>NC_042617.1:413846051-414151920 GCF_901001135.1 Rhinatrema bivittatum
GCTTGAACCATAAGGGATCCACCAAGCACCTATGTACTGAATGTAGCTGAACAGCATGTCACTAAGGAGCTTAAGTGAACTTGTGCAGAAATACATGCGCTATAGAGACTATGAAGAAAACAGAATAAAGATGAGTCCATCTTTGAATGCAAGGTTGCCAATGCCACAAAGAACAAGCTCTGATATTCTGATATTCTTGGCAGAGAACCTGAAATGCATGGTGGGAAGCCTGATTCTGTGAAAAAGATACCATAGCACATATGAGATGCAAAATAGAAAAAGAAAAGCAATGGGAGTGTAGACTAAGATGTTAAGGAGGGATGAAATGCCCACACGATTGTGTGATTCACAAGCATATATCTGCCAAATTGCATAGCACTGGGTCTGCAGACCTTGCGATAAGAAAATAATGATAGAAGAAAAAGGATGAAGGCTTGCCCACATCAGCAATGCAAGTTCCAAGAGTAGAATATGCGATAAATCTGCCTCCTATGTGGTAGCCCCACATCCTTGCAATTGAGGTCACAAGAAACACCTAGAAAAACATCTGAATTCATAGGTAGCCCAGGAAATACAGGAGACATTTAGACTGCTTAATATATGTGGGACAAGCCATTGAAGAGTGGAAGTACTACCATACATGCCTATAGCAGAAAAATCCTGGCAACGTCCACTGATCATTAACCGAGGGAATAGCTTATAAGATTCGAGTGACTCTGTCCAATTATGTACATAATCTGGTGGCAATATCTGATATATAATGAGGCATCTAGTGTTACTCTATTGCTTTGATGGTGCCTCTAAATCTTTCCAACCTGCAATAAATACTGTTGCAATATTATTCATCAGGTGCGAAAAGCTCTTACTGCTAGAAGCCATCAGGGAATATTTTACTGATGTAATATACAGTATATATTGGTTTGACCAGGTAAAATGCTGTCAGTAAATAACACTTGACTAGTTAGTGCTTTGTAGGAATAGCTGCCTAATGCCAAGGCATAACAATATGGAGCAATCTTTTTCAATGATAGGATAGATACTGTAGCCAGACAATTCACATAGAACTGCAAACAGGAATAGAATGAGCACCTGAAAAAAAAATGCCCTGAGTACCATAAAAATTTACAAACTAAGAGGGTCATTTATCAAAGTGCTATATGGCGTTTTCGCATGTGTTAAGGCATTTTTGCATGAAAACGACACCATTAACACATGGTGCGAACCAAATGAGAAAAAGGGGAGGGATTTTTGGCTTTTAACTACACCTTACTCCTGGAGATCCAGCCTAGTGAGTGAGAGAGAGAGACTAGCCATGATGCCCTCACACTAGATAGGTATTTATATTTCTATGGGAGGCCCACCTAGTAACTCGAGGTGAGGTTTAGGGGGTCATTTTCGAAAGTTTTCGCGTGTGATAGCTAAATCGTGGCAGAGTCCGCACCAGAAGGGGAGGAGTCGGGGCGGCCTCCGCTACAACTTCGCTGACAACAAAAGGTAAGATTCCTTATCACCACCAGTTTCCTGCCGAATAACTACACCTTTTATTGTGTAGTTATTCGGCACAAAAGCCGGCAGCGATCACACTGTGAAGGTATGATCGCTGCCAGCTTTCGCAGGCCTGCCCCCCGCTCCCCATTACCGCCGGATTTTCTAAGTTCTGTGACCTTAGAAAATCCAGCTCTTAGGTATTAGTGTAGGGGTTAGGGGCCACTTTGACATTCAAAGTGAGACATACAAACAGAACAGTGCTCTCTTGTGAAGATTTGATGACCTTCGGAGTGAGGAAACTCACCCAAAGATGAGATTTGTGCAATGTTCTCTCAACCTAGCTTGATGTTACCCAGGTAGAGAGTTGCATTAGGTGAATGGAGCCTGGGTGCCACAAAATGATTTGCTATCCAAAAAGAAAAGATAATACATAGCAGGTGCTGACATGCCAGTGCTGGAGATGTAGCCACTGGAACAGCCCGATTCAAAAGTTCAATTTTGATCAGACCTTAGCTGAGAGAACATAGACAATAAGCAAGAATTGTTCAAGGAACTGCAAATGCTTTAACTTGACATATTGTTGCAGCAGAGTGGCATGTCTTATGTTGACCTGTGAGGAATTAAATTGGGATCCACCCAGGATCAGGCAGCTGCCAAAAATGAGGCAAGCTCCACAATAACTGCATATACATATTAAAACTACATCAGTCAATATGGAGGGGTGGGGTGCCTAGCCACCGATGAGTATTTTCAGCATCACTTTTTCATTTCACCAGGTTCTACTAAAGCATGACCTGCAGCACCAGCCCCGATACCAATCATATCTGAAAATTGTCCCAGAATAATTACTGAAGGGCAATGCCAGTGACGATCTAGTAACTCCACTACCACTCCAGTTATTGAATGTTGCTGTAGCAAATTATGGCTTTAGTTGTAGATATGTCCAGTTTGTCAGCTGCCATCTTTTGCCAGGAGATAAAGCTGACCTGGCAAACAGACTCACATCCAGCATCCGTAGAAAGGATGGCCTGTCAGAACTATTGCTCAGGCTGTACAAAATTTAGGGCCATCACCTCGGTGCCATCCTTCCAGGCCGCCGCAATTAAGAAGCAGCACAGGTCAGGAGACCTGCACCGCTCCATATGGCGATCCACCCGGGGTAAGAGACCCCTTACCCCAGTCTTCACCGCGCCACCGTCCAGCTCCCACCGCCTCGAAGCCACCGGAAACCCCGCCTACTCAGCTCACCAGCCAATTGGAGGCCCCAAACCCCTGGAAGAGGCAGCCCTTTAAATTTAGGGCCATCACCTTGGTGCCATCCTTCCAGGCCGCCACAAGGAAGAAGAAGCAGCACAGGTCAGGAGACCTGCACCGCTCCACACGGCGATCCACCCGGGGTAAGAGACCCCTTACCCCGGTCTTCACCATGCCACCATCCAGCTCCCACTGCCTCGAGGCTGCTGGAAACCCTGCCTACTCGGCTCGCCGGCTAATTGGAGGCCCCGAACCCCTGGAAGAGGCAGCCCTTTAAATTTAGGGCCATCACCTCTGTGCCACGCGCCAGGCGTCATGCGCCAAAGGAGCGCAACAATGGGGCCTACCCCTTTGTGCACCCCTTCGTGCATCCCAATACTCGATCCAGTAACTATCTTCATTAGTAGTTTCATCTCCTCACCTCAAACCTCCTAAGCAAATGGATCCTAGATGGACGGATTAACTCTCCTCTCCTCCATACTAGACTACCATTAGTCCCTTCAACACCACACCACACTAGACTACAATCTACTACAAGACCACCCAAGACATCCATGACGCAAGGCTACTCTATACCCATCCTACACTACAACTCCTTCACCAGGGAGAAATCAACCACGCAGCAACGAATCCGCCCACATAGAACTCTTATTCCAATCATGATCTCCCCTTTTACCCAACTCCTTGGACTGGCCCTTTTCACTCTGACTCTATTCAATGCTCAATCAATCACTAAGAAAATGCATATCCTCCATGACTATCTACTCGACTCCAAGCCAGACATCTGTGCAATTACAGAAACTTGGCTCAAACCGACTGATACAGCCTTGATTAACCAGCTCCCTACTTACATATATAATGTCTTCTCACTTCCTAGACTGAGGAAGAGGGGGAGGCCTCCTTTTAGCAGCCAAAAAAGACCTTAATCTAATCCTACAACCCACCAAGATGATATCTAAGCTAGAAGTGGCCTTGTTTAAATCCAATTCGCTCCAGATCCTCCTCACATATGCTCCACCAGGATTGCTAGACTCAGACGCCTCACCTTTGATAGAAATCATAGCCAAATACTTAAACCTGGATTCCCCAGCCATAATCTTAGGGGATTTCAATCTGCACATTGACTCAACCCCTCTTTCAACCAATTGCGAAGCTTTCCTAACCTCTCTCACAGCCATGGGCTTCAAGCAAATTGTTAACAAGCCTACCCATAAAGCCGGACATACGCTCGACCTCATTTTCATCAACTCCAGTGTCACACAGCACACACCCCCTTCATGCCTCCCAGTTCCTTGGTCTGACCATTCTCTAATCTTGTCCATCTTCAAGGTGAAAGGAAGATCCTTATCTCCTCCCCCCATACCATGATCCACTACAGGAAAGCCTGCACCTCAGAGGTCCTCAGCAATTCCTTGGCCAAAGAACTTCCCTTGACCTATCAAACCCTAACTCAGCCTTACTCTCTTGGCACAACATCACGGAGGCAGTAGCTAACAGATTATGCCCCCTCTTGACAAATAATATTAACCCAGCTCAAAAAAACAAACAACCGTGGGTCTCAAAGGAGCTCCGATCATTAAAACAAGACCTCAGACAGAAAGAAAATAAATGGCGGAAGACCCCTAACCTTGTACCCTAGCCACATATAAAACTGCTCTCCACTATTATAGAAATGCTACATTAAGAACAAAAAGGGATTTTTATGCCCTCAGAATCCATGATCTGGTATTCGATGCGAAGGCACTCTTCTCTTATTTATTTAACAGTTTTTCTATACCGACATTAAAATACACATCATATCAGTTTACATGATAACAAAAGGTGGAAATTACAAATAACACTGGGGAGGGGAGGTAGAGAACTAAGAGAAACTGGGGGTCAAGAAAGGACCCCAACGATAGATAGAAGGAGAGAAAACGAGAGGAACGGTAACTTCTAAGTAACGCAGGTTAAATAGGTTCAAGTGAAAAAGAGTATAAGGTTAGGTAAAGTGCAGGAGTACAGAAAAGAGGGGGTGCAAGAGTACAGAATATAAATGTATGAAAAATATGTGGCGCAGTGAGGTGTGAGAGTAAGAAAAATGTACAGGAGTACAGGAGTGGGTCGAGGCGGAGAGTATGGAAATAGACAAGGGAGAGGAAGCGAACAGGGAGAAGTATTAAATAGTTGGAAAGTCAAGGAAGTTAATCCGGGAAGGCTTGATGAAAGAGCCACGTTTTTAGAAGTTTTCCAAATTTGAGAGGGCAGGGTTCCATACAAAGATTGGGCGGTAGGTCATTCCAACGCATGGGGCCGGCAATTGAGAAAGCGCGGTTTCTTGTGACTGAGAGGTGAGATTTTTTAAGCGGGGGGGACGAGTAGGGTACATTTATGATTTGTTCTGGTGGGGCGGGATGATTGTGTGGGTTGAAGAGGTTCATTGAGCCAAGAGGAGTTGTGGTTGTAGACAGCTTTGTGTAGAATGGTGAAGGTTTTGAACAAGATACGGAAGGAGATGGGGAGCCAGTGTAGGCTTTTGAGGATTGGGGTGATGTGATCAGATTTGTGTGTGTTGCTAATGATCCTAGCAGTGGCATTTTGCAGAATCTGGAGAGGTCTGATGGTGGAGGAGGGAAGGCCAAGATAAAGTGAATTGTAGTAATCCAGCTTAGATGTTAATGTGGCATGAATAACAGTTTTGAGGTCGTGGGTGTGGAGGAGTGGCTTGAGCTTTTTTAGGACCATGAGTAGTAAAAACCTCCCTTAATTACTGAGGTGATGTGGTTTTTGAGGTTCAGATGTGGGTCAATTAGGACCCCTAGATTACGGACTGAGGGTTGCGAGAGGAAGGACGTGGTCAGAGGGTCAGTGGGTGTGGCCAGTTTAAAGGTTTGGTGGTTATGTATAAGGAGTAGTTCAGTCTTGGCAGAATTGAGGGCAAGTTGCATTGACGTGAGTAAGGAGTTGATAGTGGAAAGGCATTTTTCCCAGAAACCTAGGGTGGTAGCAAGAGAGTCACGGACGGGAACGATGATCTGGATGTCATCTGCGTAAATGTAGAATTTGAGTCCAAGTTTCATGAGAAGATGACAGAGGGGAAGGAGGTATATGTTAAATAGTGTGGAGGAGAGGGAGGAGCCCTGGGGTACACCATGTGAGAGGGTAAAGCGTGAGGATTCAGAAGAGCCAAGTTTAACAGAGAAGCATCTGTTAGAGAGGTAGGATTTGAACCATAGAAGTGAGATGCCAATGTCGGTGAGGCGGGCAATGAGGAGGTCATGGCTTATGGTGTCGAAGGCGGCGGTATGTCGAGGAAGGCAATAAGGAAGTTGTGACCGTGGTCGAGGCCGGTGAGGAGGAAATCTGTAAGGGATAGGAGGAGGGTTTCGGTACTCAAATGTTTGCGAAAACTGAACTGTGCTGTGTGGAGTATGTTGTATTCCTCATTGAATGTCATGAGCTGAGTATTGACTACCTTCTCCATGATTTTCGAAATGAAGGGGAGATTGGAGATGGGACGGTAGTTGGTAGGGTCTTTGGGGTCTAGGGAGGGCTTCTTGAGCAGGGGTTTGACTATTGCATGTTTAAGGGGGTCAGGGATGGAGCCTGTGGAGAGGGAGCAATTGATTAGGTCAGCTAGTGGTGATGCAATGGTGTTGGGGATGGATATGAGATGTATTGGAACTCACTAAAACCACCACCCCACCCATTCCGGATGACCAAGCACAATTGAAAGCCAATGAACTCACACTCTTTTTCCAGAATAAAATTTCCAATCTTCTAACATGGCTGCCATCCAACCGTAACACGCCCCCCAGTTCCTCATCCTCCTTATCAAACTCTGAAGTTTCGCAGGAATCTTTCAAACCTACTTCTGCTATGGAGATCGAAATCATCCTAAAGAGAATGAAACCCTCCACTCATCCATTTGACCAAATCCTGGTCAAACTACTACTTCTAGTGCCGGACTCTATCTCCAAACATCTCGCCGATATTATTAACTGTTCACTTTCGCAAGGAATTTACCCGGATGCCCTAAAACTGGCCACTCTCAAACCCATACTCAAGAAACCAAACCTGGACCCAGGGGACCCTAACAATTTCTGCCCTATTTCCAACCTGCCATTTCTAACCAAGATCATGGAAAAAGTGGTCAACAATCAATTATTGGAGTATCTTGAAGAACATAAAATTCTCCACGCTACACAATATGGTTTCCGTAAATCACATAGCACTGAAACTCTCCTCATCTCCCTCACTGACTACCTCAGCATGTGCCTAGACAAAGGGCACTCTTTTTTATTAGTGCTTATTGACATCTTCGCAGCGTTCGACACAGTAAACTATTCCATCTTATTGAATCGTCTATCAGACATAGGGATAACAGGATCAGCCCTTAGATGGTTTGACTCATTTCTCAGCGATAGAGGCTACAAAGTCAGTCAATAATAAGGAATCCCTACGCATCAATTCTACACTTGGGTTTCCCCAGGGATCCTCTTTATCTCCCACCCTGTTCAATATCTACCTCCTTCCCCTCTGCCAATTACTCATGACGTTAAAACTGAAATACTACATCTACGCAGACGATGTACAAATCCTGATTCCCATAACCAAATCCATTGCAAAATCACTCAAGCAATGGGACAATTGTCTGCAAACGATTAACCTCCTCCTCACCGGCCTTAACCTGGTGCTTAATTCAGCCAAGATGGAACTCCTTCTTATTGCTCCAGATAACGGTGACCAACACCAGCAGTCACACCCTAACACTCTTATTACACAAGCAAGAGATCTGGAAGTTATAATCGATAGCCACATAAGAACATAAGAACATAAGAAATTGCCATGCTGGGTCAGACCAAGGGTCCATCAAACCCAGCATTCTGTTTCCAACAGAGGCCAAACCAGGCCACAAGAACCTGGCAATTACCCAAACACCAAGAAGATCCCATGCTACAGATGCAAAATAGCAGTGGCTATTCCCTAAGTAAACTTGATTAATAGCCATTAATGGACTTCTCTTCCAAGAACTTATCCAAACCTTTTTTGAACCCAGCTACACTAACTGCACTAACCACATCCTCTGGCAACAAATTCCAGAGCTTTATTGTGCGTTGAGTGAAAAAGAATTTTCTCCGATTAGTCTTAAATGTGCTACTTGCTAACTTCATGGAATGCCCCCTAGTCCTTCTATTATTCGAAAGTGTAAATAACCGAGTCACATCTACTCGTTCAAGACCTCTCATGATCTTAAAGACCTCTATTATATCCCCCCTCAGCTGTCTCTTCTCCAAGCTGAAAAGCCCTAACCTCTTCAGCCTTTCCTCATAGGGGAGCTGTTCCATCCCCTTTATCATTTTGGTTGCCCTTCTCTGTACCTTCTCCATTGCAACTATATCTTTTTTGAGATGCGGCGACCAGAATTGTACACAGTATTCAAGGTGTGGTCTCACCATGGAGCGATATAGAGGCATTATGACATTTTCCATTTATTAACCATTCCCTTCCTAATAATTCCTAACATTCTATTTGCTTTTTTGACTGCCGCAGCACACTGAGCCGATGATTTCAATGTATTATCAACTATGACGCCTAGATCTCTTTCTTGGGTGGTAGCTCCTAATATGGAACCTAACATCGTGTAACTACAGCAAGGGTTATTTTTCCCTATATGCAACACCTTGCACTTGTCCACATTAAATTTCATCTGCCATTTGGATGCCCAATCTTCCAGTCTTGCAAGGTCCTCCTGTAATGTATCACAGTCTGCTTGTGATTTAACTACTCTGAATAATTTTGTATCATCCGCAAATTTGATAACGTCACTCGTCGTATTCCTTTCCAGATTATTTATATATATATATATATATATATATATATATATATATATATTGAAAAGCACCGGTCCAAGTACAGATCCCTGAGGCACTCCACTGTTAACCCTTTTCCACTGAGAAAATTGACCATTTAGTCCTACTCTCTGTTTCCTGTCTTTTAACCAGTTTGTAATCCACGAAAGGACATCGCCTCCTATCCCATGACTTTTTAGTTTTCGTAGAAGCCTCTCATGAGGGACTTTGTCAAACGCCTTCTGAAAATCCAAATATACTACATCTACCGGTTCTCCTTTATCCACATGTTTATTAACCCCTTCAAAAAAATGAAGCAGGTTTGTTAGGCAAGACTTCCCATGGGTAAATCTGTGTTGACTGTGTTCCATTAAATCATGTCTTTCTATATGCTCTACAATTTTGATCTTGAGGATAGTTTCCACTATTTTGCCCGGCACTGAAGTTAGGCTCACTGGTCTATAGTTACCTGAATCGCCCCTGGAGCCTTTTTTAAATATTGGGGTTACATTGGCCACCCTCCAATCTTCAGGTACAATGGATGATTTTAATGATAGGTTACAAATTTTAACTAATAGGTCAGAAATTTCATTTTTGAGTTCCTTTAGTACCCTAGGATGCATACCATCTGGTCCAGGTGACTTGCTACGCTTTAGTTTGTCAATCTGGCCTACTATATCTACCAGGTTGACAGTGATTTCGTTCAGTTCATCTGACTCATCACCCCTGAAAACCATCTCCGGAACTGGTATCTTCCCAACATCCTCTTCAATAAACACAGAAGCAAAGAATTCATTTAGTTTTTCTGCAATGGCCGTATCTTCCCTAAGAGCCCCTTTAACCCCTCGGTCATCTAATGGTCCAACCGACTCCCTCACAGGTTTCTTGCTTTGGATATATTTTAAAAAGTTTTTATTATGAGTTTTTGCCTCTATGGCCAACTTCATTTCAAATTCTCTCTTCGCCTGTTTTATCAATGTTTTACACTTAACTTGACAATGCTTATGTTTTATCCTATTTTCTTAAGAACATAAGAACATAAGAAAATGCCATACTGGGTCAGACCAAGGGTCCATCAAGCCCAGCATCCTGTTTCCAACAGTGGCCAATCCAGGCCATGAGAACCTGGCAAGTACCCAAAAACTAAGTCTATTCCATGTAACCATTGCTAATGTTAGTGGCTATTCTCTAAGTGAACTTAATAGCAGGTAATGGACTTCTCCTCCAAGAACTTATCCAATCCTTTTTTAAACACAGCTATACTAACTGCACGAACCACATTCTCTGGCAACAAATTCCAGAGTTTAATTGTGCGTTGAGTAAAAAAGAACTTTCTCCGATTAGTTTTAAATGTGCCCCATGCTAACTTCATGGAGTGTCCCCTAGTCCTTCTACTATCCGAAAGAGTAAATAACCGATTCACATCTACCCGTTCTAGACCTCTCATGATTTTAAACACCTCTATCATATCCCCCCTCAGTCGTCTCTTCTCCAAGCTGAAAAGTCCTAACCTCTTTAGTCTTTCCTCATAGGGGAGTTGTTCCATTCCCCTTATCATTTTGGTAGCCCTTCTCTGTACCTTCTCCATCGCAATTATATCTTTTTTGAGATGCGGCGACCAGAATTGTACACAGTATTCAAGGTGCGGTCTCACCATGGAGCGATACAGAGGCATTATGACATTTTCCGTTTTATTCATCATTCCTTTTCTAATAATTCCCAACATTCTGTTTGCTTTTTTGACTGCCGCCGCACACTGAACCGACGATTTCAATGTGTTATCCACTATGACACCTAGATCTCTTTCTTGGGTTGTAGCACCTAATATGGAACCCAACACCTAATATGGAACCCAACACCTAATATGGAACCCAATATGTAATTATAGCATGGGTTATTTTTCCCTATATGCATCACCTTGCACTTATCCACATTAAATTTCATCTGCCATTTGGATGCCCAATTTTCCAGTCTCACAAGGTCTTCCTGCAATTTATCACAATCTGCTTGTGATTTAACTACTCTGTACAATTTTGTGTCATTTGCAAATTTGATTATCTCACTCGTCGTATTTCTTTCCAGATCATTTATAAATATATTGAACAGTAAGGGTCCCAATACAGATCCCTGAGGCACTCCACTGTCCACTCTCTTCCACTGAGAAAATTGCCCATTTAATCCTACTCTCTGTTTCCTGTCTTTTAGCCAGTTTGCAATCCACGAAAGGACATCGCCACCTATCCCATGACTTTTTACTTTTCCTAGAAGCCTCTCATGAGGAACTTTGTCAAACGCCTTCTGAAAATCCAAGTATACTATATCTACCGGTTCACCTTTATCCACATGTTTATTAACTCCTTCAAAAAAGTGAAGCAGATTTGTGAGGCAAGACTTGCCCTGGGTAAAGCCATGCTGACTTTGTTCCATTAAACCATGTCTTTCTATATGTCCTGTGATTTTGATGTTTAGAACACTTTCCACTATTTTTCCTGGCACTGAAGTCAGGCTAACCGGTCTGTAGTTTCCTGGATTACCCCTGGAGCCCTTTTTAAATATTGGGGTTACATTTGCTATCCTCCAGTCTTCAGGTACAATGGATGATTTTAATGATAAGTTACAAATTTTTACTAATAGGTCTGAAATTTCATTTTTTAGTTCCTTCAGAACTCTGGGGTGTATACCATCCGGTCCAGGTGATTTACTACTCTTCAGTTTGTCAATCAGGCCTACCACATCTTCTAGGTTCACCGTGATTTGATTCAGTCCATCTGAATCATTACCCATGAAAACCTTCTCCATTACGGGTACCTCCCCAACATCCTCTTCAGTAAACACCGAAGCAAAGAAATCATTTAATCTTTCCGCGATGGCCTTATCTTCTCTAAGTGCCCCTTTAACCCCTCGATCATCTAACGGTCCAACTGACTCCCTCACAGGCTTTCTGCTTCGGATATATTTAAAAAAGTTTTTACTGTGAGTTTTTGCCTCTACAGCCAACTTCTTTTCAAATTCTCTCTTAGCCTGTCTTATCAATGTCTTACATTTAACTTGCCAATGTTTATGCTTTATCCTATTTTCTTCTGTTGGATCCTTCTTCCAATTTTTGAATGAAGATCTTTTGGCTAAAATAGCTTCTTTCACCTCCCCTTTTAACCATGCCGGTAATCGTTTTGCCTTCTTTCCACCTTTCTTAATGTGTGGAATACATCTGGACTGTGCTTCTAGAATGGTATTTTTTAACAATGACCACGCCTCTTGGACATTTTTTTACTTTTGTAGCTGCTCCTTTCAGTTTTTTTCTAACAATTTTTCTCATTTTATCAAAGTTTCCCTTTTGAAAGTTTAGCACGAGAGCCTTGGATTTGCACACTGTTCCTTTTCCAGTCATTAAATCAAATTTGATCATATTATGATCACTATTGCCAAGCGGCCCCACCACCGTTACCTCTCTCACCAAGTCCTGTGCTCCACTGAGAATTAGATCTAAAATTGCTCCCTCTCTCGTCGGTTCCTGAACCAATTGCTCCATAAAGCTATCATTTATTCCATCCAGGAACGTTATCTCTCTAGCGTGACCCGATGATACATTTACCCAGTCTATATTGGGGTAATTGAAGTCTCCCATTATTACTGCACTACCAATTTGGTTAGCTTCCCTAATTTCTCTTAGCATTTCACTGTCCATCTCACCATCTTGACCAGGTGGACGGTAGTATACCCCTATCACTGTAGTCTTCCCTGATACACAAGGGATTTCTACCCATAAAGATTCAATTTTGTATTTAGTCTCATGCAGGATGTTTATCCTGTTGGACTCTATGCCATCCCGGACATAAAGCGCCACACCTCCTCCCGACTGCTCCTCTCTGTCATTGCGATATAATTTGTACCCCGGTATGGCACTGTCCCATTGGTTATCCTCTTTCCACCATGTCTCTGAGATGCCAATTAAGTCTATGTCATCATTTACTGCTATACATTCTAATTCTCCCATCTTACTTCTTAGACTTCTGGCATTAGCATACAAACATTTCAAAGTTTGTTTTTTGATTGTATTTTTATTCTGCTTTTTAATTGATAGGGATAAGTTAGAATTTTTTAGCTCAGGTGAGTTTTTAGTTACAGGCACTTGGACTACTTTTCTAATTATTGGAACCTCACTGTCGGGATGCCCTAATTCTAATGCATCATTAGTATCCTTTAAAGATACATCTCTCCGAACCATGCGCTGCTGAGCGACTGTTGGCTTTCCCCTTTGTTCTAGTTTAAAAGCTGCTCTATCTCCTTTTTAAAGGTTAGCGCCAGCAGTCTGGTTCCACCCTGGTTAAGGTGGAGCCCATCCCTTCGGAAGAGACTCCCCCTTCCCCAAAAGGTTCCCCAGTTCCTAACAAAACTGAATCCCTCTTCCTTGCACCATCGTCTCATCCACGCATTGAGACTCCGGAGCTCTGCCTGCCTCTGGTGACCTGCGCGTGGAACAGGGAGCATTTCAGAGAATGCTACCCTGGAGGTTCTGGATTTAAGCTTTCTACCTAAGAGCCTAAATTTGGCTTCCAGAACCTCCCTCCCACATTTTCCTATGTCGTTGGTGCCCACGTGTACCACGACAGCCGGCTCCTCCCCAGCACTGTCTAAAATCCTATCTAGATGACGCGTGAGGTCCGCCACCTTTGCACCAGGTAGGCATGTTACCAGGCGATCCTCACGCCCACCCGCCACCCAGCTATCTACATTCCTAATAATCGAATCACCAACTATGACGGCCGACCTAACCCTTCCCTCCTGGGCAGTAGGCCTTGGGGAGATATCCTCAGTGCGAAAGGACAATGCATCACCTAGAGAGCAGGTCCTTGCTACAGGATCCTTTCCTGCTACATCTGGTTGGTGCTCTCCCATTATGAGACCTTCTTCCTCCAAGGCAGCACCAGGGCTGCCAGTCTGAAGTTGGGACTGGACTACTATGTCCCTGAAGGTCTCATCTATATACCTCTCTGTCTCCCTCAGCTCCTCCAGGTCTGCCACTCTAGCCTCCAGAGATCGGACTCGTTCTCTGAGAGCCAGGAGCTCTTTGCATCGCATGCACATGTACAACATCTCACCGGTGGGTAAAAAATCATACATGTGACACTCAATGCAAAAGACTGGGAAGCCCCCCTCTTGCTGCTGGACTGCTGCCTTCATCTCAATTTTGATCAGTTCCTAGTTAAGTTTTAGGTTGCTATGGGAGTAGGAATGTGTCTAAGTTCCTTTAAATGTATTAGTGAATTCACTATATGTCTGGTAGTGGCCTACCGGGGTCTGATCGAATTCTCAATAAAGTTTTTGTTGATGGGGTTTTTTTTTGTTTTTTTTTTTGTGCAAGTGGCACCTGCCTATAAATTAAGGGATGAGCTTGGGTTGGGAATTACAAACAGTCTAACTTTAGTTAGTCAGCCTGAGTGACTCACAGCTCCCTTGATTAACAAATGTTGTTCCCTATTCAAACCTAATCACACTACCTCAACACCTTTCCAAGGTGAGTAACTGAGCTGAACTATTCAACTTTTTTACTTTGGTATATACTGCTCCTAGCTGATTTCTAGCTTCTGGCTACTTTTTTGTGGGGGTTTTTTTTGTGGTTTTTTTTGTTTTTCAATACAATGCACTCAGTTATTTCTTCAGATGAATCCTTCTTCCAATTTTTGAAGGATGATTTTTTGGCTAAAATAGCCTCTTTCACCTCACCTTTTAACCATGACGGTAATTGTTTTGCCTTCCTTCCACCTTTCTTAATGTGTGGAATACATATGGACTGTGCCTCTAGGATTGTATTTTTAAACAATGTCCAAGCCTGTTGAACACTTTTAACCTTTGCAGCTGCACCTTTCAGTTTTTTTTCTGACTATTTTCCTCATTTTATCAAAGTTTCCCTTTTGAAAGTTTAGTGTTAAAGCTGCAGATTTACTTATTGTCCCCCTTCCAGTTATTAGTTTAAATTTGATCATGTTATGATCACTGTTGCCAAGTGGCCCCACCACCGTTACCTCTCTCACCAAATCCTGTGTTCCACTAAGAATTAAATCTAAAATAAGCTCCCTCTCTTGTTGTTTCCTGAACCAATTGCTCCATGAAACAATCATTTATTACATCCAGGAACTTTATATCTCTAGCAAGTCCTGATGTTACATTTACCCAGTCAATATTGGGGTAATTGAAATCTCCCATTATTATTGCACTGCCAAATTGGTTTGCTTCCCTGATTTCTCTTAGCATTTCATCATCAGTCTGACCATTTTGTCCAGGTGGACAGTAGTATACTCCTATCACTATACTCTTACCCAACACATATGGGATTTCTACCCATATAGATTCTACTGAGCATTTAGTCTCTTGTATGATCTTTAGCCTGTTGGACTCTATACCCTCCTGGACATAAAGTGCCACACCCCCACCAAGTTGATCCTCCCTATCATTGCGATATAATTTGTACCCTGATATAGCACTGTCCCATTGGTTATCCTCCTTCCACCAAGTTTCTGTGATGCCAATTATGTCAATCTCATCATTTGTTGCTATACACTAACTCTCCCATCTTAGACTTCTGGCATTGGCATATTACAGACATTTCAAAGTGTGGTTTTTGCTTGTTTTAACAACCTGCTTTTCAGTTGTTTGGGATAATTCGGAAATCATTAGCTTTGGTGATTTTTTACATATAGGCATATGGGCTATGTTTGCTTTTAATGGAACCTCTCTGTTGGGATGCCCTAACTCCCCTGTTTCATTAGTATCCTTCAAGGATGCATTTCTCCGAACCATGCACTGCTGAGTGACTGTCGGCTTTCCCCCTTGCTCTAGTTTAAAAGCTGCTCTATCTCCTTTTTGAAAGTTAGTGCCAGCAGCTTGGTTCCACTCTGGTTAGGTGGAGCCCATCCTTTCGGAAAAGTCTCCCCTTTCCCCAAAAGTTTCCCCAGTTCCTTACAAAGCTGAATCCCTCTTCCCTGCACCATCGTCTCATCCATGCATGGAAACTCTGGAGCTCTGCCTGCCTCTGGGGTCCTGCACGTGGAACAGGAAGCATTTCAGAGAATGCCATCCTGGAGGTTCTGGATTTTAGCTTCCTACCTAAAATCCTAAATTTGGCTTCCAGAACCTCTCTCCCACACTTTCCTATGTCATTGGTGCCCACATGTACCACGACAGCCGGCTCCTCCCCAGCACTGGGGAGTTTAAAGAAGTTCATAAACCACACTACCAAGGATTGCTTCTATAAACTGCAGGTGCTGAAAAGACACAAGCCTCTATTACACCACTACGACTTCAGATCTGTTCTCCAGGCCATCCTGTTCTCTAAGGTAGATTACTGCAACTCTATTCTGCTAGGCTTCCCAGCATCAACCACGAAACCCCTTCAGATGCTCCAAAACACAGCCGCAAGAATCCTGACAAACACCAAATGGAGAGATCACATTATGCCCATCCTCAAAGATCTGCACTGGCTCCTGGTTAGCTTCAGAATCCTTCACAAATCCCTCACTATTATCCACAAATCCATTTACCACCAGGTCCCCCTTGACCTGCAATTCCCACTCAAACTTCACACCTCTGCCAGACCCATAAGGGAAGCTTATAAAGGAGCCCTACACGCCCCCCTAACAAAGTGGCTCACTTGTCTTCTACCAGAGAACGGGCCTTCTCTACAGCGGGACCTTCCCTCTGGAATGCCATACCACCGGATATCAGACAAGAATCCTGTCTTCTGTCTTTCAAAAAAAAACTTAAGACATGGCTATTCAGATAAGCCTTCCCCTAATCTAGGCCAGCATCTTGCCATGCCACAGATCAGATGTAGGCTCTAGTATTTGTCATTGTTTTAGTTGTAATAAGTTATTGAGTTTTTCTTTCCCCCTCTGCTTATTAGAGATGTGCAATCATTTATCACAAATTAGGCAATTGCAATGAAATTGCCTAATTCGTCGTGGTTCAGGGGCCCCGAAACCCAAAAAGGATTTTCCCCGAACTTCGGGGAAAATTCGTTTTTCGGGTTTGTGTGGGGAGAGGGGCACATTTTTTTTTTTATTAAAAACCACCCCAAACATTAAGATTAAGTATAATACAACCACCCTCCCCCCATGCCGATCCCTCCCCAAGACTTACTAACATCCCTGGGGGTCCAGCGGGGTCGCGGGTTCCATTTGTGACAGGGGCTGACCAATGGCGCCGGTAGCCCCTGTGACATAGTAGTTCAGAGGCTATTCAGCACCATTTTGAGGAGCACGGCTTGCAGTAGCACACCGGGCATGGAGGGAACCCGGGACCCCGCTGGACCCCCAGGGATGTTAGTAAGTCTTGGGGAGGGATCGGGATGGTCGGGGGGTTTTTTGTAATGTACTAAAATGAATTTAAATGCTTGGGATGGGGGTTTTTTTTTAGCTTCGTTTCCCGCTTCGTTTTTTGGGCCGGTTTCGGGTTTCCTTGTTTCGTTTTTCAAAAAAAACTAAACGAGAAAACCCGGATTTTACCACGAAGTATCCGAGTCAAAAAACGACCCGGTAGAAAAAAACGAAGCACATCTCTACTGCTTATCACCTCCCAGTTACATCCCCCTGTTTTATTGTAACTTTCTGCTCCTTCTGGTTATGGTTAACATTATAATGCTTCTGTTCCCTGTAAACTGATTTGATTTGATCTGTATCATGAAAGTCGGTATAGAAAAGCTTTAATTAAATAAATAAATAAATAAATAAATAAATAAATAAATAAAATGCTCAGTGAGGATGAGCAAGGTACCATTTCAGAGCAAGTTGCAACCTGTCTGCGACCCACCTGACAATCCAGAACATTGGTGATTACCTTCATTCCAATACTGACACAGCTCAAATAAGTAAGACATTAAATGGTTAAAAGGATGTTTTACATGAGAGTGCATAACTAGTTGCCCAACTCACCCCTAGCACCAGAGTCAAGTCATCGCACATAACTGCTGCTGGGAGGTCAAAAGGATGGGCAGGAAGAAACTGAAGATGTCCGGCAAGAAAGTGCAAAAAACGTGGGTGCCATAAAAAAATGCCCTGCTTAAGAAAGAGAAAAATTGCTGTCATTTGAGTGCAGGTAATGGGACCGTCAGTACTACCTGACTCAGAAGTTTGGCAGTGATCAATCACAATTTGTTGTAGTTGAGTGGCAGGTCTCATGCCTGAGCAGTCCCAAATGAGGAAAATATTTAAATTCAGGCCCTACAGATAACATAGCTCCAAAAACTTTAAAGAAAAGGCATGCAGAGGGAATGGCTCTACACTGCCAATAACATCTGTTAAGAGCTCAGTAGAAGCAATATGAAAAAGGAATAGAAAAAGAAATAAATGTATTCTAAAATAACTGCATGCAAATGCTGGAAGATTGAAAATAAGACTGGGGAATAGAATGTATGAACATAAGAAATTGCCATATAGGATCAGACCAAAGGCCCATCAAGCCCAGCATCCTGTTTCCAGCAGTGGGCAATCCAGGCTACAAGTACCCATACAGTAAAAAGATCCTGTGCTACTAATGGCAAAAATAAAGAGTGGATGTTTCCTAAGTCAGCTTGACTAACCACAGACCATGGACATTCCTCCAGGAAAAACCTGTTCAAAAGCCTTTTAAAAACCCAGACACACTCAAGGTAGTTCTGAAGGGGCCTGGTTAAGAAGAATTGCCAAGGATTGACTTAATACAGGGGAATATCACTTTCTTTCTCTGCTTCCCTATGAAGTCAATATCTTTTCAGCTTATGCGGTTGCTTTAAACCACCTGTTTTCTCCAACTTAAAATCAGATATAACCAACTCCAGAATCCTGCTCTTCTTTCATGCTTACATTGAGTTTTGCAACCTAAAGGGGTTATTTTCTAAAGCTTTTCCCCATTCTGAGTCTGTGGGCAAAATGCTTAGTAAATCAGGCCCTAACTTCACTATTGCGCTCATAGGAAAAAGTGCCCCTGCGCTTGCTGGTGCCTCCGCAGGGCTGCTGCCCATCGGGACACAATAAGCAGCTTAGGCCCCACTCTGCCATTGGGCTGAGCCTCAACACTGGCAACTACACCCCCCAAAGAGGCTCCAGTGGGTTCACTGTTGACTCGAAGGACCACAGGCCACAGGAAGCGAGAGGCAAACATCTAACATCCGTTTTCATTAGCTTGAGCTTTGGCACTCTCTAGCTACAACTCAAAGCTGCTAAGATGAGATCACTGCTGGTCTGTAGGCCACAAGGGGGCGGGCATGCGTGACCAGCCTCCGTTTTGCATGGGAACGCCTGCCCAAAGCTGTTGCTCTACTGTCCCCACACAGGGAAGCCAAACCCTAATGCAGAAGGTGCCATGTAATTGTGGTACCGCTGTGACCTCCCGTCTACTAAGCTCACTGCAGTTCCCCCTCTTTTTTTTGGTAAGTCAATGTGCCCAGTATGGTGCAATAACTGGCACCACGGGCTCACTCCTAATAGGTGCAGCTCAACTGTTTCACTTCCCCCTTCTAGCAACCCCAGGGGCAGGGGGAGAAAGGCGAACCGAAGCATCCAAATTTCCTCTATACCCATGCTAAAACACCATCTAGTCACCTGCCCAGAAAGAAATCACCCTCCACAATAGTAGTTCAATAAAATGTGTAGCTCATGCAACAAGGAAGATGCCCTTAGTGATGACCGGCCAAAGGCCGCAGGCTGCACCAAAGAAGATGTTGCCCATTTCTATGTGTTTTATTTTTTATGTTAAAACAGTGCCTTGACAGGCCTGATGTGATGTGCTCCCCCCCCCCCCCCTCCCCAAGCAGGGAGCCTACCCTTACCATTACTATCCTTAACAGAAAAGTGGGGTTATTATGTGACCACAACATCGGCCCAGGCTGGCTACAGCACCCAGAGCTGAATTAATAAATGCAGGCGACTGAGCGGCCCACAAGCTATGTGCCCCTTCCCCATATCTTCTCTGCCACGAAAACTAAAATGCGGCCCTATGCAATCCTCACCAGGCATGTGAGTGCAAAGAGGGAAGAGGGACTGCATTTACAGTGGCACGGTTCACTCGCATGCTTCCAGAGCTCATGTCCTGCCACCACTTGTAGTTAATCAAGCTTGAAAGGGAAGCTCCAATGCTCACCTTCCCCCACAACCAGCAAACTCCTGATTGCCACCAGAGCCCCACCAATGGAAGGCAGCACAGGAGAACCAGGCCAGCGAGATATCCCCTGGGACACATCGCACACACCACTCAGAGCAACCGGCTGTCCAGCCCCAACAATAGCTCTGCACACCAAAGACGAGACCCAAGCTGACAGCAATGAGGCCAGAAGCATGCAAACTGCAGGGGGATAAAGAAGCGGCTGAGCCATATCCCCAACACACTCACCTCAACATGTAGTAGGCCCCTGAGGGGGAAACCATCTTGGCTCAAGCCCTGTACCATAGAAGGACAGGCCCCAGATCAGTCCACACCCATGCAATCAGGGAGGGGCAAACAAAGCAAAGTCATGTAAGAGCCAGAGTGTGTGTCTGTACAGATTGGGGGGGGGGGGGGGGAATCTCACCATGTGGCCATCCCACATGGATGCTCCCTGACTCAATCGCGGCTGTGAGGCTTGCACAAGAGGAGAACTGGGCACCATGTGATGGGGGCCAGCCACCACAAGAAAACCTCCCTCACATGAGCTAGCACAGCACAGTAGGCTTGACGATGGCTTGTGCTGGGGGTGAGGGCTACCCTGCAGACCTCCCTGGCTACTCATGAGAATGAGATCCACGACCGCCATCTGCCCCGCTCTGCTGAAGCGCCGAACCCATGAGGGACCATAGGCCTCGGAAGCATAGCACTCATGCGCACTGGAAAAGGAGCTGGATGGTGGCAGGAACGGTTGCCCACCTGAGCAAAATCACCTTTCCCCCTATTGAACGGCCACATCTGCAGCCACAAGCATCGGCAGGAAGCCTCCCGCAACAGAGGCCAGGCAGGCTGCAGGGCACCAGGGTGGAGAGGCAGCACGTGCAGTTAGGGAGCAGGAGACACCAGGACTGGGTCCTCATGCCCAATACAGGACAAAATACACCCCTACCATCTAGATACATGCTGACACTGAGATGAAGGCTGAGGACATAAGGATTCAAACCTGCAAAAAAAACACCGCAAGAAGAGGCTTGGGGTGGACTGACTCTGCTTTAAATCGAGCTTGCCAGCCCATCCTCCAGCCTCTCCCCACTCCATCCCTTGCTCCGGAGGCAGAACACCTGGTTGGTTGTGGTCTCCCCCTCCCCCTTTAGCTGATGTTGGTTGGCTCCTGAATCAAAGTTTTGTCAGACCCTGGAAGAAAGTAACCAGCAGTATCCTTTTTGAAATTGCAGTAACAGTTAAAGCCTAAAACTCTTGAGTAATTGAAAGAGTTTACAATAGAGAAGATACTTTATAAATATAAGTTGCTTTTGTAATAGGTGGCAAAGCTTCACAAGAGAAACAATTCAAGCATTCTAGCATCGTTATATTAAAAGAATTTAAATAAATAAATAAATAAATAAATACCAACTAATTTTTTAACAAGTCCAGTCTAGAAATATTGGTAAAACAAGGAAAATTGATATTTAATAGGCTGATGAGCCTAATTCTGAAGCCTCAGTTCTCCTAGAAGCAATTATATAAAGGTGAATTTTAAAAGCCCAGCATGTGCATTAATTAGGGGATGCGAAAATAAGCGCCGAGTGAATTTAAAAAGCTGCCTGAGATACACATGTATCTCCTGCAGTGAGCACATCTCAAACATTTTCAGAAAGAGGTGGGGAGTGGGCATGGTCTGGGCAGGGCTTGGGCACTTCAGGGCATAAACCTGAGATGTGCAAACAAATACTTATGCACCCCAGTGTGTGCTGAGGTTCCCTGCCATGTAAATTTACTTCTGCTGTGGATGACATGTAAGTTAAAAATGAAAGAAAACTAGGCCAATCTGCGGGGTTTTAAGGGTTGAGACTAACTGTGGGGAGTGAAGGCTATTAACCTAGGGGGGTTTAGAGGACTTCTCTTAATTTGGTGAACTGATGTTGAACTAGTAAAACTGGGAATGGTGTTGCCATGTGCCCCTTTTAAAATTCACTGATTTACGCGGTTGAAGATGGATTTGCGCACACACGAGTACGCCCATTTAAATTTGGCACACATGCTCATGACCAGGCTGTTTTATAACATGCTTGCATATATGTGCAATTGTTATAAAATGGCCACATCCCTGCATGCAAATGTGTGCACATGCACTGGTTCGAAAGTTACCTTCCTATTGTCTTTAGCCACCAAAGCCTTAAAAGTAACAAATTCATCTATTTATGAAGTAAAGTAGCATTGATATCTGCCAAAGACTAATCAGTACCTTGTGTTGTCTACATTCTGCCATGAATCACTTGCAAGTTACTTTTAAGATCCATGACAATCTTAACAAAGGCTCTTCATAAATCCTGTATAGCCTGCCAGACTGGAAACAAAGTGATATCCTCTTCAGATTGCCTTCCTGAATCCAGTCCAGACTGAGCATGGCTTATCTCTGATGACAGTGGAAGCACAGAAGAAGAGGCAGCCACCTTCCCAACTTAATCCAAATTCCTTCAGGCCTGGCAATGCTGGAAAGTTTAGCAAATGGGGAAACATCCAAGCAGGGGGCTCCGCAACCCTCCCCCAGCCCCTGCTCCATCAGTACCCCCCAGTTTCAAGAGCTGATGTCACCATGATGCCAACTTCCCTCTGTGGCTTCTCCACCAGTAACAGCAGCGACTGAACCAATGCTGGGACCACCAGTTTGAAACCAACCCACTGGAACAAACAAAGCTATCAGTTAGTCCCACAACCAAAGCATCCTCTGCCGGAAAGATCCAGGGTGTTCTCTTGTGCTTGGGCATTTCAGGTAAGTTGAAATCTAAACAACACAGCAAGACAAAAAAGCCAAATCAGGAACTGCACCAACAAACTCCCCCCACGGCCCTCAGTCTGCTACAACTTTCTAGGCACCTTCTTGCTCCCTCTAGATATTTGATGTTCTTTTGTATATATTTATTTGGCAGAAAATCCTTTTGAAAACTGGAAGTCTTGAAATTCCTTAAAGACTTTGCAGCCATGCTGCCAACATCCTATGCAGGCCAAACATCTCCTGTTTGAACCTTACAGTTCCCCATATCTATAAAGCCCCGTGAGGTTCAAACCGCTGAAGTTTGAACTGCACAAACTTGTGGGAGGGAAGACGTGCTGGTTCCCGTGTTAACAGGATCAGCTAGGACAAGGTTGGAGGTGCTGCAAGGTCAGGGAAAGAAGAGGGAGAATGACACAGACCAATTCTGAGGCACTGCTGCTTCCTTCTTCCAGCACACAAGGCTTGATTTCTTCACCACCTTGGGCCTAAAGAAGTGACTTGGGCAGGATGCAGGGGGAAGGGGCACCAGGCCTGCAAAACATCTGATAGAAAAGGTGCAAGTATAAATAAAAGAACATAACTTCATATCTAACATGATAATTCTGCTTGTGATCACAGTTTGCCTATTCTTATGGGGGTCTGAATTTTCTTGACAAGTGTGAAGAAGCTCCTGAGATCAGCCAGTGCCATTTTGGAACTGGGCGCCAGTGGAGCTAGGAGTAAGTGGGGATCGCTCCTGTCTCCGGAAGACCACCCCTCAGATAAGGTCAGTTTTTGTGGGAAGGGGTTGGTGGGGGAGGGGATCTACCCTTATTAGAATTTGCTTGATTTTCAGGGAGAAGGGTATAGGCTTCTTATAGGGGTTAGGATTTTACAGTTAGAGCCCATGATAGATGAAGAGGTATGAGTTGGTGGGTGACTAAGATCACCAAATAATTTCCAATAGGAAAGGGTGCGGGTACCTCTCAGGAGCAAATCCCTGTGGAGGTTCATGAGAACTGCCATTTTCCATGCCAGCCAGGAGAAATAATTAGATCTCCTTGAATTATAGTTTTGGTTTATTTTATTTTTTTTAATGGGTGAGCAAAGGCTTTTTTTGCTTGCATGTTTTTGCAAAATTTCATATTAATGATCTCCTTTGTACAATTTTGAATAGCAGCATTTCATGAATGTGGCATTTGAATAATCATTCTTGCATATTAGACTACTCAAGAAGTTTTACTACTGTAAAGATCATGTTTATATATTTCTTTTCTGCAAAAGGTGTTTATGTAAAAAATTTCATGCAAAATGCCCACACTTTCATGCTTTTGCAAATGTGTGGACATTTTCCAAACCTTTTTACCCAAAAACTCTTTTTGCAAAAACAATTCTCAGTTTGTTTAGTACATTGGTCTTATAGTTTTATAAATCTAGCTGGTAATACTCAGCTGAAAATTCATCTAAAGGTAACCAGCTAAAATTAGCCCTTTATCTTGCCTACTCAGTTGGTTTTTGAGTATTGACTTTGCAGTAACATGGGGTAAATGATCAATGTATCTGTGTCTTTAAAATCATGTGGAATTTTTTACCATGGTGTTTGTATTAATTTATTTCTCATTCAAATTTGATAATTGCCATACCAATAAAGCCCATGATCATGTATAATAAAACACCAATACAATATAATAAAATAACCAGTTATTAATATAATATTACAATAAAATGACAAATAAAATTAATACCAAATTACAAAAAGCTTTAATTGACTCAAAATAACTACAATAATCTTTAAATAAAATTTTTTAAAAAGATGAATACAATACATCTCACAACACAGTTAAAATCTAGTACGCACTTTCCCTACCAAATAATTTGATCTCACACTATCGATTGATTCAGTAGCCAAAGGTACCTGTCCTCAAATAAGACAATGATGGATTAAAGTTAACTGTGCATAAAGCATAGTTATGGAAATTCAGAGAAAAAGTGTGTGCTTCTCACCAATTTCCTGACAATAGAATAATCATGTTTCCTTGACTGAATTCAAAAGAATCCCATAACTTTGAGGCTATATAAGAAAAAGCTCTATTTTTTGTTGTTACCAATTTTACATCAGCAGCTGCCTAGAATGAAAATACCAAAGGATATGATCCATTACATACCTGGGTGCTAAATCATGTAAAGCCAGTAATATAATCTTAAATTTACTCCTAAATTCCATTGTGAATGAGTGCAATGTGTATAAAGATAGAAAAATATGATCCTATGAGCATAATCCTAATAATAGTTGAGCACCAACATTCTGTATTTCTTTCAATTTCACTAAATGTTTTATTGGCAGCCCAGATAAAAGATAATTGCTGTAATCTATTCTATTCATGACTAGGGAATGGATAGGAGTAGCTAAGTCTGACATTTCTGAAGCTGCTCTTAATCGATGTCACTGATACATTTGAAAAAAATAGGATTTGACAACAGATGCTATATGAGGGGCCATAAATAACTCACTATCAACTAGGACTCCCAAAGCACAGGCTTGTTCACATTTCTGAAGTGCTACAACCCCTAAAGTTAAAACAGGGCTAAAAGTATAAATCAAAGGTTTCTGATCCCATAATTTTTTTTTTTTTTTTTGGGGGGGGTGGGGCTGATGTAATAAGGTATGCTGATATTAATGAAGGTTTTTACTCCTGTTTAGCATGCATTTTTCCATGATAAGTTAATCCTGGTATTTATCATTAGTTTTAACATAGATTCCCACGTGAAATGAATAGGTAAGCTCTCTGGGGAAGGCAATTACAGCCATATGTTCAAACAGAACACCAAAAGTGTATTCTGTTTCACTGTGGGTGCCCTCCCCCGAGTGCTTACCCTTTTATTTCACTTCACATACCTTGTCTAAATGTCCTTGCATGCAAGCTTGTTTCCATAGTGGAATACACAATTCCAGTTTTACATTCAAGGCCATTTTGGTCACAATCCTTCCAACTTAATTGATTTATAATTATTTATTTCCCACTTTTCAGGTACTTCAAAGCTGATTACATTCAGTTACTGTGGATATTTCCCAGCATTGCCTAGAAGCTAAGTTTGAGGCAATAAGTGTAATTTCACTTATTTGAGTCATTTCACTTATTTGAGGCAAATGCCATTTGCCTCAAATAAGTGTCATGTCAAGTGTCATTTCACTTATTTGAGGCAATAAGTGAAATGACTTGTCCAAGGGCTCAAGAAATGGAAGTGGACTTGAAGCTGTTGTGGAAGTGGACCCTTGGACTGAGGTGTAGGTCGCCACCATCGGCAGGTGGAGCTGACTGGAGCAGAAGCCCAACAGAAAGTTCACCAATACCAGCCCTCGTTCCCCATAGGTTGAGTCCTCGAGTGCCAGGACCGGCTGGACTTAGGCACGGGCCTCTGTGGAGATGTAGATCCATCGCATTACAGGCCAACAGGAGAAAAGCGGAGTCGGTACGAGCAGTGGTTGGGGCAGGCGGTAGACAGCGGAGATTGGTGCAAGCTGTGGTCAAAGGCAGGCAGAGCTCGTGCAGTGTCATGGTCTGGGCAGGCAGAATTTTAGCAAGTCGATGAGCAGGCAGTGGTCGAAGGTCAGATTGAGGTCCAGCAGCGTCAAAGTACAAACTGAAGTCAAAGCCAGAAGTCCAATCTGAAGGATGAGGAGAAGAGGAACAACAGGACAGGCAAGGTGCTGTAGAATGATGAGGGAAGGCAGGCCATGAAGACAATAACTCAGGAGAAGACCAGACTTGCTGGGGGACTAGAAACAGGACAAAATTTAATAAAAGGGAAGGAATTTGATGAAAGGCTACACAGGCTAGAGCTCTTCAGCTTGTAAAGAGACAGCTGAGAGAGGACATGTTAGACGTTAATAAAATCATGAGTGCTGTGGATGGGGTAATTAAAGGACAATAATTTACTCTTTCAAATAATATTAAAACAAGAGAACGCTCCATTGAGCATTACGGTGCAATTATTAAACTTGTGTAAGTTTGGACTACCCGAATTTGAGAGCTATTAGTTCCTGTGAAAGGGTTGGAGATATGAAGAACTTGTGGCGTGTCGAGAATATCTGATAAATATCCCCTGATGAAGGCTATTTAGCCGAAACATGGTCTGTGTTGGGATTAGTTTATGAAATGATACAGCGTTAAGAAATATTCTGTCTAATCGCCGGCTACCTGAGCTAAGTATCTCCTTTGGAAACTAAGTAACTAGAGGTTACAACTAAGGTTACAACTAATTTAAAGCTTTTTAACATTGATAATTATTTTTTCAAGTAAATAAAGTGATAGCAAATAAAAATTCTTTAAAAGAATGACATAAGGGAGATGGTACATGTTTACAATTATGGTGCCATAAGAGCTGATACTGACTGAGGCCCTATGTGGGCGGGAGACGGTGGATAGATAATAATAAGTGCCGAGTTTTATGATACCTGTCTCCTTATGTTTAAATAATTGAAAAATATTTATAAATATTTTGTTTTTGGGAATAGTGTTTCCCTCTCCGTGAGTTTTTGGTATACATTGGGAGAGGAGTTGGCTTTTGTGTGGTGATTAATAATGAGTTATGACATTTACTCCTGGAATTTGTCCAAACTTCTTTTAAACTCCACTATGCTAGTCACTGTTATCATATCCTCTGGCAACAGATTCTACAGCTGAGTGAAAAAGTAGTTTCTGGTTATTAGATTCATGGATTGTTCCCTTGTTTTAATATTATTTGAAAGAGTAAATTATTGTCGTTTAATTACCCCATCCAGAGCACTCATGATTTTATTAACATCTATCATGTTCTCTCTCAGCTGTCTCTTTACAAGCTGAAGAGCTCTAGCCTGTGTAGCCTTTCATCAAATTCCTTCCCTTTTATAAAATTTTGTCACCATCCTCTGCACCTTTGTTATTTCTGCTTTGTATTTCTTGAGATGAGTTGACCAGAACTGCATGCATTGCTCAAGATGTGGTTGAACCATGGCTTGAAAGAGAAGCAATATGATATTTTCCATTTTATTCTCCTTTTCAGACAATTCTTAATATTCTATTTGCTTTTTCAACCACTGCTATGTGCTGCACAGAGAATTTCAAGTTTATTGTCCACAAAGGCTTCAAGGTCCATTTCTGGGTAGTGACTCCCATTGCTCAATACAGAACCCCACATCCTGTGTTTGTAGTTGAGATTATTTTTCCTTCTGTGAATTACATTGCATTTTCCATATTAAATTTTATCTGCCATTCACTTGCCCAGTCTCCTAGTGCTATTGTCTCAATTCTGCTCTGACAGGTAGTTCTAAGTAAGAGAAACATTAATAAGGCGTTCCCTTAAAGGTTTTCCTCTTTAAAGGTTATCCTCTTTAACTTAGAATACCATGTCACAGAAGTTTGACACATTAGCACTCCTTAGAGATGATGAATTGTGTTCAGCTCAGTTAATTATTTATTATGAGATCAGAGCCATGTCAATAACTCAGACAGAGATTTATTTATTTATTTGTTTTGCATAACGATATTCTGTACTCAATCATACCAGTTCACAAATATAAAAAATAAATGCAATACAAAAATTCATAATTAAACTAATAAGCAATATACAAAAAATCTAAAATTAGGAGAACACTTGAGATAAAAATTAATAGTTAAATTGAAAATATGAAAACAGATAACAATATGAATAGAAATAAAGGGACGGATTTTAAAAAGGTTACATGCGTAAATCCGGAGGATTACCCCAAAAGGGGTAGATTTTGAAAAGGTACATGCACGAATCCATGTGTGCACGCTACCCGGCTCGCAAACATGGATATGCGATTTTATAACATGCACGTGCTGGCACGCGCATATTATAAAATTTTGAGTCGGAGCACGCAAGGGGGGTTAGACTATTGCAATTACGCACAGCGACGGATCTGGGCTGTTGCGTCCATCGGTCTTAGACGGCTTCACCCCGTTTGCCTCACCCTGTTCACGGCTCCTCCCACTTATCTTGCAAGCCACTCCTCCCGCTTACCTTGCAAGCCGCCCTCTCTGGCGTCCCCGGAACGGCTATGTTGCTGCCTTCCGCCATTGCTCCTCCCAGGTACCTACTAGAGTGCGCACGCGCGCGCGACCCTCATCTTTATTCCAACATTGGTGCGAACCTCGGGGGCGTTCCCCTCAAGTGATGTCACACCATCTGGGTATTTAGCCTGCCCTTACGTGCTAGCTAATCGAGTTAGCAAGGATTGGTCTCGGCCGGTCTAAGCTACTCTGCCGCTTCTGTGCTGCTGCTGGAAGCTCTTTCTCTGCCCTTCGGGGTATTCACTAACCTGGGTACCTGCTCCTCGGGGGCCCTCTGCTTTATTTCAGGTGCCTTACAGGGATCAGGTACTCACTCCTCAAGGGCCTGCTCTCCCTGCCTTGGTGCCAGTACCATCTACTTCAGCCTGGTGGAATTGCATATCTACAGCTACCATCTAGTGAGTAATCTAACTCTCAGTCTGTCTCATCCACAGCATTGCCTTGCTGGGAAACCTACACCAGAATTCCCCTATACCAACGGGGTGAGAAGGGTCCCCTCTACTGAGGGTCCCGAGACTGCTACTTCCAGACTACCTCACTACTGCCACCTCTGGTGGTATACATCGAGCTGTACAATAAAAGAGCTAATTCTGTGTTTGTGTGCCCTGAGTCTAGCCCAATACTGTGGCTCCCCATGGGGCTCCTCCCCGTGGGTGTGGTCATCTGTCACAGTACCCAAGAATCCACCCAAATACCACTTAACCATAACAGATTGCTAACTCCATGGATTCGGCTCAGCTAACCGCATTGCAGGCCATTCCAGGCCTGGCCCAGCAAATCTCCAAACAGCAGAATGCGCTGGAGAATTTGATTGCTGCATTCAACCAGATGCACGCACAGATGAACATACCCACTACTTCAGGTAAAGAGGTTACACCGCCAGAAGTGACGGTCAAGACTATTGTACCTCTATCTGCTGCAACACGCTTCTCGGGGGAAGTTTGGAGATGTAGAGGTTTTATTAACCAGTGTTGCATGCACTTTTCCCTGCAACCTAGCCATTTTCCTACAGCTTATGCCAAGACCACCTATATCTTGTCTTATCTGGATGGAAAAGCGTTGGCTTGGGCCTCTTCGCAGTGGGAGCGCAAGGATCCTATTCTACATGATCTTGATGGATTCCTCGAGTTGTTCAAATCAGTTTTTTATGACCCTGCTCGGTATACCACTGCAGGATCTTCATTGGTTCACCTGAATCAAGGTACTAAACCTTTAGCTGACTTCGCTATCAAATTCAAGACCTTGGCATCTGAATTACGTTGGGACCCTAAATGCCTGAGGACCCTCTTCTTTGGATTGAACTCTCGTTTGAAAGATGAGCTCGCTGCTCGTGAGAAGCCTGAGACCTTGGCTGAACTGGTGAAGTTGGCAACAAGGATTTATCACCGACTTCGTGACAAAGTTCAAGAGACCAAGACTCCCAGAAGACCCTTTTCAGGGTGAAGCTCGACTTACGTCCATACCCAGGCCTGTTCCCTCGGGTCCAGTTGCTGGCGAAGAAGAACCAATTCAGTTAGGCCTGTTATGATTCCTCCTGTAGCTGTGCCACAGGAGGCATTTCACCTTCTTCTGGAGGCCACTCCGAAGCCAGGGCCTCGCCTGAGCAACTGTCCGGATCCGGCTCCATGGCCTGGAAGACCTTCGGTGTTCGGGGCCTGCTCGAGGCCTGCTCCTGCAGGAGGACTCTTCGGGGCCTGCTCGAGGCCTGCACACCAGGGCATCAAGGTCCACACCTTGATGCCCTGGTGTGGACTACGCCCTTCTCCTAAGGGGCAGGCCCACGGCTCCTCTCCACATAGAGCCAGCGAGGGGCAGACCATGTGGACTCCTCCCAGGGAGTTGCCTGCTTCTGGGCTATAAATGCCTTGCTCAAGCACTCATGCTTTGCCTTGCATTGGAGTTACACCTTCCTGGATGTCTCCACTTCCAGCACTCCGTCAGGCCTCCGTGTTCACTTCAGCTTGCTGTCCGTGTCTTGCACGCCCTGATACTTCATGATGTCTCTTGATGTTTGTTCCTGACCCTAATGTTTTAATCTTGCTTTTGACTGCCAGGCGTGCAGTAACCTTCTTCAGACTGCCAGGAGTGCAGTACCTTCCCTGGACTGCTTTGTGCAGCATTTCCTTTCCTGCGCTGGTTCCGCTCCCGCGGATGCAGGGCAGGGTGGTCCGTGACCAGACTAGTCATACTGGCTGTGTAGGGTGCCCTGAGGGACAGTGCCAATGCCACCTTTCCTGCTTGTTTCAGAGTCTACATCTACAGTATCCTGCTTTACACTCTCCGTCTACAGTATCCTGCTTTAGAGTCTACGTCTACAGTATATGGTTCCTGAGTCTTGTTGTCTGTTTTCGAACATTCATCTGCCCACACCCTGAGTCCAGCCTGCTGCCTCTTGCCATCCCAGCGGCAGGTCCGAAAGGGCCGGGAACGGTCGGAGGACTGTTCATCACCAACATTCCACATGTTGGTTCCAGAGGCATGCAGGTCCGGCTGGGGGTTGGGCCCATGCTACACCTACCCTTGGTGCGGGATCGTGCCAGGGGCCCAAGGTCACACTCTCTCTAATGGGGACTGCTCTCCTAGTGCTCCCTGGTAACAGGCCACATCCATCTGACGTCAAAAGAGAGAAGAACACGGAAGAAATTGGGGCTGTGCATGTATTGTGGACAAGCCAGCCATGTTGTTCAAACATGTCCTATGTGTCCGGGAAACTGGCAGACCTAACGGGAGGACTCTTCTTAGGTCTTACTGCACCTCTCCTCCACTCTCTCTTCCTATATCCTTGATCTGCAGACCTTTAGAGTATCAGACTCTTGCCCTAGTGGACTCAAGGCAGGAGGTAATTTCATTCTACATCGATTAGTGGAGCACTTGCGGATTCCCACTACCACCATGATGACTCCACTACTCCTATCTTCAATTCATGGGGAGCCCTTACCAGGCGAAGTAACCCAGCTTACAGAACCAGTATGTCTACGAACCGGCGCTCTCCATTCTGAAACCATCTCCATCTTTGTTTTAGAGAAGGCCATGCACCCTATAGTACTGGGGCTACTGTGGCTGCAGCAGCATATGCCTCAATTCAATTGGGCCACTCTGGAGCTTTCATGCTGGGGTCCAGACTGCCATGGTAAATGCCTGATGGAGGTTGCTCCTTTACCCTGCATGCCAACTACCCCATTGATGCCGGGGATGCCGCTTCAATATGCATCGTTTCAAGATGTCTTTTCTAAAGACGCTGCACGTACTATCACCCCACAGACCCTATGACTGCGCCATCAATCTGAAGCCTAACACTGAACCTCCCAAAGGACGGGTTTAATCTCTCTCTGTGGTAGAGAATAAAGCCATGTCTGAATATATTCAGAAAAACCTCCAAAAAGGCTTCATAAGACCCTCCAAGTCTCCTGCAGGCGCAGGCTTCTTCTTTGTGGGGAAGAAGGACGGAACATTGCGTCCGTGTATAGATTACAGGGGTCTCAACAAGATAACTGTGAAAGATCATTAACCCTTACCACTTATCTCAGAGCTATTTGACAGACTACAGGGAGCCAAGATATTCTCCAAGCTTGATCTTAAGGGAGCCTACAACTTAGTTCGCATCCACTCTGGCGATGAATGGAAGACAGCCTTCAACACCTGGGACGGTCACTTTGAATATTTAGTGATGCCCTTTGGTCTGTGCAATGCTCCTGTTGTCTTCCAAAATTTAATGAATGACATTTTGCGGGACCTCCTCTACAAATGTGTCGTTGTATACTTAGATGACATCTTAATATTCTCCCAAGACATGACTACTCATCTGGAAGAAGTCAAAAGAGTTCTGCAAAGACTCCTTGAGAATCATCTATACGCCAAGTTGTCTAAATGCGAGTTTCACAAGGAATCAGTGCCTTTCTTAGGGTACATTGTTTCCAATCAAGGCTTCCAGATGGACCCACAGAAACTGGAGAGCATCAAGAAATGGACACAACCCACTGGTCTAAAGGCTCTCAGATGTTTCCTAGGTTTCACCAACTATTATAGAACCTTCATCAAAAACTACTCCTCACTCACTGTTCCGCTTACAGCCATGACGAAGAAAGGTGCCAATGTAGCCAATTGGTCTACGGAGGCAGTAACTGCATTCCATAAATTAAAAGTCTCGAGCAAACCATGCCTCCGACACCCAGATCCAATTTAGTCCTTCATAGTTGAGGTCAATGCCTCAGATGTCGGCGTAGGGGCTGTGCTAAGCCAGGCTGGTGATTCCAAGGCCTTACACCCATGCTCATTTTTCTCCCGTCACTTCTCACCAGCAGAGAAGAACTACGGAATAGGAGATAAAGAGCTCCTGGCTATAAAGATGACATTTGAGGAGTGGCGCCCTTGGCTCGAAGGAGCACAACATCAGATCACAGTCTTTACAGACCATAAAAATCTGGAGTACCTTCGCCATGCACAGCGCCTTAACCATAGGCAAGCGAGATGGTCTCTGTTTTTCTACAGATTTGACTTTGTGCTGAAATACCACCCTGGAGAGAAGAACATCAGAGCAGATGCCCTATCTTGCTCTTTCCTCACTGAGGACATTCCAGATGAACCACAACATATCATCAACCCGAAAAGAGTCATCTTGGCAGATAATTATTCTGTACCTGCAGGTAAAACCATTGTACCCAAGAACCTCAGAAAAGCTGCTAGCGTGGGCTCACGACTCCAAATTGGCTGGACACCCTGATCAACGCAGAACTCTGCCTAAACTGCAAAAGTTTTACTGGGGGCCCACCATGAAGGAAGACATATTCTCCTATGTTGCTTCCTGCGCTAATTGTGCCAGACAGAAAACTCCAGCCGGTCATCCTTGGGGTCTTCTTCAACCCTTGCCAGTACCAGACGAGCCATGGACACACATTGCTACAGATTTTGTGGTAGACTTACCACTCTCAGGAGGAAACAACACGATTTGGGTAACTGTAGATCAGTTCTCAAAGATGGCTCACTTCGTGGCTCTCCCTGGCTTGGTGCTTGCTAAGCTTGCTAAGCTCTTCATCACGCACATCTTCCACCTACACGGCATGCCTAAGCACATAGTCTCCGATTGAGGAGCCCAATTCACAGTTAAGTTCTGGAAGGCATTGTGAAAGAAGTTTGATATCTCTCTCACTCCTCGGGAGCCCTCTGCTTTATTTCAGGCGCCTTACAGGGATCAGGTACTCGCTCCTCGAGGGCCTGCTCTCCCTGCCTTGGTGCCAGTACCATCTACTTCAGCCTGGTGGAATCGCATACCTACAGCTACCATCTATTGAGTAATCTAACCCTCCGTCTGTTTCATCTACAGCATTGCTTTGCTGGGAAACCTACAATGGAATCCCCCTATACCAACGGAGTGAGAAGGGTCCCCTCTGCCAAGGGTCCCAAGACTGCTACTTCCAGACTACCTCACTACTGCCACCTCTGGTGGTATACATCAAGCTGTACAATAAAAGAGCTAATTCTGTGTTTCTGCGTCCTGAGTCTAGCCCAGTACTGTGCCTCCCCATGGGGCTCCTCCCTGTGCATGTGGTCATCTGCCACAGTACCCAAGAATCCACCCAAACACCACTTAACCATAATAGGGGCCTTCCCTAGTTCCCATCCAGTTCGCTCCAATTAAGGAGCGAACTGGGAGGGAACTTCCCAACCCCCTAGCCTAACCTCCCTTCCACTTCCCCTATCCTTCCCTCCCCCTATCTCTATCCTTAATACCTCCAAATTTGTTATCTTACCTTTTGCTCCTGCTTCCAAGCAGGAGCAAGTTGCGCGCGCCGGCACCCTGCTGACATGTGATCCCCCGGCACAGTGGCAAATGGCCACTGTACGGGGTGCCTCTAGCCCCACCCCATCCCAGGATCACCCCTTTGGCTAGCCCCGGGACTTATACGCATCCCGGGCCCTTTGAAATTTGGCCCAGCGCGCGTAAGGCCCGGCCACGCACGTAAACCCCGGGTTTTTACACGCATACGTTTTTTAAATCTGGCCCAAAGTGTAAAATAAATAATATTGATAAAACATATAGTAGTCTCTCCATATATTCATGACACAGCCTTAGATAAAAGTCTAAAATAAAACAAACACTCACTTAATTTCTTCTCCAAAAGCCTTTCTAATGAGCCAGGTCTTAAGATCTTTTTTAAAAGTTTGATAATTAGGTTGAAGTCTCAATGCACTAGGAAGGGAGTTCCATAAGCCTGGGCCTGCTATAGACACTGCTCACTCTCTAACTTTTGTGAAAGGGGTGGATTTTACCAGTGGAATTGTTAACAAGCCCTTATTCGTTGATCGTTAATTTCTCCGAGGTGTGTGAATTTCGCTGAAATTGCCTAATTCGGGAAAACCGAATGCACATCTCTAGTTTGCATCTTATGTGCTTAGTCAAGCTGACTGAGTGTTTTGTTTTGCTCTTAGCATTATTCCACTAATTAAATATATAATTAGAATTAGAAGCATTAATCTATTTTATTAGCAGAAGAGCACCTGATTACATATTTCCAGCTTCAATCCATAAGTAAAGAAATGTTATAATCTCATAAGCATTTAGCAAGTAAACTCTTAATGACTGGATGTATAAATACTGTTTGTAGTACTCATATCATGTCCGTAATAGATTTTGAAAGTTAAAAGCTCATTTTCTTTATTTGGAGTCTGGTGTCAATTCTGACCTGAGCTCTGGGAGTTTTGCCAGGCTAAACAGTAATGGTGAAGGTCATTATCTGCTTCATACCTTAACAAAGCATTGACTTTCTTCCCAGTCTACCAGCTGTGTCATATCAATAGAAGAGTGAAAAGAAAAAAAAAATAGAAAGGCAATAAGTCATGTTTGGGGTTCAGAGATTATTGGCTTTAGAGGTATAGGGGACCTAGACACCATGTCACTATAAATTCCTTCTGCAGTTCTTTGCAATCCACTGCCATTTTAACAACTTTGAATAATGTTGTGTAATCTGCAAATGTGATCACCTCACTTGTCATTCCCTTTTCCAGATAATTTATGACTATGTTAAACAGCATAGCTCCTAGTACTAATCCCTATTGTACTCTACTAATGACCTTTCTCTATTTGGAAAACTGACCATTTAGTCCTGTCCCTTGTTTTGTTTCCAGCCATTTAACTAGTTACCAGTCCACAAATGAACACTGCCTCCTTTCTATGACTTTGTAATTTTCTGAGCAGTATCTCATAGGGGACTTTGTCAAATGCTTTCACATTTATCTACATATTTTTTTTATACCATCCAAAAATTGGTAAGACAAGACTTCCCCTTGCTAAAATCATGTTGACTCTTCTCCATTAAGCAATGTCTATCTACATGGGAAGTGATTTTGTTTATATGAATGACTTCTTGAGGTTTTAGTTTTCAAAAGCACTTGCACAGACAAAACAGTTTTCTACCTAGAAAAATGACTTGTTAAAAAATGTGCCCGAGCTGTGTGTGAATTAAGGATGAATTCATTTGAAACAAAAAAATGTCAATGAGATTTCCTATTTCGTTTCATTACATTTTAAAAATGGAACAGAAGAAAAGCCAACAAAATTTCATTGGTTTACTTCTGGTTTATTTTTTAAAAACCCCTCTGGGGGCCTACCAACCCCCCCCCCCCCCAAGAGATAAAGAATCGGGTTCTGGAGCCACTCCGGCCCCACTTAGCCGATCTATGAGGGTCAGGAGAGATACTCACATTCACCTCCTGCCCTTATGAGGGAGGTGAATGTGCCGTGTTGCGTGGGGAAGAGAATATTGTGGGAGTCCAAGTGTTCAACGAGTTGATGGTTTACAATTTTTCGAGGATCTTGGCTATGAAGGGTAGGATTGATATTGGTCTAAAATTTGTGTGGCTGACTAGCGCCATACTATCACATTTAAAATGGCAACTTCTCAAGGCTGACAATCACCATTTTCTTGTCTGTTCATACAAGTTCAGGTATGTCATTGCCTGGTATGTAGATTTCTTCAGGACAGGAGGTAAGAGGGCATCCCTCTTCCTCATACTGACCCCTGCAGATCTGGTAAGTGGGGCATAGGGTGTTCCTGGCCCCGGGACTTTTATAGGTTAAGATAAGGCGGCAGGGCCCAGTTTCAGGGCTTTTGTTTTGTTTTTTTATCTTTATTTTGTTTCTAGAAAGAAACAGAAACAAAATTGATATTCAAACACAATCTTGGGGAAAAAAAAATAAAAATGAACCACATTTTTCAGGCTGTATACCCTAAGGGCCATATTTTCAAAGGGTTACGCGTGCCTGGCCTATTTTAAAAAGGCCCGGCCATGCACGTAAAACCCCGGGACGCGTGTAAGTACCGGGGCTTTACAAAAGAGGTGGTCCGGGGGCAGGGCAGGGGCAGGGACAGAGGTCTCTGACAGAGCGGCCATTGCCGCTGTGTTGGAGGATCGCGTGTCGGCAGGCTGCCGGAGCGCACAACTCTGTAGGTAGGTAGGAAAAACATCTTTGGGGGGTTAGAGTAGGGCTACGGGGGGAAGGTTAGGGGAAGGGGTAGGCAGGTTAGGTTAGGGGGAAGGGACATTCCCTTCCAGGCCGCTCCGATTTTGAAGCATCCTGGGAGGGAATGGAGGAAGGCAGCGTGGCTCGGTGCGCGCAAGATGCACAATTGTGCACCCCCTTGCATGTGCCCACCCCAGATTTTATAACATGCACGCGTCTGCGCTCTCATGTTATAAAATCGGGTGTACATGTTTGCGCACCGGATAGCGCGCATATGCATGCCGCGCGCGCTTCTTTTAAGATCTACCTCTAAGATGGTAACTTTTAAACAGGTGCATGGATATACATGCGTGCGTGTTTGCCAGATCTCGTCCAGAGATGCATCCATTTTATAACATACACGTGTATAATCGCACATTATAAAACAGCCTGGCCACATGTTCATGTGTGCACAATTTTAAATGGATGTGCGCATGTGCGTAGAAATGCCATGCCTTCCACATAAGTGGGGGAATTTTCCAAGGGATGCGCACTGACTATCTGCCATTTTCTCAGTTCATTCTCACTTCACCCTGTTTAGGGATAGAATTTGCAAAACCCCTTAATTTAATAGCCTCCCTTCCCCGCTATTAGCCCCAACCCTTAAAACCCTGCTGACTAGCTTAGATTTCTTTGTTTTAAAAGTTGCACGCCATCCATAGCAGAAGTACATTTATGTGGCAGGGGACCTCGGCATGCACAAGGACACATAAGTATTTACACACACATTTCTTGGCCAGGCCCTGACATGCCCTCACCCCACCCAGATCACACCCACATTCCACCCCTTTAGAAATTTTTATCTTGTGCGTGCATTGGGTGATACGCATGTCCATGGACGGCTTATAAAATGCGCTTGGCATGCACCGGCCCAACTTGTTCACGCATCTCCCACTTTTGGCATGAGCATGACTTTTAAAATTTTCCTGTAACGCAGGGCTTCCCAAACCTGTCCTGGGGACCCCCCAGCCAGTCGGGTTTTCCGAATATCCACAATGAATATGCATGAGATACATTTGCATATACTGAGTCTCCATGGCATGCAAATGTTTCTCATGCATATTCATTGTGGATATCCTGAAAACCCAACTGGCTGGGGGGTCCCCAGGTCAGGTTTGGGAAGCCATGCTGTAATGCTTTTCTCCCATTCTGTGTCTATGAGAAAAATGGTTACTGAATCAGGCCCTGAGTTTGTAGTTGAGGCTATGAAGGGTAAAGTAGTTTGCCCAAGATCATAAAAAGTAGTAGTAGGATTTGAAACCTGAGCTTTCCCTCGTTACAGCCCATTGCTCTAACCACTAGGCCACTCCTTCATGTTGTTTTCTTTCTATATTTCTCTATGAACAATACATCTGAAACTCATAAGCAACAATTTACATTTCTACTTGCAATTCAAAAACTGAAGGAGTCATTCATTTAGTGTTTGTATCTACAAAATGATTTCCTTAATGGCATAGAACAGGGTCTGACCAAATTATAGTTAAAAAACAAAAGTTCTGCACATCTTCCTTCTATTTTAAAAGAACAAATAACATATAAATTAGAGATGTTGAATTCTCTTGGAATGGTTTGAGTAGCTTTGAAGTTGAGACTACCCGCTAACCTGCCTGCAGAACAAGCACTGTTAGTTTGCTGTCCCACAGTGAAAAAGAACTTACAGTCAACAGCTGGAGTTTCGGTGAAGTCACAAGTTACTGTTTTTAATTGTTTTTTCAGGCTACATTCTGCAATTACAGCCTTCATTTAATGTTACTACATACCAATATACTTTCTACATGCTGTTAGCTATCATGGTTCTCTTCTGGTACACAGAGAAACAGAGAATATGAAAGCAGATAAAGGCCACAGGGCCTAACAGCCGTGGGAATAGTCACAAATATTAAAAAGCACTAGGTTATTTAAAGGACATTTTTCGAAGCCAGGTTCTTATGTAAAGCCATTTACCCAGGTAAACTGTGATGAACTTGATACATTGGCCTGTCTGAAACTTGCTCACGTTTGCGTAATTAAAAAGTACACCCTGGCTTCCGTAGCATGTGAACATTCAGCCAGGTCCTAGGGGCAGGTATGTGCCCCAAACTGAATTTTCAAATCCACGTCTATGTCCCCCCACCAAAAGGAGGTGCAAAGTACACAGGGGGCCTCTGTATCTGCTTATTTATTTATTTATTTTGAACTTTTATATACCGACATTCATGTGAAAATTGCATATCATATCGGTTTAAATGAATTAGCTTATGTGGGTAATTTAATTAGCTTATGTGGGTAAGCACATAATTAGCTTGTCTGCTTACCCACATAAGCTAATTTTCAAATATTACCAGGGATTTTACCTGGACCTATTCCAAGATTTACATTTCCCGCGCCATTAGCCAGTGAAATTTTACTTGGGTAACAATTTTTTCCCAGTTTAGCTGAATAGAAAGAGGGATTGTGTGGAAGCGCTCCCAGGGCGTGTCCTAAATTTGTCCAAGTAATGCCGATATTGCGCACTAGCCAGGTAAGTCTGGATGGGGAAATCACTGCCCTAACGTTACCTGAGTAACTTTACGCAGGTAACCTCAGGCAGGTGTATTCAGCTGCAGATTTATCCAGGTAAACCTCGCTGAATACCCCCACTAAAGTTATCCTGGTAACTTTAGCCAGGAAACTTCCTACTTGCTACACTGATAAATATGGACGTCAGAGTTTCTCTTTGAAAATAGCCTACAAGGTCTGGGGCTACAAAACTGCCTGCGGATGTTGCACTTAGGCCAGCAACTGAAAATTGCCTTCATGTTGACTAAAGATTTGCAAAAGAAGTAGAGGCCACACCTGAGCCAGATATACTTTTGCCTTGGCTTGTGACTGCTATTATCCTACCTTTCTAACTATTTTTTAGGATTCTTGTAAATAAGTCTTAATCGAATTATATCACATTAACTGTAGCTGTCCTTCAAGGAGTACTTTATGGCTAGTTACCATTTTCTGTCTCTAGGTAAACTAATGTACTCATTCGGTTGCTTCGCTCCTTTGCAGATGATACTCAGATTGTTCTCTTGTTGTCTAACCCTATTCCTCAGCATTAGTGCAACAGTCCTCATGTCTTTCAGCAGAGTGAGCAGTTGTTTCCTACGTCCTAACACCTACAAAACCAAATAGTCTGCCTTCCTGCCCCTGCCCACATTCCCCCTTTTCTTACTATAGAAAGAAACTCTTGACCCTTCCTTCTGCCTTCATTGACTTTGTTTCATACTCGGGTATCTGTTTTAAAATATTCATAGGAGTCTTCCTTCATGTTTGGTTATCACTGCTCTCTTCTTCATGTTGCTTTTATGTCATGCCTTGATTATTACAATAGCGTTCTTGCTGACCTTCCAAAGTCCTCATGTCACCCTTCATAATTACGCTAAAATTCTCCTGCAAAAGATTTTTTTCCTATGCTTCCCTTCAGTGACTTCTCATAAAGCTCTATTCGCCTCCCTTTGAACTCTTATTCATTGCTATTTGCCTCCTCATTCTCTTTGCTTCCAAAGAAGCTCCCAGGGCTTGCCTTTTCATTTAGACAAACTGTGCATCCAGGGAGCTCTAAGCCAAAGGGAACCTTACACTCTGCCAGTATCTCCCATTGGGCTTGCCAGCCAGTGGAGCAGTCAGCAGCCCAATGTAAAACATTATCCAGATAAGTGGTAGACATGTTATTCATGCATGCTTGTGCTCTTAATTTTAATCATTTAGACAAGGAAATGTAAATTGCATATTTTCCTTAGCACTTGTCAGCTTGTACGGGTGCAAATTATCAAATTTTATAACATGCGCGTGAAGGAAAATACCAGTTTTACCAATTACTCCACCATTTTGCCCAGTCTACCTCAAGGTTCTCAAGACCTCCCTAGCTGTTCATCCTACTCTCCCTCCAGTTTACTCAGACCCCTCATGCAGACAATATTTGCCTATAAAGAATTATATACTGACTTACACCTGATAATTTGCAGGTGTAAATATGTCCAGGTAACAGTCATACATGTGCTGTGTTTGCAGGTTATAAAATACAATTTATATGCATACATGCATGTAATGCCCCTGGCCTGTGCCTAGCACGCCCCTTTTTTATACAAATAAATTTAAGAATGGAGCAGTAGCCCAGGATTCAAATCCCACTGCTGTGTCTTATGATCTTGGGCAAGCCACTTTATCCTCTGCTGCTTCAGGTACAAACTTACAGGCTGAATTTAAAATGAGCATGTGTGGGCAAACAAACATACGTGCTTATGTGGGAGCAGACAGCCAAAGGCAGGAATTTTATATGGCGCACCAAATTATGCAAGTACTTTAGAAAATGAGCACATAAACACACACGAGGATAACCATGTATCCTCTGTGCATAGGCACGTGCATAACATATTTTGCTCACTTGTGTGTGCGAGCTGGTTATGAGCCCGCATCAGTGATGCATGATTTCCAGATCCGAAAGGGCAAGGGTTCAAAAAAATGCTGCAACCTACACGACTGCCAAATTTTACCACCATGGACATCCAATGGCTGGTGTTCCTGGTGGTGGCTAATGAAGTCAGTCTATTTTGTTCTGGAGGGTTTACTGGGACCTCTGCAAGAATAAAAATGCCTGGTGAGAGCTGAGAACCACTTTCAACCATGGTGCCTCCTACTCATGTGGGGTAAGTAGAATAGGGGTAACGGGGGTGGAAAGGATCAGGCCGTGCATGGGGGGCCTCTAAGAGGGGCTAGAGGGGGTAGGGGTATGGGTGGAGAGGGTCAGGTCATGCATGAGTGGGTTACTAAGGGGGGGATTGAGTGTCCTACAACTACTTGCATCATAATGATTAGCAATCCATAGTAACATACCACTATGCCACTCACATTAACAATAACAGTGCACTATTAATGGGTGTCATCTTTTTTTGCCCTATAGAGCGAAGACTAGAAGAAGGCCTGGGAGCTGCGCTGAAACGGAGGCACTGGATGGACCGACTGTGTGCTCGGCGGGATGAGGCTGGTGATAAGATATTCCACAGGCCAACTGGGAAATTTCAAGTATCAAGTATCACACTAATTACCCCCAGCTCTGCCACACTCTGTCTTAGCCTTGACCTTATACTAATCCTCCTTCACACATCTCTCTGTCACAGCCTCCACAATGCTGAAATAGTTAAGGGAAGACATTAGGGATGTGAATCGTTTTCCATATCGTCTTAACGATAGAAATCGTGTGGCAGGGCAAGAAAATCGTCTTAGGCATGATTTTTTAGTTAAAAAATCGTTAAAAATAGTTTTTTCCGATTACTGCGCACTAACTCGAGTTAGTGCGCACTAACTGAAAATGATACAATTTGACACTTTTCAGGTCAGTTAAGGTCAGTTTAGGAATGAATATGTATTCCTATTGGCTGCCCTCTTATTTATTCATGTTACCAAGTTTCCTACTGACAGTATATGGGGGATGGGAAATGGAAACAGTTGGTAGCTTGACAAAACAAGTAATGTGATCAGTCAATGTGACTAGAACTTGTGCCCTAACCCTGATACCAGGGGTATTGTGATCTTCCTGCACACAGTGCCCTATCCCTATTAATACCAGGAGTGTTGTGATCTTCCTGCACACAGTGCCCTATCCCTAATACCAGGGGTGTTGTGATCTTCCTGCACACAGTGCCCTATTCCTGATACTGGGGGTGTTGTGATCTTCCTGCACACAGTGCCCTATTCCTGATACCGGGGGTGTTGTGATCTTCTTGCACACATCCCGATATCAGGGATAGGGCACTGCATGCAGGAAGATCACAACACTCCTGGTATTAATAGGGATAGGGCACTGCATGCAGGAAGATCACAACACTCCTGGTATTAATAGGGATAGGGCACTGCATGCAGGAAGATCACAACACCCCTGGTATCAGGGATAGGGCACTGTGTGCAGGAAGATCACAATACCCCGGAGGAGTGAGGGTCAGGCAGCTCCCCCTGTCTGTGAAGCCAGCCTCTCACTAGTAATGCAGGGAGGGAGCTGTCTCAGACTTCACCATCCACCCCCCCCCCCTCACCCACACACCATTCACTAGCTGGGACATGGGGGAAGTCAGGAGTGAGGGACAGGCAGCTCCCCCCTGTCTGTGAAGCCAGCCTCTCACTAGTAATGCAGGGAGGGAGCTGTCTCAGACTTCACCATCCTCCCCCCCCCCTCACCCACACACCATTCACTAGCTGGGACATGGGGGAAGTCAGGAGTGAGGGTCAGGCAGCTCCCCCCTGTCTGTGAAGCCAGCCTCTCACTAGTAATGCAGGGAGGGAGCTGTCTCAGACTTCACCATCCTCCCCCCCCCCCCCTCACCCACACACCATTCACTAGCTGGGACATGGGGGAAGTCAGGAGTGAGGGTCAGGCAGCTCCCCCCTGTCTGCAAAGCCAGCCTCTCACTAGTAATGCAGGGAGGGAGCTGTCTCAGACTTCACCATCCTCCCCCCCCCTAACCCACACACCATTCACTAGCTGGGACATGGGGGAAGTCAGGAGTGAGGGTCAGGCAGCTCCCCCCTGTCTGTGAAGCCAGCCTCTCACTAGTAATGCAGGGAGGGAGCTGTCTCAGACTTCACCATCCACCCCCCCCCCTCACCCACACACCATTCACTAGCTGGGACATGGGGGAAGTCAGGAGTGAGGGACAGGCAGCTCCCCCCTGTCTGTGAAGCCAGCCTCTCACTAGTAATGCAGGGAGGGAGCTGTCTCAGACTTCACCATCCCCCCCCCCCCCTCACCCACACACCATTCACTAGCTGGGACATGGGGGAAGTCAGGAGTGAGGGTCAGGCAGCTCCCCCCTGTCTGTGAAGCCAGCCTCTCACTAGTAATGCAGGGAGGGAGCTGTCTCAGACTTCACCATCCTCCCCCCCCCCCCCCTCACCCACACACCATTCACTAGCTGGGACATGGGGGAAGTCAGGAGTGAGGGTCAGGCAGCTCCCCCCTGTCTGTGAAGCCAGCCTCTCACTAGTAATGCAGGGAGGGAGCTGTCTCAGACTTCACCATCCTCCCCCCCCCCCCCTCACCCACACACCATTCACTAGCTGGGACATGGGGGAAGTCAGGAGTGAGGGTCAGGCAGCTCCCCCCTGTCTGTGAAGCCAGCCTCTCACTAGTAATGCAGGGAGGGAGCTGTCTCAGACTTCACCATCCTCCCCCCCCCCCCTCACCCACACACCATTCACTAGCTGGGACATGGGGGAAGTCAGGAGTGAGGGTCAGGCAGCTCCCCCCTGTCTGTGAAGCCAGCCTCTCACTAGTAATGCAGGGAGGGAGCTGTCTCAGACTTCACCATCCTCCCCCCCCCCCCCTCACCCACACACCATTCACTAGCTGGGACATGGGGGAAGTCAGGAGTGAGGGTCAGGCAGCTCCCCCCTGTCTGTGAAGCCAGCCTCTCACTAGTAATGCAGGGAGGGAGCTGTCTCAGACTTCACCATCCTCCCCCCCCCCCCCCTCACCCACACACCATTCACTAGCTGGGACATGGGGGAAGTCAGGAGTGAGGGTCAGGCAGCTCCCCCCTGTCTGTGAAGCCAGCCTCTCACTAGTAATGCAGGGAGGGAGCTGTCTCAGACTGGTATCAGGGTTAGGGCACTGTGTGCAGGAAGATCACAACACTCCTGGTATTAATAGGGATAGGGCACTGTAAGAGATGACTGTAGTAGATTGAATAAAGATCTGATGTTTCTGCTCTCCTCACACCAAACAAAAACAACACACAAGCAGAGAAGCCCTTCTTACAAAGCTGAGCTAGTGAGTTAAGTAGGAGGAAAAGTAAACATACTGGTGCCAGTGTGGCTACTTAAAAAATACACTTACCAACAATCAATTACATATATTTGAACTGTGTACAGTTCCAGCCAGGACCACCTTTCTAAAATGCACAGTGATTGGCAAATTCAACATGCACTAGCATTTCAGGTGCCTGCTAACAAAAATAATAAAACAAACAAGTTCTAGTCACGTGAGTGCTGATCATTACATTACTTTTTTTGTCAAGCTTCCAACTGTTTCCATTTCACATCCCCCCAACCATATTGGTAACATCAATAGATAAGAGCACAGCCAGCCAATAGGAATACATACATACATATTCATTCCTAAGTGACCTTTACTGACCTGGGAAGTGTGAACACTTTGTTTCATTTTCTGTTGGTGTTCGTTAGTTTCCAGTTCCATTTCCCATCCCCCCAACCATCACCTCAGTGGTAACCTTGGTAATATCAATAGAAAAGAGGGCAGCCAGCCAATAGGAACACATATTCATTCCTAACTGACCTTCAGTGACCTGGAAAGTGTTTATTTGTATCATTTTCAGTTAGTGCGCACTAACTCGAGTTAGTGCGCACTAACACGATTTAACGATTTTTAACGATAAATCGTTAGAATTTCTATTGTATCGTGTTCTATAACGATTTAAGACGATATAAACATTATCGGACGATAATTTTAATCGTTGAAAAACGATTCACATCCCTAGAAGACATGCTCTAGCCTAGCTGGCATGCTTTCAGGGACTTGCCTCCTACTCCAACCATGGATTCCCATGTAAACAACAGGACTCTGGTCCCATAGAACAATGTGTAGCATCATGAATCTATATGTCTTGCTATGTACACCTCTAGCAGTCACTGTCTATCCTGTCACACATTTGTAACCCTCACTCCCTAGCATATAGTAGCTTCCATCGATTTACATCTTCTCACATCAAAAATCAGAATGTCCATTCACCTATCAATTTATAAGCCAGCAGCTTGATGACAATGTTGTCCCATACCTTACAACACTCCACTGTGCCCTCACCTCTCCCTTAAAAGGCAATTTCTTTAAGTGTCACTCTCATCCTGCACCTCATACTCTGCAGCATGTAAGGTCATAACATGATGCACAGAAAACAACTCCTTGTCATCCTCCTCCTCCTCAGTTGAGGAAGGGGAAGATAGAGCAGACAGTGGCGGCGAGGCCCCAGTCCCAGCCCTCATAGAAGCAGCAGCAGCTTCTTCCACCACCAGCATGGCGGGACCACACCGCTTCTTCCACCACCAAGGGAAGAAAAGGTGGTGGTCTCGCCATGCTGCCCTCTAGAGGCACACCCCAGGCCTCCAGCCACAGACCCTCTCCCCATCCACATAGGCCCTCCTCCCCAGTTAGCCCAGGATTTAGGGATCAAGCAACCCAGACTGGCCAGCCTTGACTGGCCAAGGGAGGCCTGTGTCCTTCTCTGCTTCCTCTGCCCCCCCCCCCCCCAAAGCAGCCAAGAAGCTCATCATCGAGGGCATGTGCTCCTTACAATGAGTGTCTTACAAGGTGATGTGTGCCGCATCACAGTGAATTTTACACTCTGATGTGGCAGGTGGTGGATGAGCAGAGGGCAACACAAGAATACTATTAGGAGGGTGTTCAGGTTTTTGACTGTCCATAGTCAGGAAATATAGAACCTGACCATGGAGACCCATATACTGGAAGCCAGGTTACCCCCCACCCTGAGCACCCTCCTGAGTCTGGGTTTGCAGGTGTCCCTAACTCACTGTTTTTTTTATTATTGACTTCTTTGCTCCCTAGTTTTCCCCTCCCCATCTCAATTTTTTTTTTTATTTATCAAACATTTTAAACAGTTAAAAAAATTAATAATTTCTTAAAATAAAAAATGAAATAATTTCTAACACGTGTCTGTGTGCAACTGTGTGATGTTTCTTTTTCCATTTGGTCAATAATCAAAGCTAAACATTTAAATGTTACATGGCTAACTTATCCCTCTAAATGGCTTTGAATATTGACCTCTATGGCATTTTTTGTGGGGGAATAGCCATGATGGCAGTTCACACACTTTGAGGCCTGTTTTCCTAACACGCACCCAGCCACCTCTCCTGGGCCCATGATCCAATATTTAAATGAGGGGTCATGCTAAAAAGGAGGCGCTAGGGACAAATGTGTGTCACTAGTGCCTCCTTGGCTTTGAGCGCAAAGGAGAGGTGACTGTCAAGTGGACTGTCAAGTGGGTTGGGAATATGGATGCCCAATCTACAAGCGTGTATTGGATGTCCAGAATTTTTTTTTTTTAAATAAATGCTGCTTTATTTGATTCCTTCTACTTAGTATTGCTACGATGCTATCAGGAAGAATCACAGATAGCAGGAATTTTCTTTTTTTTCAATGCGCCCTTGAGCATGGCATATCTTTATGCCAGCCCTGGCATAACATTTGCTGCATTGCAAGTGTGCATTGGCTACGCAGAAAATTTATTGAATCGCGAGGATTAGCTAATAGCCTCATCTACATGAATTTCCATGTGATGAGTGCTATTAGCTATTTGGTGATTTGGATGCTCATTTTGGACACACTAATCCATGTATTGGATCAGGTGTTATAGACATGTGTCCAAAATGCACATCCAATCGCATGTTAAGCTGTGCACAGTGGCGAATTCACGGTTTTGCATTGTCCCCTTTCCTTTCATGCTTAAGATGTAGAGTACAAGAGGTGTTATTCTTCAAGTACTTCCCTCAGGTTCCCCCTCTCTGCAATATTTATTTTATTTATTTATTTAACGGTTTTATATACCGACATTCATCAAAGATATCACATCGGTTCACAGCGTAACAAGAAACTAGTGCCAGTGGCGGCGCTTTACATCTGCATAGCTGGGCCCAGAAGAGGAATGTGGTTATAGAGTGTTGCACATGAGAAAGGACAGATCATAGATACCAAGTGATAGCTTTTACTTTACTTTGCAAAGTTGAAGGAAATTAACATGTCAGCACCACAGCTTCAGCTAATCTGGGCATGTGGCCTACATGTTTTTCAAGCTAGTACACCAGGCCCTGCTGCTGCCTATGTTGCTGGTGACCATGAAGTTGAGAGTGAAAAAAGGATAGTAGAGCTGGGAAAGGGGGTTGGGGAAAACAGATAAGGCAAAAGAGGGAAATATGAAGAACATCAGGTAGCGTATTTGCTGTGCTTTAGGTCATGGAAGTGATTATAGGCAACAGATTTAATGTGGTAGTGAAGTGTTCAAACAGACAGATTAAGGAAAAAAGGGAGAGAATGGGAAGGAAGTACAGGGAATATGAGACCACAGTTAGGGGCTGTAGATCCACTTTTGAGATGGTGGAAATCTGATGCACTGGCAATTATAAGTGGTGAAGGCTGGGGAGACAGATGCATGCTTAAAAGGTATTAGAGAAGGAGGAGTGGTAGCAAACACACAGCACCTTTTCTCCCTATTGTCTTTCTCCCTCTGAACCCACACATTCTGCTTTCCCATCCATCAGCAGTCTTACTGTGCTGCATGGGTAAGAGTATTAGTAAACGTGTATAAAGTACAGTCAATGTCCCCTGAGTGATAATTATAAAAATAAATAAATGCAAGAGTTTGATTTCCATTCAGTAGCTGGGCCTAGTAGCCAGAAAGGAACAGTATACAATCTACCTCTTTCCTGCCTCACAAGACCTCCCAATACTGCAGATAGATGACAATAAGAAATCCTTTAGAGAATAATTAAAACAATAGTTGTGAAAAACCTACCCTTCCAAGTCCACCAGTATCATACTCAAAAAGCAAACTCTGCAGCCTTTGGAGCTTTTGTTGACCTGTTACAGCAGCCACTCCTTACTGGTCTTGCGATCTGCTCTTCCAAATATGGTTAAAAGCAAAGAGGGGCCAAGTTCCCAGACTGAAGGCAATCCTCACAGCTGGAAGTTGATGTGAAGTGTAATTGTCTGATGTTGATGTGAAGTGTAATTGGCATCTCTTTCACATCCTAACATTTTAAAGAGGCAAGAGCAATGGGAAGGGGCACACACTTGGAGAGAACACAAGGTGGGTCGAGGGACACCATTCTGTGATAAAAGGCTAGGAGACATAATCTTCCAAGATGAGGTTGTATTTGCTGATAGAAATAAATCTTGCTGGTTTATAGCTTTATACATACCTTTCTCACTAATTGAACCCTGTGTTGGCAAGCAAAGCAGCAGAAAAGATACATATATCGTAGTTTGCATCCTACCAATTAATCTACTACTCTTCACCCAATCATACAAAATACAGCTAGGCACTCAGATGTTCTTATTTAAAACTTTTCATTAGCAGGAAATCAACTATCAGGTGATGTCCATTGTAACATTGGATAGTAACATAGTAATGAAGGCAGAAAAAGATCAAATGGTCCATCCAGTCTGTCCAGCAAGCGTTTTATGGTAGTAACTGCCGCTCCATGCAGATTATTCCCATGATTCTGTTAAGGTTAGTAACTGCTGCTCTGTACAGGTTATCCCCAAGCCTTATGATAAGAGTAGTAATATTAAAAATCAAAACCAAGCAACTGTCAAACCCACAACAAATTTACTGCTAGCAACATTTTTACAGAGTGAGCAGCCTTCCTAATAATTCATGCAATGCTGCTGCATGAACGTGATTTACTTTTGGACTTGGTCATAGAAGCAGTCTTGTGCTTTTTCCATTGCGTGGAAATGCATCATCTGCGATAGAATGGTTTAAATTAGGAACCCCAGATAGCTTTGGGGGGAGGGGGGCTGAACATAAAGTAGTTAATATTTGCCATCACTACATAGCCATAGAGGTTACATGGTTAAGATTGCCCAATAATACAAGCAACCGTATACATACATTACAATACTTTGTATTTTAATCTGTTATGCGTGTTAACATTTAACAGGGTAAGTCCCAGCCACACACCCGCATAAGTATGCACATATTACGCCCTTGTGCGTGTATTGTATACACACACTACATGCCTCTGCAGGGATAAAAGGAGGGAGACAGGTACTTGTTTTTCTCACCACCATGAATCAGGACCATCCAGGCCATGTGCGGAAGCCAAAATTTATGCTGAGGGAGGTTGACCTTGTGAAGGAAGTGATGAGAGCTCATAGCATTCTGTACAGTGCAAAGTCCAAATGACTGGACTCATACCAGAAAGAACAAATATGAGAGCACAACTGCCACAAGGTGAATGCTATATTCAAGAATAGCAGAAGTGTGGCCAAATTGTGCCACAAATGGCATGACCTGTGGCGTGTGGTCAAACATAAACAGTCCTGCAAGCAGGCCCGGTTGCAGACACACAAGTGACATTAACTGGAGCAGAGCGGATGACGTTGTCCACCATTTCTGAGCCAGCTATGACTGGGGTGGTGGAGCTGGACACCTTCCAAGAAGACCAGCAGCAAGGTGAGTACTATATATAAGGTAGCTTGTCTTAGTGTATGTAAAGAGATTGGTTTCTACATGGCATATAGTTTGTGTGGATATACCAGGTCCTTCTATTATAATGATGCACAAGTGCCCACAGAGAAGAGACCGAATCACACCTTGGCTTCAAAGCACCAGGTCTGGAATGTAGGCCACTACACTATGGGGCGGATTTTCAGAGCCCTGCTCGCCTAAATCCGCCTAAATCCGCCCGGATTTAGGCGAGCAGGGCCCTGCGCGCCGGTGCGCCTATGTTCAATAGGCCTACCGGCACGCGCAGACTCCGGGACTCGCGTAAGTCCCGGGGTTTGGCGCGGTGTTTTGGGGGCGTGTCAGCAGCGTTTGGGGGGCGGGCCCGGGGGCGTGGCCGCACCCTCCGTACCCGCCCCCAGGTCACGTCCCGGCGCGCTAGCGGCCCGCTGGCGCGCGGGGATTTACGTCTCCCTCCGGGAGGCGTAAATCCCCCGACAAAGGTAAGGGGGGGGGTTTAGACAGGGCCGGGCGGGTGGGTTAGGTAGGGGAAGGGAGGGGAGGGCAAAAGAAAGTTCCCTCCGAGGCCGCTCCGATTTCGGAGCAGCCTCGGAGGGAACGGGGGTAGGCTGCGCGGCTCGGCGCGCGCCAGCTATACAGAATCGATAGCCTTGCGCGCGCCGATCCAGGATTTTAGCGGCTACACGTGTATCTACTAAAATCCCGCGTACTTTTGCTTGCGCCTGATGCGCCAGCAAAAGTACGCCAATTCGCGCGGGTTGAAAATCTACCCCTATATGATCAGTGGATTTGTCTGCTGTATATATCATGATACTGTAGTGGGACCTATGGTCTTCAAATAGAGGGCATGCCTTCCTAGTTGTAGACAGGTATACAGTATTTATTTTGTTGCTTCCATATCTGTATGGACACATAACCTAGTGCTGTCCACATTCCTCTCACCTCAACCCCAACTAAATCTACAGTTCATAGGCACATTTCCTATTCCACCTATAACTTAAATCTGAGAGCTGAGCTTTCAGTGCGCCATATCTTGAGGCAATAAGCAACACTTTGAAAGAGTGTATGCAGATAGTTGGTGCCCTTAGCAGCTAGGCAGGCTGAGTAACAGTTTGTACTTCTAGGGAATATATTTTTGGAAGAGGTATACTTCTGAGATTTTCACTGGAGTATCAGGAGTTGCTGAAAAAGGACTTGGGGACCTGTACTGACTATTAACATTGAAATTCCTGAGATACATACACACCTATGAATTGAAACTAAAACATGTTCCATTTTAATTGTTACAAGGGGCCGACAGGAAGAACAGGCAGGGCCAACTAGGGTGCAAAGGGATTGTTGCCGCAAAGGCATTGTTATCACATATGCCAGCTGCCAGACACATCATCGTCAGAGGAGGAGGATCTGCAAGAAGGGCCACCAATGGGTAACTGCAGTAACATACATTTGGCAAGCCAGAGGAGGAAGAGCAGTGAGCTGGACTGGATTTTTCTACAGAGGAGGAAGGTGCTGAATACCACAGGTGGAGGTCAGGCTAGCCGAGTATTTCCTCATCTAAATGAATGGTCATATCCTGGAGGAGGTTGTTGCACTGCAGCCAGAGCTCCATGACCTCCAGGTGGCTAAATGTCAGGAAGGACAGGCTCTAAGGGAGAAAATCCAGGGCCTTCAAGAGGAAATGCATGAGCAGACAGCTGTCTGGCGGGAGCTGCTCCAATGAATGTTCCCTTGGCAGCCGCAGCCACTGCCAGCAACACCAGATCCACTTTTCCAACGTGGCAGACCCTCCTGCAGCCACCTTCCACAGGAGTCAGGTCCTGCATCCTCTGAAACCATGGATCAGCCCAAACCCAGGCTGAAGAATATGTCTGATTAAGATAACCAAGAATACCCAGACTCCTCTGCTGTACTGGCCTGTCAGAGGTGAATGAACTTTGAGAGACTTTCTGACTATCACAGATTCAAAGGATGCAGAAGATTTTGGGAAACTTGTAAGCTCTGCAAAGCCTATAATTACAAGCCAGGAAGGCATCAATGACAACATTTACTTCACAATGCAGAGAAATTGAGTCTTGGATGCAAGCTTTTATCTTGCAGATGCTGGTTTCAATGACCTGAAACCAATTTGAATGAATCCTGGTGCCAAGAAGTGGAATCCAAGTCTAGCTCTATTCAAAACCCAGACTACAAGTTATTTACATAAACAGAGAAGAACAAAAGAAGACAAGAAGAATACAGTGCATCAAAGCCAGCATGATACAGGAACTTGTTTACAGTGGGAGGAGAAACAGGGTTAGAAGAATTCTTAGTTGAGGGAGGTCCTCACAAGCATTTCCTATACAGGATAGATTGTCATGACAACAGTATCATGTGTTTGTGGGCGGTTACACTTTTCTGGAAGTTTCGGCAATACTGTGTTTTAATTATAAAAGAAGGCTCTCTTCCTGTGTGGGATGAGATGCAAGTTATTACAGATAGAGGGCAGTTATATTGCATCTCACAGGAACATTTGACTTTTCATGAAGCCAAATAAACTAAATTTGAAAACCTCTTGTTGATTTGAAATGTTCTTGTTGCCCTAAAGCTTTGAGTCCAGCAAAAATTATACAAGGCCCAATGCTGTGGCCTGGCCGGAGTATGTGTCCCATTGCCAGAGCCTCAGCCTGGACCCCAGCCCAATGCCAGTGCCTCGACCTAGTTTAAGGCCAATCTTAGAGCCTAGGCCTTGAAGCATGTCCATCAACCTCTTCTTTCTTCTTCGTCATTGCTGTACATCAAAATGGCACCATCTGCTGAGGTAAATGCACAGAGTTAATTAACTCTGGTGTTACCTCAGCAGTGCCAAAGAGTGCCTTCTGCAGTTTTTAGGATGTAATATTTACAAGCAACATATGAAGGTGTGCTAGAAAAATGTTCTTAACCAGGCCAGTGGAGCCTAAAACAATTGAGACTTTATCTTTCTATCACATTTTCTTGGTCTTTGATTGCTTTTCTTTAAGGATCCAAACACTCTCCCTACAATCCACAGACTAATCACTGACATTGACACCTCTACCAGCAATGCCATTTTTGTATTTTTCTCCTTTACCACAAATATCTGGTTTTGTCGCATCAAATTTTTTATCGATTGGAATTTGAATGACCCAGCTGATCACAACTTCAACATTCTCTTCAGTTCTATTAGAGTTGTGGTCCCAGTGTTTGTCTGGTACAGTGATGTTATAATGTTTACACTGTATCCAATGGATAAGCCATGACATCTTGTTGTGCCTTTCTGTATATATGTCTTCTGTTACCAGCATTTCATATGTGCTGATATTATAGCGATGAGATGTGTAACTATTTTCAGTTCTATTTTACAATATAAGCATTTATCTGTTTTACTATGCTGGCTGTGAACCATCTTCTCTGTAGTCTACTATCCTGGGCAGCAATCATCAATCTTTCATCTTTAGATCTAAGTTCACTGCTCATTTACCAATACTGTGTCAAATTTTGATCAATATGGGATTTCTGAAGTAACTCTTTGAACTTCCCACTGTATATGTGCTTTTCCTTACTTGCTGGTCTGATTTTAAGAGTTTTTTCCTATCATTTTGCAAATTCTGTTGCCTCTTTCCTCTTGTGTGCTGGTAGATTGTCTCTCTTTCCTTCTATTTGCCATAGTGATTGTCCAAGCATAAGAATGGAGACTGATAATGGCCGTTCGCTTTCATACTTCCGTACTTTTAGGGCATTTGGATCCACTGATGCTATTACGTATGCCTGAAGGCCTATGATGGTAGCTTTATATGTGTAATCTATTTCTATAAGAGCTTCAGATCTAGGGGTGTAAATCATGGCATACACTTGTTCCTATAGATTTGCTGATGGGTGTAGATGAGCTTTATTGTTCTTAAAACCAATGTTTTAAGATCTTTATGGGGCCAGTCTACTATTCTAAAGCTTTTTGAGAGTATAGGGATTACAAGCAATTTCATTTTGTGCTAATAAAGCACTTTTCGGTATCTTTTTCAGCCTCTTGCAGTACTGATCTTCTCACAATTATTTGCTTTTCACTCATTGATTTCTCCCAAATTGTTCCATCTTCTTTTACTCATAGATATTTATATACAACATTGTAGCCTTCAGTCTGAGAGATGTTTTCAGTTTTCCTCTAAGGAAAGCTGCTTTATCACATTTGTTCAGGACTAACGGCATCCTGATATTATCTGAGAATGTCTACACTACTCAGAGTTGTTCTGCTTAGTGATCATTACAGGAATAATACAGTTTCAAGTCATCTACTACAGTAAGTGAGATGTTATCAGCTGGACATTAGTTAAGGCAAATTCCATAACCTAAGGAGTTAATAGGAGTGCTCAGTGAATTTAGTACCATACAAAACAAAAGTGGTGACAGGGGAGCTCCCTGAAACAGTCCCTACTGGATCTTGATAATAATGACACATTGCCCATCTTCATAATTCAGATGGAATGTAGTCCCACATTTACACGGTGAAGTTGATGCACTCAGTCATTCCAGTATTCACTTTGTACATTTCAAGGCTATTTATTAACCAAGAGGGTGAGATGCTATCAGAAGCTTTCTTATAGTCAGCCTATGTTATACTGAGGTTTCAGTTTTTCACAGAGCTGGCCATGATGGCTTTATTCAGCATCAACTGATCATTGGTTCCATATACTCCTTTTATTACCCTTTTGTTCTGTCACCAAGATCTCAATATGATCATATTTTATCTGTTTGTATTGCAATAAAAAGCATATATATTGTAAGCAGGAAAGTTATTATTTCACCACTTTTGGGGACATTCTTTAGGTCTTCCTTTGGGAGGAGGAGCGATTATGGAGAGTGTCAGTTGCTGGATCAGCTAGAAGTAAGGGGATGTTTCTCAAGTAACTGAGGAGTCCACATGGCAAAATGACATTGGTCAGTGTTTCCTGTAAGCTAGTGTGTATCCTGGCAAACATAGGTTGTGAAACAAGTACACATGGAAAAACAGCACACTCAAGAAAAGGAAAATAAAACAGTATTTCAAGAACATTGCACACTGTATTGCGCACATAGCCCACAAAAAAATTTGGGGGAGCATCAGACCTTGAACTGACCAACAGAAACAATATCACCAAGGTTATAGTAGGTATGAAAACATGAGGTCAACTGATCACCATAGCAGACTGTTCAATTTAAACACTCAATCAAACCCAATCTATACTAGAACAAGTGTCTTATACTTCAGAAGGTCTAACCCAATTTATAATTGCTTTTCCAACTTCTTGATTAAATAGTTTGATCACCAGTTTTCTGTATGAAACAGTGTCAAAACCTTTACTGAAATCCAGATAGGCCAGGATCTACTAGAGGTGTGTATGGAAAAAACTTTAGTTAATTTCTAATTTTTGGTTTGGTTTCAGTTTCCTGTTTGCTTGGATCAGAATCTTGTTTCATTCAGGTCATTTCTTTCCATTAAAGTCAATGGGGGAACCAATGCATCCTATTTTTGACTCTAATTTTGGAGTTTTTCAACCAAGTTTTTCTTAAATTTACTGGCAGACTTCAGCAGCAAAAGCAACAGCACCCTAAGAAACCAAGAGTAGCATGAACACCCATGGCACAAAATAGGAGTAAAGAACACAATGGTGGGATGCACATCCCAAGCCACTTTGAAAGAAAGGCAATGGGCACCAACAGCTTCCAGAGGCCCTGCACCCTTTGAGGTAGAAGAGGACTGGAAGGCTCATCTGCATACTGCTCCCAGCATCCCCCGGGAGAGGAGTCCAGAGGTCACCACAAGTGTTCCAGGGATTGAATTCCACAGCCCCAGTTTCCAGAGGCCCTGCACCCTTTGCAGTAGAAGAGGACTGGAAGCGTGCGCATAACGGAGTGTGAATCTCAAACCCTTCAATTAATTGAGTGAAGATCAATTTAATGGTGGTTAAAGAGGATTAGTAAGTATAGCTTTGGGAAATCTTTGGACTAATAAAATTTGGAGAAAGGTGAAATAGTGGGATATATTCTTAGAGTTTGTGTGTGTCTGAGGTATTAAGCAAGCCAGAGATAGTTAATTCTAGTGTCGATAGTCATTACCCCTGCCACTCTGACCTTAAGGAGGGGACCTTAAAGGAGGCAATACTGTTATGTTGGCTGGCTGTGGAGCCCATGTCCGGCCTCTCTCACCCAGCATCACACCACCACAGCGGGAGCAGGTCCGGGCTCCCTGGCAGTGATGGGGAAGAGCTGTTAATGTTGCCCTCTGTTTCCATAGCCCTGTGTGCCACTACTGCTTCTCGCAGCACAGGCTGCCAACTGCAGCATCCTTGTTCTTCATGGCGGAGATGCTGCCGCTGTCTGCTTCATGCATGCCAGCCCCTAGGCACGCGCATGCGCCTCCCTTGGTTATTTAAAGGGTTCGCGGCAGGGAAGGGCAGCCAGCCCTCCCTGATGATGTCATCATCCTGGGATTATTTAAGGCAAGTTCTGCCTTATAGAGCTTGCCTTGGCAAAGTCCCCTTGCTGCATTCGAGCTGCTCTTGGTTCCAGTTTCCATTCTCCATGTTCCTGTTCCTGACTCCTTGTTCCTGACTCCATGCTCCTAACTCCGTCCCCTTGGATCGTCTTCTGGCTCTTGACCCCTGGTACATTTTCCAATCTCCGCTTGCCTGCCACCTGCCCTTACCTCTGGAATGTCGTTTTGGACTTTGCTTGCCTGCCGCCTGCCCTGATCTCTGGAACATTGCCCAGACTCTGCTTGACTTTGTCTTCTCCTCTTGCCGTGGGATTCCTCTTCATCGGAGCTCTGCACCTAAGTCCAGCCAGCCCCGGCACTCAAGAGTTCAACCTGTGGGGAATGAGGGCTGGTTCTCCCCTGCCAACCTCGTCTCTGTCCAAGGGTTCACACCGTAAAAAGAAATATATTCAGTTGGATTAAAAAAGAATGTTAAACAAAATTATCAAAAATTATCAATTTATTGAAACAATTTAAATTAGAAAAAAATAGCAATTTGTGAATGCTTTGTGCTTATACTATGAATTAGCCATACTTACACAGTGCTTCTCTATTTTTTATAGAACTCACTGATCCTGTTGAGAACAGGTTCTCCTAACTCTATGATAAACCAATCAGATAAGTATATTTTGTTATTATCTGTAGTAGAGATGTGAATCGTGTCCTCGATCATCTTAACGATCGATTTCGGCTGGGAGGGGGAGGGAATCGTATTGTTGCCATTTGGGTGTGTAAAGTATCATGAAAATCGTTAAAATCGTGAGCCGGCACACTAAAACCCCCTAAAACCCACCCCCGACCCTTTAAATTAAATCCCCCACCCTCCCGAACCCCCCCCCCAAATGCTTTAAATTACCCTGGGGTCCAGCGGCGGTCCGTAGCTAAATCGGGGGAAGGGGGAGGGCAGGAAAACCGGCACACTAAAACCCCCTAAAACCCACCCCCGACCCTTTAAATTAAATTCCCCCCCCCAAATGCCTTAAATTACCCTGGGGTAGAGCGGCGGTCCGAAACGGCCTCCTGCTATTGAATCGCGTCGTCTTCAGCCGGCGCCATTTTGCAAAATGGCTGCCGCAAAATGGCGGCGGCCATAGACCAACATGATTCGACTGCTGGAGGTCGTTCCGGACCCCCGCTGGACTTTTGGCAAGTCTTGTGGGGGTCAGGAGGCCCCCCCAAGCTGGCCAAAAGTTCCTGGGAGTCCAGCGGGGGTCCGTGAGCGATTTCTTGCCGCAAATCGTTTTCCGTACGGATAATGGCGCCGGCAGGAGATCGACCGCAGGAGGTCGTTCAGCGGGGGTCAGGAACCCTCGCTGAACGACCTCCTGCAGTCGATCTCCTGCCGGTGCGTATGGCCGGCGCCATTATCCGTACGGAAAACGATTCGCGGCAGGAAATCGCTCACGGACCCCCGCTGGACTCCCAGGAACTTTTGGCCAGCTTGGGGGGGCCTCCTGACCCCCACAAGACTTGCCAAAAGTCCAGCGGGGGTCCGGAACGACCTCCAGCAGTCGAATCGTGTTGGTCTATGGCCGCCGCCATTTTGCGGCGGCCATTTTGCAAAATGGCACCAGCTGAAGACGACGCGATTCAATAGCAGGAGGCCGTTTCGGACCGCCGCTCTACCCCTGGGTAATTTAAGGCATTTGGGGGGGTTCGGGAGGGTGGGGGATTTAATTTAAAGGGTCAGGGGTGGGTTTTAGGGGGTTTTAGTGTGCCGGTTTTCCTGCCCTCCCCCTCCCCCCGATTTAGCTACGGACCGCCGCTGGACCCCAGGGTAATTTAAGGCATTTCGGGGGGGGGGGGTTCGGGAGGGTGGGGGATTTAATTTAAAGGGTTGGGGTGGGTTTTAGGGGGTTTTAATGTGCCGGTTTTCCTGCCCTCCCCCTTCCCCCGATTTACGATTTTTTGACGATAAATCGGGGGAATTGGTATTGTATCGTGGCCCTAACGGTTTTTGACGATTTAAAATATATCGGACGATATTTTAAATCGTCAAAAAACGATTCACATCCCTTATCTGTAGTATGTTCTCTATAAAGAATATATTAATGAACATTATGTAAAGAAATGTGAGCCTTTGTGCTTCAATTATGTTTTCAGGTACAGCAGGACAAGATCACCATTCCCAGGTTGCAGGGAGGTAAAGGAAAGGTGTTTTTTTTTCTTGTCTGTCTCTGTATGTTTATGTTTAATCTTTTCTTTTCTCACTGGCCCTTTCCGTGTACTTTCTAGTCTCCATATGTTATAAATTTACAGTATTGTGTGCTCTTTTCTTATATCTTTGACACAATTGTTTATATTTATTCCTTTAATGTCTCTTTCTCTGTAATGCTTAGTTTCATCTAGCAAGACATTTGTAATGAGTGTACACTTAACTTGAACATAGTGGAAAGCAATCTCATCCCTTCTTCTGCTGTTAGCATGCATAGCTTGGCAGATCACTGTTGGTGAATGTGTCTAGAATGATTAGAAGGGCTCTGATTGGCACTTCCTGAAGAACTGCAACCAACCAGTCTGTTTTGAGAGCATTGTCTCCTGACTTGAGCTGAATTGCCATTCTATTGTATAATTAAAACAATACTGTTCCTTCACTACTCTGAACCCCCTTCTCTGCCCATAGTGTACTATATATGTTCCCTTATGCACAGATTTTAAAAGCCTGGCACACATAAAAACCGGGGGATACATGCATGGCTGGGCCATGCATTCCCCGAGCGCATTTTAGAAATGGCCTGGCCACACGTGTATATCCCAGTACAAGCAGATGTCCCTACATGTAGCCAGATAAATTTAGGTGAGTATTATCAGTATTTTAGCTGGATAACTTGTCTGCTCATTAGCTTAGTAAATATTGGCCTCCTACTTGTTAAAATCAAAATATGTGTAAGTTTCAACTTCACCCTAGCTCCATTTGCCAGACTGCTTCTTTCCAGTTCTTGTAAAAGAATGCACAAAACTGGGTTATGCATACACTTTATGTATACTGAGCTCTATGCTATTTTCTAACAGCCATTAAGGTACATAAAACAGGGTTTTGTGCATATAAATGACTTTGAAAATCAACATAGTGTTTCATCAAATGCTGTTGGGTTGTTGTTTTTTTTTTTTTTTGGTTTTTTTTTTTAAATGCCTTGACACATCCTTCACGTTTTAGAATAAAATCTAAAATGGATAAATCGGTTTCTATAGCAACAGAAATTATATTGAACTACAGTCTTTAGAACAGTTCTTGTTAATGTAAACCTATATCCCATTCTTTTTCAGTATTTTATGATTTTATTCTTGAAAAATATATGCATACTATAGTTGCATAGTAGAACTAGGAAACTTCTATAAAATTGGTACCTTGACTCGTGATTTTCCAAAGTGATATAGGTATAGATATAGGCATATGTGTGTGTGTATGTGTGTATCAATATATAAAGTACTCAAAAAATACAAACACTGTAAACCAATCACAGTATAGCACTCATGCTTAATATTAAAAAAACAATGAATGATATAGAAAGAAAATCTTTTATTCAATACTTAAATGCAAAGTTTCCTGAAAATCTGTACTTTGTGGGAGGAAAGAAACTGAACAACGCATCTTTCACCACTAATTTGAGACAGTATGAACCATAGTTGGGTACCGTCAGAAGGTTAAAAGCAGGTTGTTCTCTGGTGTCTCTTCTACTGATTTAACACAAGGATTCTTCAATTCTAATTATCTATCTCAGGAGATATGAACAGTGAGGACTTGATTAACCGTGTTTTTCCAATCTAAATGATAATTTGTTGGAAGTTAATCACATATACCTTTTTCTCTTTTTATTAAGCTACATATTTAAGTGAGCAAGAAAATTCCCTTGAAGAAGCCAAATGGTGAAACGAGGATCCTTGCAGGGGACCTCTACAAAAAAAGGATAGCATTGCACCATGCTATGCTACCTGTGTGCATATTTGTGCTTTTCTGGTCTATTTCTATGCTTTGTGATCTTTGTTTTTTATTGTAATACAGGTTGGGTGTGGGATTGGCCTTCAAAAAGACAAAAGTAACCTGAATTACAATTGCAATATAGTAAATCTCCCACACCAATACAACACTAACCGCCAGCACTCAAACATTAATAAGTCTACCAATGAAAAGACAGCATTGCAAATATTACACCAGGCCCTAAAATACCAATACAGCTCTTATTAGGAAAATAGAACAAGCCAGGCTGCTATAGATTCCTACACAGAAACTACACGCTAGCACAGGGGTGGGCAATTCCAGTCCTTGAGGGCCACAAACCTGTCGAGGTTTTAGGATATCCTAATGAATATGCATGGCATAGATTTGCATACAACTGAGGCAGAGTGCATGCAAATCTCTCTCATGCATATTCATTAGGGATATCCTGAAAACCAGACTGGTTTGTGGCCCTCGAGGACCGGAACTGCCCACCCCTGCGCTAGCAGAACACCTCACCTCATTCACACATGCAGAACAGAGACAGAGCTTCACCAAATACAAGAGACCATAAATAAAAGTGTGCAGACAAAAATTGAACTGGAAACTGCAACAACCACTGCAACTCTGTATGCAGTGTAACAATGAAAAAAGAGAAATATAACCATTCCTTGTATAACATCAAAACAATAACATTCAGAAATATAACACATCATAATAGTAAAACCATACTAATACAAAGAATATATATTTCAAAACAGCTGATGAATGGAACATTCAATAATTTAAAATGCATATAAAAATTAAAAACACTTCCAAGCATTAATAAAATATTTAAAAACAGTAGAAACATAATAAAATATCAAATAAATAAAATTAATAAGCATAAATAAATGTCCCCTGCTCTCCATATCATGGAACTTTTGATTTTTCAGTCACCCTGTCATGGATTGATTTGTGTGTGTGTGTGATGGTGAAGGGGGCCCGCACACATTTTCTTTTCTTTTTCTCATTTGCACACTCTCTAACACATAAATGCGTGTACACACACATGACCGGGCCTTGCACGTACCACGAGCATTTTAAAACAAGTCCGGCCACGTGCGTAAACCTCGGTACGAACAGAAGTGCCGGGCTCTGAAAAATAGGTGAGCCAGGGGAGGGGAGGGGCGGGGAAGGAAGGCTTAGGCCAGCCAGGGCAGCGACCATTAGCCGCTGTCCCGGGGAAGCATGCACCAGCAGCTGGCAGACGTGCAGAAACTATTTCTGCTCCGGGGGGGAGCAGTAAGTGGTAAAATAAAAATAATTCAGGTAGCTAGGTAGGGGTTAGGGGGTCAGGGTGGAGAGGAGAAAGGGAAGAAAAGTTAGACAGGGAGGTAGGGAAGTTCCCTCCCAGTCCACTCCTTAATTGGAGTGGACCGGGAGGGAACTGGGGGAGGTCTGATTGTGTCGCTGCACGTAGGTGACAAAATACCCCCTGCGCACGCGAGTTGCAGGTCGCCCACACATGCACGTGCAGATTTTAAAATCCGGTTACGTGTGTGCTACCATTGGATTTTATACCATGCACACGCCGGTTCGCGCATGTTATAAAATCAGCGCGTCCATGTGCACACACTCGGAACCGCGCGCACTTGGATGTGCGTGCTCCTTTTAAAATCAACCCTATAGTGTACAATATACCAAGCAGCATAGATTCCTGTCATCAGCTATTAAAAATGTATGTAAATAAACATTGAGGCACCTTGATTACTATTAACAGGGACACTCTTCTATCAGGAAAAGCACACCAGGATGCAATATATGCTATAAAGAAAACAGAAATGCAGAAAAGGAAACTTACTTTGTGTCACTTCAGAGTGTAAGGTATCATGCAGACTCAGGCCAGAAACAGTGGCTTCATCCAACATAGACAGCACATTACGCTTGAAGCCAGGTAGACTCAGCATCTTTGGCCTTTACCTGCTTGCGAAGGTCTTCCTACTTTTTCCGCAGGTCCTCTATATCTCTCTTGTAGAAGATGGCATTGAGCCTGTAAGCCATGGCTTGCCACAGTTTTTGCTTCAGATACTTTTACAGATACTAGCTCTGAAAGAAGATTTTGTGCCTTGAGCACTTCAATCACAATGATGGATGCTTCTTCGGGTAAAAGATTGGGCTTAGTGAATTAAGTACACCTTTAGGAAGCTATCGTTTACATACTCGTCAGAGACATATGCACTGATAGAAAATGCATGCTGCTGCACATAAAGTGAAGACAACAATATGCACATGTTGGAAATTATATGGCACAATAAATCTATGCACATACTTTTATGAAATAGGCAAGCAATCTGTGTGCAGCATCTGCACAAACATATTTTTTATGTATTTATGCGTGCATATGCCACTCCTAGGTGCATATATTTCTTACTGTTCTCCGATGTGCCTTACATTGTGGCCGATGCTATTAAAATACGCTGAAAGCGGGCGCTGTGTTCAGTTCCCGCTTTCCAAACACACCGCCAGGCACCCCCTCCTGAGGGCACCATGTAATATTTAAATTAGAGGTCGCATTGTCAAGAGGCGCTAGGTTGACAATGGGAGCCCATGAGCAGTCGGCTGTCTGCCGATTTAGAAAACAGATGCCAAATTTATTGGCATCGTGTTTTCCTAATCGGTGCACAGCCAGGTGTTCAGTAAACAGATGCTTGTTAACTGTGCGTCCGTTTCCTGAACCCGTCCGCCAGCACTTTTTTTAAAACTTTTTTTTTACCTTGTTTTAAGATTTTGTTCCTCCTACTTAATATTGCAATGATTTTAAGTAGAAGGAGGAACAGAAAAGCAGTATTTTCTGCTTTACTGTACAACTTTTGAGAGTGCTCAGCAATTAACACCTGTTCTAGGCAGGCGTTAATTTTTGAGCGTAAAATTGTGCATTTTAGACGCACTTTTTTTTTTTTTTTTTTTTGCATTGCAGGCGATTTTCTAATTTTTGGGTGATTTGCATGTGATGAGTGCTGTTAGTTTCGCTGCATATTGGACGCGCGTTGTGTAGGCACTAATCCCCTTATTGCATAAGGGGATTAGGTAGTGCCTATACAACCCGTATCCAACTGTTGGTTAAACAATGCGTTCGGCTGAGTGCACTGTATTGAATCAGATCCATTGTTTTTCCACAGTTACCGATTTCATATGATGTGTTCAGTATTCCTTTTTCTAATAATAGCTTTACATATTTAGAATGTTTAGATTACTTACCTGATAATCTCCTTTTCCTTAGTGTAGACAGATGGACTCAGTACGAATGGGATAGTATCCACGTGCTAGCAGTTGGAGACGGATCTGACGTCAGTACGGGGGCGTATATAGCCCCACAGGAAGCGCAGCGACTCAGTAATCTTCCTTGCAAAAGCTGTTATGGATGTGTGTACTGACGCTCAGTGAAAAGTGAAAAGTGAAAACAGGATTCCCCTGACCGATTGACAGTGGCTGGAGACCGCCAGCATTCCCAACCGGAAGGCGTTGACACCTGGTAGAGTGCACGCTCTCATGTAAACAAAGGCATGGCTTACCTGGAATCGGTGAAACTCATGCCCACAGGCAGCGGGGCGGGATGCTGAGTCCATCTGTCTACACTAAGGAAAAGAAGATTAACAGGTAAGTAATCTAAACATTTCCTGGTGTGTAGCCAAATGGACTCAGTACGAATGGGATGTACAAAAGCTTTACCTCCCACCTGGGCGGGAGGCTGCCTGAGGACCATGTAATACCGCCCTCGCAAATGCTGAGTCCTCCCAGGCCTGGACGTCCAGACGGTAGAACCTGGAAAAGGTATGGAGGGAGGACCACGTCGCTGCTTTACAGATGTCTGCCGGAGACAGCATCCGTGATTCAGCCCAAGACGCCGCTTGGGCCCTGGTAGAATGAGCCTTGACCTGTAGAGGCGGAGCCTTCCCAGCCTCCACGTAGGCGGCTCGAACAACTTCTTTAATCCAGTGGGTGATGGTGGGCCGCGAGGCCGCTTCACCTTGCTTCTTCCCGCTGTACAGAACGAACAGATGGTCCGTCTTTCGTACCTCTTGTGTAAGTTCCAGATACCTGGGCAGCACTCTGCCAATGTCGAGATGGCGTAATAAACGACCTTCTTCAGATTTCTGCAAACCCTCCGTGGTAGGCAAGGATATGGTTTGTTTAAGATGAAACTGTGAAACCACCTTAGGCAGAAAGGAGGGAACCGTACGAAGATGGATATCATTATCAACCCCAATTGTGGCTATTCGCAGCTTGCGCAAGAATGTTCACCCTATGATTTTGAGTCATCCAAGCAGGAAGTAGCTTCATTCAGCCCAATCAGGCCCTGCATGTGGCTTGCTCCAGCAGTACTTGTAAGCTGTATCTGGCTGACTCACGGGAAGAAGGAGAAAGAGGCTGAGCTAGCCTCTGCCTGAGTCCTTTATGTCTCCTTCTCAATACTGACTCTGACCTCCCCCCGCCCCCAGGAGTAATAACCAATGGGCCAGAAGCCCACCAAGCAATCCTTGCATCCTTGATAGCCATGGGAGCTACCAAACCCAGATTTTTTTTTTTTATATATCTTCTCTCACTCTCCCCCAAAACAGAATCATCCATTACTGGCCCCAGCAGGGGATCCCTTGCAGCTTTGGGGTGGCCTGGCTGTGTCAACAGATGATGTCACCTGCACCAGCCAGCAGTGAAAGCAGGGCCACAAGCTCTGATGCCCAGGCCCTTCCCACTGGAAGTAAGCATGGGTGCCCGGTAAGTGACGACTGAGCATATGGAGTTGATGCTGCATATATTTTGTGAACTTTAGAAACTCACTTTCCCCCAAGTAAACCAATACTGACACATTGGTAAACAGTTTTGCAAGCTTAAGAGAAAAACTGAGATTTTTTCTATTTCAAGTTCTCACAAACCAGCAGATACAGCCTCAGGATAGATGGTGTATCATTTCCTATCAAGAAAGGAGATATTTGCTATGCATTTTAGCATCCCAGTGCCATTTCTTTCTTTTGTAGAATTTCATTTAGAAAGTGAGTATAGGCACCAAAAACTCAATGGTCAATATCTAGCTGGCTAAATGTTAGGGTGATTTTCAGTTGAAAATGTAACCAGTTAGGAAGACAATGTACTTAAATGTGTTAATGCTTTTGCTAGGGTTAATACACATTAAAAGCAATGTTATTAGCACTCTTAATGTATGTTAATTACCTTGCAAGAGTTTTAATGCAAAAACCTGTACTAATGAGGTAAGCAGATGTGAAGCTCTGCAAAACAGCTCTTTATATATTAGCACACAGAAGGCAAAAGTGAACAGTCATGAATGCAAAAAAGTATCTGTACTTCATATAATTACAGTAAAGTTTTTGCAACAACATTTCCTTGTGCTAGTAAATTAATGCAAAACTCATTTGTATCAAGTGTTAATGGATGATGTTCAAACACTTTACTGCACTGGCCTCTAAATGGGTCATTTATCATTTCGCGTTAGGGCCTTATAGAGTGTGTTAGGGCCCCTTACGGACATGATAAAGGCATAACGTGCGTGATAAATACTGCATTGCTAAATGTGTATGCAAATTTACAATTAGTATTTGAGTGGGAGGAGTTTGGGCAGAGTAAATGGAAATAAGGGTCGGTAGCACTGCATGCGATAGAGTATTGCACACTATCGCAGGATTTAATGACGGAAATAACTACACCTATTTTATTTTGTGGTACAGTGAAATGAGTATCGCAGCTGATATCGCAGATCACGGGTATTATCACATCAATTATTGAGCGCGATAAAAAAGAGGAAGGATAACTGCCACACTTACCAGGCCTACCTGGCACAATAAGAACACCTGATTTTACCTGGTCTAGCTTCCTAAAGCCATAATGTTTGTGGCAAGTTTAATTGTTGGGGAATACTGGATGCTTTGGGAGGCTCATCTCAGACAATGACAAGCGGACCACCAACAACCTCAAGAATAAGCAAGGCCAGTTACAAGCCCTCCTAGGGAAGTCCCTAGGGATCTGTATTGAGACCCATACTTTTCAATATATTTATAAATGATCTGGAAAGGAATACAACGAGTGAGGTAATCAAATTTGCAGATGATACAAAATTATTCAGAGTAGTTAAATCACAAGCGGATTGTGATAAATTGCAGGAAGACCTTGTGAGACTGGAAAATTGGGCATCCAAATGGCAGATGAAATTTAATGTGGATAAGTGCAAGGTGATGCATATAGGGAAAAATAACCCATGCTATAATTACACAATGTTGGGTTCCATATTAGGAGCTACCACCCAAGATAGATATCTAGGCATCATAGTGGATAACAGATTGAAATCGTCTGTTCAGTGAGCTGCAGCGGTCAAAAAAGCAGAATGTTGGGAATTATTAGAAAGGGAATGGTGAATAAAACGGAAAATGTCATAATGCCTCTGCATCACTTCATGGTGAGACCGCATCTTGAATGTTGTGCACAATTCTGGTTGCTGCATCTAAAAAGATGTAGTTGCAATGGAGAAGGTACAGAGATGATAAAGGGGATGGAACAGCTCCCCTATGAGGAAAGGCTGAAGAGGTTAGGGCTGTTCAGCTTGGAGAAGAGACGACTGAGGGGGGATATGATAGAGGTGTTTAAAATCATGAGAGGTCTATAATGGGTTAATGTGAATCAGTTATTTACTCTTTCAGATAATAGAAGGACTAGGGGGCACTCCATGAAGTTAGCTTGTGGCAAATTTAAAACTAATAGAAGACAGTTCTTTTTCACTCAACGCACAATTAAACTCTGGAATTTGTTGCCAGAGGATGTGGTTAGTTCAGTTAGTATAGCTGGGTTTAAAAAAGGATTGGATAAGTTCTTAGAGGAGAAGTCCATTACCTGCTATTAATTAAGTTGACTTAGAAATTAGCCACTGCTGTTACTAGCAACAGTAACATGAGTTAGACTTAGTTTTTGAGTAATTGCCAGGTTCTTATGGCCTGGATTAGCCACTGTTAGAGACAGGATGCTGGGCTTGATGGACCCTTGGTCTGACCCAGTGTGGCATATTCTTATGTTCTTATGCACTGCAGGCAGTGTTTGCCCCCCATTGCCATTGTTTACCATTTGTCACCCCAAGTTACTTCATCTGTTGAAAATTCAGATGCAGTAACAAGGATTTTGGAATCTTCAGCAGCTGCTCAGAGTGGGCTTAAATGCAGTATTTCACAACCTTTACAAGCCCAAGTCATCCCTGTATTAAAAATGTTGTGTGGCATACCAGCTTCCACAGAGCAAACAGTGCAGATATGGTGAGAGCTCATTTGTTTCAGAAGAAGTGCTGGAGAAGCATTGAAAGCCCCACCAGTCTCTTTATCAAAATTTAAAAGAAAGGGAGAGAGGAGGCAGAGACATAAATGAACCCTATCATAATGATCCAGCTCCCTTTATACAAATGAAGAAGGAAAAAGTGAGTGTGGGGCAGGCAACTGGCTCAATTAGTTACCCTTGGCTGCCGCATATGGCTCAAAAAATCAAAAATTCCAAAACGAGCCCCAACAAACTCAGAAATCTGAGGTAACTACAGCTTTTCAGTTATTCATTAAAGACCTTTAATGAATAATTGAAAAGCTGAAATTTCTCGGGACACAGTTTGGAAAGAAAATAGAGAGCATTTCTGAAAGATTTTGTGGAACCCGCTGAAGCAGATCTTCCACCGAATTAGGCAATTTCAATGAAATTGCCTAATTCGTCCTGGTTTGGGGATCCCAAAACCCAAATGGATTTTTTCTGAAATTTTGGAAAAAATTTGGTTTCTTGTTAGCTTGCACTAACGGGGAGTTTGCACATCCCTAGCCAATATGGTCATTAAATACACAGGAGTACTATTACATTTATTTAGAAGCTAACCTGAAAGTTTGTGTGATTTTCAACTGTGCATGTGGGGTTTTCTTATTGGATTCATTTTCCAGGTCTCAGAACACTAGCCCACCCCAGGGTCTATGCAAGGCAGCTGGGTGATTAGGTCTGCATAATAATTCCAAGCTGAGACAAAGCACAGAAAGTTTTAAGAAGTAATTTGCCTTAAAAGAATGTTTTGAACATACTAAAAATTCTTTTGAAAGCTGTGTCCTTAGTCAAGGTGTTTTTAAATGGTTTCTTGGTGGATAAGGTTTGTTGAAGTAGATGAGAATTGTTTCTTGAAGAGACTTCAGAGGAGTAAGGATCTCTTCTGAGGATTTTTTTCAGAATGCATGTGGAGACTATAGAGAGAGGCTGTTTTAGAAGCTGCAAGGAGAGCTCTGCAGACTGAGGCAGATCTATTTGCCAGAGACTGAAGTAGAGCTGTGTGCCTGGAGGCTGCAGGGAGAGCTGCTGTGCTGAAAATCTGAAGTAGGGCTGTGCATTACAATCTGAGGCAGAGAAAACACATGGAGCCTGAGGCAGGGCTGTGTGATACAGTTTGAGGCAGAGGCAGCCCGTGCAGTCTGAGAGAGAGCTGTGTGCTAGAGACTGCCAGCAGAGCTGTTGTAACAGTGTGTGAAAGTATGCTCATTATAATTCTAATCCTTTTCTGAGGTAAGAACTTAGTTAAAATTAAGTATAACTTCCTGTAGTTGGTCTGTGTTGTTTTGATAGATAAGTGGATGATTGATGGCCTGATTCTGAGCTGATTTAATTGAAGTGAATACTACCTCAGAAAGAAAATTTTCCAGTAAGTCCTACAGACTTCAGATTGTGTACACTCCACCTGTAGAAAAAGGTGCTCCAGTGTTTAATCACAGGACCTATAAATAAAGATACCTCTGTGTTGTTTTCTTAGAGAAAAAAAATGTTTGAAATAACTTGTAATATAGAAGTCCTACAACTTGTTCCTGTCTTTATTGGCAAATAAATGTAGAATGTGAGAGAGTGTGATGAAATATTTTCTTTACATTGTGAGTTCTCTCAAAGCAAGCATCTTTAAACAGGGTTGAAATAATAATAATAATTATTATTATTTGCTTTTCTATTCCGGTGTTCAATCTGGAATATCACATCGGTTTACAGAGTAACTAGGGTTTAAAGAAGACGGGTGCTTCTTATTTTACTTTGAAACTTTATAATATTTTTACATTATATTTCAACTGAACAAGGGAGCAATAATATATCCTGTAAGGTGTCTAGCATTCTAACAACATAGTAACTTAAAGATTTCTTACATTATTTTTAAATGAGAGTAGGGGGAGCAATATATCATGCAAGGTATTTTACAGTATAACAACATAAATCATGGTAAAAATAACATATCATTAGGCAGTGATATAACTTGTAGTTGTACATAATAATCATTAGGTAGTGGTATAACTTGTAACTGCACATAGATTAGAATAAGCTATAACATATGATTATCTAGTAGGGCAGAATCAACATTGTTTCTCTTGGCTGGTATGGAGTAACGTAGGGAAATAGTGATTTTGTCATTGCATCGAACTGCTGATGCCATAGTGATATTTAAAAAGAAATTAAAAACACTACTGTTCAAACAAGCCTATCCAAAATAGTATACCCCTCAATACCCTTGCACCACCTCACGGTGATCGCATATTCCTTATGTTAAGGACTTAACTATATTACTATATTGCTATGTTATGTTTTTTGTTCTTGTTTATTTTAATCTATCGCTTCCATACTGCCTCTGGTTAACCCCCCATGTTTTTTTTCTTTTCTCCTGTTAATATGTACTTTCAAGTCTTTTGTTCAAATGTAAACCGGTATGATGTTCCCACTAATACCGGTATATAAAAGTTTCTAAATAAATAAATACATTTATGAGTTCTAGAGATAGCATAGCGGAAATTCAGGGTGGGGGAGGGGTAGGAATGTGCTTTGTAAATGAAATGTTGTAGGAGGGGTCAGGAAGTCTTGAGGGGGGTGAGGAGGATGGTGCAATGGGAGATATGGGGGGTGGTCGGTGGGTCTGCAGGGGGGGGGTGTTCTTCTAGGTCAGATGGCAGATGGGCGATTAGGTAGCTGATGGGAAGGCTTTTTGGAAGAGCCATATCTTGAGGTTTTTTTTTAAGGAATGAGTTGTAGGGTCCATTCTTAGTTGCATTGACAAGTTGTTCCAGAGTGAGGGACCGGCCATAGATAGGGCACGTTCTCGTGTTGAGGTCAGGTGGGTGGATTTTGCTGAAGGTATTGGTATGAGTCCAGTGTTAGTGGAGCGGAGGTTCCTTTGTGGGTTGTAAAAATGGATCGTCGTAGTCAGCCATTTAAACTTATCATTGTAGAGTGTTTTATGGATAAGGGTTAGGACTTTATATTGTATTCTGAGAGGAATGGGAAGCCAATGTAAGTTGTTAAGGATTGGTGTGATGTGTTCCGATCTTTTGGTATTTGTGAGTAATCTTGCTGCTGCATTCTTCAGGAGCTGCAGCAGTCTGATGGAGGTTGTTGGGAGGCCAAGAAGAAGGGCATTGCAGAATAGTAATGCTTGAAGGACTGTTCTGAAGTCATGGGGGTAGAGAAGTGGTTTGATTCTTTTTAGGATTTGCAGTTAGTAGAATCCATCTTTTATTATTGTGTTGATGTGATTCTTAAGGCTTAGTTCTTCATCTAGGATGACGCCTAGGTCTTTGGCTATGGGAACTATTTGATGGTCCATCATGGGTGTTGCGAGGTTTTGGGTGAGGGTTGTGGTGGTTTTGCTTTTTATATATAGAATTTCTTTTTTTATGGTTGAGCAAGAGTTTGTGAGAGCAGTTGGGTTATCTTTTGTAGATAGCTGTCCCAGAGTTTTAGAGTGTTTTCAAGTGACGATTTTAGTGGGAGCAGGATTTGTTCATCATCTGTGTAGATGAAGTAGGCTAGACCTAATTCAGTTAGGAGGGTGCAGAGAGGTAAGATGTAAATGTTGAAAAGGATGGAGGAGAGGGAGGATCCTTGTGGTACTCCATGTGGAAGGGGGATAGGTTTGGATTCTGATGTGTTTAGTCTGACTTTATATGATCTGCCTGAAAGGTATGATTTAAACCATTTAAGTGTGAAGTTGCATAGGCCAATTTCACTCTGTCTAGAAGGGTTTCATGGATGACAAGTGTCAAATGCTGCCGAGATGTCTAGTAGGATCAGTAGAAAGGAATGCCCGCTGTCGAGTCCTTTGAGGATGGAGTCATTGAGGGTGAGCAGTAGAGTTTCCATGCTGTAATGTTTTCTGAATCCGTGTTGGGCTGGGGATAGGATGTTCTGACTTTCCAGGTGTTCAGTGAGTTGTCTGTTGATGATTTTTTCTAGGATCTTGGATATAAATGGTAGGTTTGAGATGGGTCTATAGTTTGATAGATCAGATTTATCAAGTTGAGGTTTTTTGAGGGTTGGTTTGATGATGGCGCATTTTAGCATGTCCGGGAAGGTACCTTGTTCGAGAGACAGGTTGACTATGTCTGCTATAGTTTTGGAAATAATGTTTGGGATTTGTTTTTGGAGTTTTTTTAGGGATGGGGTCAAGTTGGTGAGCTGCAGGGTTTAGTTTGTGAAAGATTGATTTGACTTCGGTGGATGCAACTGTATCGAATTGAGTCCATATGGTTGTAGTTAGGTTTGGTGTTTTTGTGAAAGTCTTGTTCACGTTTAGGTTAGTTTTGATTATGTTTTTCATTTTGTCTTTAACAAAGTGGGCGAGATCTTCACAGGTTCTTGTAGGGTTTTCATGCAAGGCTGTGTTGAGGGCTGGTTGGTTGTGTCAGTGCAGCAACATAAGCAAATAGTGTTTTAGGATTGAATCTTTTTGGCGTAATATTCTCATTTGACTTTATTTTTTTTGCTTTCTATTAGCAAGAACTCTAGTATCATTCATACACTCAGGGGCAGATTTTCAAAGGGTTACACGCGTAAGATACTGATGCGTAAGATACTTATACGTAACCCCCGAAAAGCTGCGCCTGCGTGCGCCGAGCCTATCTTGCATAGGCTCGGTGGTGCGTGCAAGCCCCGGGATGTGCGTATGTCCCGGGGCTTGCAAAAAGGGGCAGGGCGGGTCCGCTCTGGGGTGGTCTGGGGGCGGGGCATGGCCTCAGCATCCAGGCACAGCGGCCATTTGCCTCTGTGCCCAGGATCGCGGGCCGGCCATCGGCTGGCATGCGTAACATCTTCAACAAAGGTAAGGGGGGGTTCTAGGTAGGCCTGGGGGGCAGGGAAGGTGCGGGGAAGGGAGGGGAAGGTGTGTGGGGGGGGGGGGGCGGAAGGAAAGTTCCCTCCAAGGCCGCTCTGATTTTGGAGCAGCCTCTGAGGGAACAGAGGCAGACTGTGCGGCTCGGCGCACGCAAGTTGCACAATTGTGCACCCGCTTGCGCGCGCCGACCCTGGATTTTATAACATGTGCGCGGCAGGTTGCACGAACAAATCTGTGCCCGCACGCAGGTTTTAAAATCTGCCCCACATTCTCTAGCAACATTATAGACTGTGGAATATTGATGGTGTGAGGCAGTCAGTCTTTATTATTGATTTGGTTTGAGATAGCTTAGTAGGTGAACCACTGTATCCTGAGACATCATGGTCATGAGTGGTGGATCAGATCCAGTCTGCACCATCAAGCAGCGTGAGCTATTCCTCAAACACAAGCCACCAAAGTTTCACATTATTCCTGGGTCAGTGCTCTCTACCCAGTGTTCACAAGCACTGCTCTCAAATGTATTACCAGGCAATCAAAGATAAGTGTGCACCAATGAACTGTGACACAATTTTGGTAAAATGTACACTAGTGCAACACACATGGACACAAAAGAGGTCAAAGTTATTGAGTTAAAACTGGTTAAATACATAAATTATTAATACTTACCTGGAGAATTCCAGAATTTCCTAAAGAACTTGAAATAACAAGTTAACACAAAGAATCAGATTTCTTGAATTAAAGTTGAAATTCAACATTTGCTCTCATTAAGAAGTAATTCTTGTACAATTTTCTGTTCTAAACTGTGTTAAGAAGTAGAGTGAGAGTCACATAAGAAAAATTTTTGTGCACCAGAATTAAATAATTTCTCATAGAAATTATTGACATTTTTGAAAAGTTTGTTTATTTAATAATTACACTTGTTTCTAGAGGTGAAGAACCTAGAAAATTATCCATTTGCCTGCAAAATAAAATCCTTTAATTATAAAAGTGCCTCTGAAATCATTTTTTCTATTTTGATTTATTTTCTGGTGAAGACACTCTGGGTGTGCAAACTTTCTCCATATCACCTTTAAAAGTGGAAACCCCACTACTGGCTGACCCTAGGTGCTGCTTTGCATAATGAGTTATTCTTGTCCAATAAAATCTGCAGGCATCATATCTCTTGCTTTACATATACCTAACTATAGATACCTCTACCCTTAAATAGTTTGATAAGATATAAAGGAAAATTAGAGGAAAAAAATCACTCTCAATCTTTTGATAGTGCTGACAAAAACATTATAAACAAGGATGATAACTTTCAAATAAAGGTGTGCAGCAACATAGATGTGCATTTATGGCTACTAGCAGATCTACACAAGTTTTTATAACTGTGTGGCAGATTTTAAAAGCCCTACGTGTGTAAATCCAGCTGTATTTATGCGCATAGGGGGGTTACGCATGCCTAGCCTATTTTGCATGGGCCCGGCAACACGCGCAAGCCCCGGGACAAGTATATGGCCCTTGCCTTGAAAAAAGGAGTGGGGCGTGGGCAGTCCGGGGCAGTGGCATGGCCGGAGACCTCCATAGGGCCGCTAGGCTGGGGATCGTGCACCGTCACTTGGCCAGCGTGCATAACCTAAGCCTGCCCGGAGGCAGGTACAACTTGCAAAATAAAGGTTAGGGGTGGTTTAGGTAGGGTTGGGGGCGGGTTAGGGAGGGGAAGGGTGGGGAAGGTGGGGGGGAGCGGAGGGAACAGGGAAAGCCATCGGGGCTCCCCTAGGGCTCGGCATGCACCCCCTTGCGCTAGCTGACCCTGGATTTTATAACATGCGTGTGGCTGCGCGCGCATGTTATAAAATCTGGCATAGATTTGTGTGTGCCGGGTTGCGTGCACAAATCTACGCCCATGTGTAGGTATTAAAATCTGGCCCTGTGTTTATGATATCTGTTCTATAATATATGTATATTATATAATATATATAATACTTCTTAGACACCCCTTCACCTCGGCAAGCACGATTAGATATCACAAAAAAAAGGGCCTTTTCAGTAGCAGGTCCCATCCCTTGGAATGCATTGCCAGATTTATTAAGATTACTATCCAATCCAATTCACTTCATGTAATCCTTAAAAACCCACCTGTTTCAGATTGCTTTCAAAATTACTTCAAATAAATATTAACCACATTACACACCACATTACCATCCATTTTTCATTTTTCCCCTCATAAACCACTATAATGTAGAAGATGGAACTTATCTTGTTTTTGTTAGGATTTAATAATTTATGAACTTGTTTTATTGTATTTTTATTTTATTATAAGATTTGTGTAATTTTTAATTATGTTATTTTATTTTTATTTTTATGATTTGTATCTTTTGTACACCATTTTGACTAAACCTTGTTTGGAAAAGTGGTATAGAAACATTTTTAAATAAATAAATAAAATAAATATCAATGCATTAAACATGCATACTTTTCCTACCTCTTTTAATTATATACACACTTAGGGGCAGATTTTCAAAGCCCTACGTGCGTAGGGGGGGTTACGCGTGCTGGGCCTATTTTCAAAAGGCCCGGCAACGTGATTAAAGCCCTGGGACGCGTGTAAATCCCGGGGCTTGCAAAAAGGGGCGGGGGTGGGGTGGGGCAGTCCAGTTGCGGGGCAGGGGCATGGCCAGAGGCCTTCACACTGCCTCTGGGAGGCAGGCGTAACTTGTGAAATAAAAGTAAGGGGGATTTTGGGCTGGGGGGTGGGACAGGTAGGGGAAAGGAGGGGAAGTGGGGGGGGGGGAAATTAAATTTCCTCTGAGGCCGCTTCAATTTCAGAGCGGCCTCAGAGGGAATTGGGAAAGCCAACTGGTCTCCCTGAGGGTTCGGAGCGCGCAAGGTGCACTAGTGTGCACCCCCTTGCGTGCGCCGACCCCTGATTTTATAACATGCGTGCGGCTGCACGTACATGTTATAAAATCGGGCATACATTTGTGCATGCCGGGTAACGTGCACAAATGTAGGCCATGTGCGTACCTTTTAAAATTTGCCCCATATATTTTACATGCAAAAGTAAAATAGGACTTGCATATGTTGGCCAGTTTTAAAACATGCACTCATAAATGAAATTAACCAGTTTACTAATTAGTCCAAAGCTCAACCAGTTCTTCTCCAGGTCTTTGAGACCTTCCTTATTCTTCAGCCTTAGTTCCCCATAGTTCACCTTAGTTCCCCACCCAATCTGTACTATACAATAAGCATGTTTAATATCACTTATGCCAGATAATTAGCAGATGTAAAAAATACGAGAGTATGTTGGCTTTTAAAATATCAGTTGTCTTTTAAAATAGCAGTTTATATGCGGAAATGTTTATATGCGGAAATGTTGGCCCCACCCAGAATGCTTCTAGACCACCCCTTTATTACATGCCTATATGTGTGTGCAAAAGTGAAAATGCATGCATAGATGCTACTTGTGTGTGTATGTTAATTTTTATACACGTAATGTTTTGAAAATTCACTCCGAGTATATTCCATGAATCAGTGATTTTATTTCTGATCCTTCTTTAAAGATTGCTTGGAGTACTTGTCTTGAAAGCTTTGCTTTCATGATTAATATTAAAGAACTGACTAAGGTGGTTTAGTACATTTCCTTCACTTTACTATTTATTTATTCTGATACACTGACCTAATCTTATGACTTTCTAAAGTGTGTTCTGTCACATTATCAGATGTTCATTTTCTTTGGGGTCATCAATCAGGAAAGAGATTTGAACTTGTTTTTATCGTAAGTGGAAATAATTTAATGGGTTGATTAAATGAACCTATTATTTTAATTAGCTTTTTCGAGAATAACATTCTTCCATATACCATAATCATGAGGATCATTGATTTAAGCTAAAAATAAATGCATTTCCTTAGAAATTATTTATTATGCAATATTGTATAATTCATAGAGATATTATAAAGAACACTGGGCTTTTCTCTTCACCATTATTTCTGATATTCAAGCACTGTGGTAGGAAACTCTAGACATCAAGGGTAACAATTTGGTTTAGTTTTCAAAATGTCCACAATGAATAGTAATTATATAAATCTGCATGCATTTTGTCCATGAATCAGATTGATTAGCATATTTTAAATCCTTCTTTTTAAACTCTGTAGTTTACTCTTCAGTTGTTAATTTTTGATCATGTGCCTAATTTCCTTTGTATTAGAATTGTGTTATATTTTTATTTTTTATTTTTCTTCTAAACTACTTTGAGGCCAAGCCACTAAAGGCCATGATAAAATCATCATGAGCATCCTAGCCACTGAGATGCTGATTTACTAACCCATAGTATTTACCACGGGTTAGCAGCTGTTTTGTGAAGTTTTGCTGTAGATGCAATTAGGCTCATTTGAATCTGTAAGCAAACTTTGTGCAAAATGTTCTACATATTTCTCATCATGGAATGTGTGGAACATTTCACAAGCAGGAGGCTCCATTTGGGGCCACCAAGGCCCCTCTGAGGCTTCACCAAAGTAAAAAATGCTCCTTAATGGAAGAGTGCCCTCTCCCCCAACTAGAATCTCTACCTGCGAATCTTGGAGAAGGCTCGGATAGGGATTATAGTTGGGGGAGGAGGCACTATCCCATTAAGGAACATTTTTTACTTTGCTGAAGCCTCACATGGGCACTAATGGCCCCAGATGGAGCCTCTTGCTTATGAAATGTTGCACACATTCCCACGACGAAAAACGTGTAGTACATTTTGCAAAACGTTCTGTTACGGATTCAAATGAGCAAAGCTGCATCTGCAGTAAAACTTTGTTTTTTTCACATTTTTCATTTAGTGCACACTATTTTGATTTAGTGTGCATTATTTTCAATTCAGTGTGCACAATTTGCATTAATGCACATCATTTAAGTTGTATTAGTGCGCATTAACTCAAATAGTAAGTATTAAGCCAGATAGTGTGCACTAAATGAAAAATTATAAAACAAATTGTGATTTTTTTTTTATCATTTCAGTTTAGAAATGATATAAAACAAAATAGGCAATGTCGTTGACATTGACTATGTCATTAAAAATGAAAGTGCATCCCTAGTAGAGATGTGAATCGGAACTGGAATTGGTTCGGATTCCGGTTCCAATCGTGGTTTTGTTTATTGGCTGCGCCAGAGCCGAAAAACAACCCCCCCCCCCTACCCTTTAAAACTAATCCCTTAGCTTCCCCCACCCTCCCGACCCCCCAAAAAACTTTTTACAGGTACCTGGTGGTCCAGTGGGGGTCCCGGGAGCGATCTCCCGCTCCCGGGCCGTCGGCTGCCACTAATCAAAATGGCGCTGATGGCCCTTTGCCCTTACCATGTGACAGGGTATCCATGCCATTGGCCGGCCCCTGTCACATGGTAGGAGCACTAGATGGCCCGCGCCATTTTTAAAGATGGCGCCGGCCATCCAGTGCTCCCTCCACATGGTAAGGGCAAAGGCCATCGGCGCCATTTTTATTAGTGGCAGCCGACGGCCAGAGAGCGGGAGATCGCTCCCGGGACCCCCACTGGACCACCAGGTACCTGCAAAATGTTTTTTGGGGGGTCGGGAGGGTGGGGGAAGCTAAGGGATTAGTTTTAAAGGGTCGGGTGGGTTTAGGGGTTATTTTTGTGTGCCATTTTTCCCGCCCTCCCCCAAAACGATAAGAGAACCCCCACGAACAATATCGTGGGTTTTTCCTATCGTTTTGGGGGAGCCCCCGATTTCTGATGATTTTGAAAATATCAACGATATTTTCAATCGTCCGAAGCCCGATTCACATCCCTAATCCCTAGTAGGCATTATGAAAGCCTGTTTGCAAGTCTCTGCACATTGCAGCATTTGTATATCTTGGTATTATCTCTTTGAAAGCAACAAGAATCATTTCTGAAGAGGGACTTTTTCAAAACTTCTTTCTTAAGTCATTATGCAGAATTCAAATCCAAAGAAATCCGAGTAGATGAAAGGATGGTGGCCTGGGCTGGCTTATATGAATTTATATGGAAGGAAAAAAATGAAAAATAAAAAATGTCCTTCCATAGGAAATAATGGGAGCAATTAAGGGTTTGCCTGGAGTTGCCATACTTTGAAGAGGAGCAAATGATATATTCTGGATAGAGACCTGGGCAGGGAAGGAGACAGAGATCAATAAGGGAAATCATGGACTGGATCTGTGTCTTGGGGAACTCTGAAAAAGTTTTTATTGGCTTCTTTCAAACAAGCGTTTGTGCTTCAAGATAAAAAAAAAAAGCAATTAGATGTTGATCATCCCCTTTTACAACAACAAATATTTGGAAAAACTATTTGACTACCGCCTAGTGCAGCATGAAAACTCAGGGGGTTAATCAAGCCTATGGTAAACATTTTTATTAAATCAACTCCTGTAATAAGATTGACAAATTTAAAACATAGCAGCAACTCTTGTTTCACATTTCCAGCAGACCTCTGCTGTGGTACTTAGAAAAACATCAACTCATTTTCAAACTGAAGAGGAAGAGAGCCATGCAAAGTATTTTAGCCATTAAGCTTCAGATACACATCATGATCTACTTAAACAAGGTCTTCTGTGAAGAGCAAAATAGGACTCAAAACATTTAATTCAAAACTAATGCTCCTCAGGGGAAAAAAACAACTCCACAGTCTTATTTAATATGATTATGAATCACTGCACAAAAAGGTGCTCTTTATTGGGTCAGTGTTTTTACATGATAGAAAGTTAATGATTTGGTTCTTTAAAAAATGCTATAAATCTGATTAAAAGGTAGCATTCCATTTCAGTTTCCTAATTGCCAATACAATGAAAGCTATTAAAATTGACTGTAATTTAATTAATAAATCCTGTTTAAATATATCTCTTTATGGAGGAAATTTTCAAATAGATTTCAGTGGAAATGGGTTTTTTTTGTACCTTTTTATTTAACTAGAGGTGCACAACTACATTATGAGGGTATTTACTTCCTGCATATGTGTACAGCCATGTGGTGTAGAAATATGTCCCTCATTTTCTCATAACCCTTACAGTAATGCAGCAAACAAACATATGACATCCTGCTTCCCCAACAATCTATGGGGATTAAGTAAAATACTTGCCTCATAAAATTGGCAAGGGCACAAAAACCCCTACGTAGACCTTGTGTCCCAGTATTCCCAGAATCTCTGCAATATTTTGTCATACTGCATCAGTTTATTTTTCAAAATATGAGTTAAATTTTCAATTAATGCAATGTTGTACATCTACTTATGCAGACTTCAGTGATAGGGGATACTATTCAATGAATATCAATAGTGTAACGTCCTGCATGTAGCAATTGATCTATTAGTATCCGTTTAGACATGGATACAAGTTGACCTCCCCAATAGCCCAATAAACATAACATAGGTGTCAAAGTCACAACCTCACCCAAAATATCTATTAGATTCCCCCGTATGGCCTTCCAGAAAGATGACGTTTGAGGGCATTGCCACCACGTATGAAAGTATGTACCCGCCACACCACAAACCCTCCATCAAATGCTTGAAGAACCAGGCCAAAACACCGTGTAGTAAAGAGTGCAACTATAAGTATGATGTATCAGGCTCACCACAAGTTCCACCCTCTGTTGACAGATTGAAAGTTTATAGGCCCTCCTGCAGACCTGTTGCCACTCCAGTCTCCCAAAGTTAACAGAAGATCTCTATTCCATTGTGAAATACAGGCCAAAGGGGGATCCTGAACCATTAAGCTGCCCAATATAATTTAATATAACTTAGAAATCACTCATTGAGGAATGATCTCCTGGAAGAACACCCTCCTGAGCTATGAAAGTGTTGCCGGTTCCCACCTACTCTCTTCTGACCTCCTCAGTGTTTCCAACAGCCATATGTAATACCCTGCAGACTTGTCTGGAAGCTCATACTCCGAGTTAAGATCAGCAAATGATTTATACTGCATGCTATTCTCCTCCCAAAGCTGCCCCACAAATTTCAGCCCAAACTTCCACCACTCTGCCGCTGCTCTGCAGCATGGTTGAATAGAAAGGGAGGGGTTCCCTTATAATGGGGAGAATGAAGACATCACCCCTACATTGACTCCCATGTTCCTGCACATTGCCCTCCAGAGGCTCAGTGTGTGAGTGATTAAGGGAGATGATCTACTAGCCCTTCTCGCCTATATAGAGGTGGAGGTTTGCAGTAATAAGCAAGCCAAATCTGCCCCCTCTGCCATATGAGTCTCCAGGGAATACCAAGAGGTCTGGCAATCTGAATATAACCACATGATAACTCCCTGCAAACTCGCAGTCCAATAATATACCTGCATATTGGGGAGACCCATTCACCCCATCTCATTTGGTCTCCATAAAGTTTTCAGCTTTATGCAGGAGCATTTATTATTCTAGATAAAACGTGACATCACACTATTGAGGTTTGTGAAAAAAGTCATCAGCAAATAACATGGAACACGTTGAAACATATACATTAGCCGAGGTAACACATTCATCTTAAACATGGCTTTTCTGTCTGCCCAAGAAACCAGCTGCTCATTCCATTCTTCTAAATCTTTCTGAATCCTGGTAAATACCGGGGCAATATTAATTCTGTTGATAGCATTCTGAGTACAAAAATGCTTCGATTCGTATTCTCTCCTTGGCCTTTTTAAAATTATAGAAACATAAAGGAATATCCCTTTCTGTTACCATACCTATAGGAAACACCTTTGACTTGCAGAAGTTAACCTTATACGCCGAAAACCGGCTAAAGCTCTTAATAGGCTGGGGCCTGACATTTTAGGATTAGATAGGAAAAAAAGAACATTATCAGTTTATACAGATATAACATGTTGTGAACCATCAGCCACAAACCCCCATTATCCTAGGACAGGAACAGATTACTTGTTCTAGTATTTCAATTACTAAGTCAAAGAGCAGTGGAAACAGCAGACACCCCTGTCTCATCCCACTGGATATAAAAAGCAAACAGGACCTGCAGCCATTCGTGATCGCACTAGCTGTGGGACAGTTATAGAGAGCTTGTACCCAGGCATGGAATTGGTTGTAGAGTGCAAACCTCTCCAGCACAGAGGACAGAAAAGGCCAGTGAATCCTGTCTAAAACCTTTTCTGCATGTAAGGCTTCCACCATCCCTGGTAAACAGGGGATAAACTAATGCAACTTTTTTTGACTAAAGCTAAATAAAGCAAATGCAGAGCCAAAAGACATGAAAACAGCCATCATGCCACATACTATAGGAGACGGGAGCTTAGAAATTTATAACAGTAGCAAAATGTGTATGCAGATTCAAGCATGAAAACTCTGACAGAGGATCTGCAGGCACTTAGAACCTATTGTGAATCGAAAAAGAGCCCAGTGTTCAAAATAGGGAGGAGAAATAGCCTAGTGGTTAGAGCAGTGGACTGTGAGCCAGGAGACCAGGGTTCAAGTCCTGCTGTCACTCCTTGTGACCTTAGGCAAGTCAGTTTACTGTCCATTGCCTCAGGTACAAAAACATTGGGGTAGATTTTAAGAGGCGCGCGAACAGCCTACTTTTGCTTGCGCATCAGACTCAAGCAAAAGTACGCTGGATTTTAGTAGATACGCGCGGAGCCGCGCGTATCCACTAAAATCCTGGATCGGCGCGCGCAAGGCTATCGATTTTGTATAGCCTGTGCGCGCCGAGCCGCGCTGCCTCCCCCCGTTCCCTCCAAGGCCGCTCCGAAATCGGAGCGGCCTCGGAGGGAACTTTCCTTTGCCCTCCCCTCACCTTACCCTCCCTTCCCCTACCTAACCCACCCACCCGGCCCTGTCTACACCCCCCCCTTACCTTTGTCGGGGGATTTACGCCTCCCGGAGGGAGACGTAAATCCCCGCGCGCCAGCGGGCCTGCTGCGCGCCGGGCCGCGACCTGGGGGCGGGTACGGAGGGCGCGGCCACGCCCCCGGGCCGTAGCCACGCCCCGTACCCGCCCCCAAAAACACGGCCGACACGCCCCCGAAACGCCGCGTCGACCGGGCCCGCCCCCGACACGCCCCCCTCCGAGAACCCCGGGACTTACGCGAGTCCCGGGGCTCTGCGCGCGCTGGGAGGCCTATGTAAAATAGGCTTCCCGGCGCGCAGGGCCCTGCTCGCCTAAATCCGCCCGGTTTTGGGCGGATTTAGGCGAGCAGGGCGCTGAAAATCCGCCCCTTAGGTTATAAGCCCTCTGGGGATAGAGAAATACAGTACCTGAATGTACACCAGTGTGATATCTTAATTGAGATCAAATGTCAGTATATAAAAATAATAAATAAATACACCATTTCTGGAATCACAAGTTAGATGAGGCAGAGGGTATGATAAGTTTGGAATAGAATTAAGGCAAAAGATTGATCAACTTTTAGTCCAAATGAAACTGATTTTAAATTTGGATAAATCTGTTTTTATAGTTTTAGATAGGAAGAATGTTAATCTTGAATGGAAAGTTGTTATTTTAAATAACAATGTATGTTTTAAATTAGAAGACACAGTACGGAATTTAGGTCTTATGATGGATTTTGAATTAAACATGAAGACGAAAGTCAATGAAGGGTTTGCCAAACTAAGAATGTTGATTAAAACCATTGATTTCCTGGAAAAATTTTAGATATATACTTCAGGTCATGGTTTTTACAGGAATTGACTACTGTAACTCCACCCTTTTAGGTCTACCAAAATCCACTATCTAACCACTGCAGGTACTTCAGAATGCCGCAGCACGCCTTATGACAAATACCAAAAAAGGGAACATATTACATCAGTTTTGCAAAGCCTTCATTGGCTTCCAGTCAAATTTCGAATTAAACATAAACTGTTATGTATCATTCATAAAATTTTATATGGTGAAAAAACTGGTTGAATTCCACGATTAGGCTCCATGTGCCCCAAAGAGAATTGAGATCTGCGAATAAAGGTCTTCTTACAGTCCTCACAGTAAAATCTGCCCATTTAAGTGAGGTGAGAGACCAGGCCATCTCAATCAAAGGTCCCAAACTCTGGAATACTCTACCACAAAATTGAAGATTACAACCTGACTTGAAAAAATTCAGGAAGGAGTTAAAAACATGGTGTTTCCAGCAGGCATTTAAGGTTAATCTACAAGGCAATGACTAAGAGGTTTTTGAGTTCCTATTTTCTATATTTTATTTTCTTACTGATTTTTAGTAATGAATGTAATTTTATTTTAGTCCTATTTATTTTATTATGATGGTTTATGTAATTTTATTCTATTTTTATTTTTATGTTTTTATTTGGTTTTTAGTTATTATGTACACCGTAGTGATAGAAACATGTTTCTGTACAATGGTATAGAAGAATTGTACAAATAAAATAAAATAAATTGTGAAAATGAGAATACGGAAGGCTTAATGCTGAGGGATAACATTGTGTTTCCCAAACTAATACTCAGCCAGGCTATAGATACGCAGAGCAAAAGCTATAATAGGGAGCCTAACTTTCAAATCTATCCACTGTTACATTTGGCGGTCCACGGGCTAATCCCATGAAATGCCAATCTCACCTCTCGGCCAGATTCCTGATGGCTTTGGATGCCACCGATGTTGCCTTCCACCAATGTGTCAGAATGCTGGCTGCCTAACCAACCATTCCTCAATGAATGCCATCTGTACATAAGGCTGGATGTTGCCAGCCTTGAGTGGTGCACCTCTCCCTAGGTGTGCGCCTCTTCTCTCTATTTAAAGGGCCCACAACAGGAAAAACCCCCATGGCTTTTTTGGCGATGTCAGGCTGAGACCCTATAAAAAGGCAATGCACAACCTGCCTCAGAAACAAGTCCATCTGCTTCTATAGTAGTGCAAGTTGCCTAGGGTCTTGTTGTCAGTTCTAGTATCTTCAGAATCTTGGCTTCAGTTCCTGTGTCTGTCTTCAGTCCAGCATCCTTGACTTCATTTCTTCAGTTCTTCAGTGTCTCCTTCATTACCCTCCTGCTCTTCTCCTCACCTGCCTTCTCTACCTATCCATCCCACCTTCCCTTCTGAAGGATACCCGGTATTGACCTCAGCCTGATCTCAGACTCGCTTGACCTCCATGTGCCACTGACTACAGCCTGATTTTGGATATTCTTATCTGCCACCTGCCACTGACCACAACCCACCTCCGGATATGCTTGCTTCTATTTTTGTCAACACAGATATCTCAATGAATCTGTTTGCCATCAGCAGAGGTCCCCACCTAAGACCTACTGGCCCTGGCACCCAAAGGCTGAACCTGAGTGGATCAAGGGCTGGTAGAGGCAAAGCTCCAGCTGGGACTCTGTTTCATCTGGCTCCACCTGCCGATAGTGGGGACCTGCAGTGCTCCTCCCTGTAGGTTGTGTCAACCCTACCCCAGCCCAAGGATTCATGAAAACAACCTGCACAGTTTAGTGTTTCTGTGCATAGCAGGCGCACAAAGATTAAGGCTAGTGTTTTATAAACTGTAGGCTGGGATCTGCACAGTTTATAAAATACTGTATATTTCTGCTCCGAAAGTATGCATTTCATTAATTTATTATTAAAACTTTATAACCTGCTTGTAAAACACATTACCGAAGCAGTGGTACAAAATTTTGAACTATCATCAACTTCAAATACCATAAAATAACTCTAAAATAAAAGTAAAAATACAATTAAAATGTCAGCATTACACAATCAAAATTAAAATAATATTAAATTAACAAAAAAACATTGTTTTTTCTCACCTACTACCAGACCTAGGAATCTATTTGTTGCGCTTGGGGGTGGACTCTTGTCCTGGGACAGAGAAGGAACGCCTCCTGAAAGAGAACAGGAGGTAACTGCCCCCAGGGGGTGGAGCACTGGAGGAGACAGAGGCTGTGAAGAGTTTCACCACTGGAAGCCCGAGGTCCCCCCGGGAGGAGCCCGTAGGGACCCGGGCCACTTGGACTTAGGTGGGCCTTGCAGGCTCTCCTGAGAGGATGAAAGTCCAGCATGCCCACGGACACAGGGGGAGCACGATCGGGTTCGAAGTTGGAGGCTGGTTGGAACAGGAGAACCAGAACAAAGTTGGTGATGACAAGGTGAGGAACAGAGCCAGAATCTGGAGACAAGGTCAGGCAGGCAAAGGTCAAGATCCAGAGGTCAGTCCGAGGAATGGTCAGTAAAGCAGGGGTCAGGTACCGGAGGTCAGATGAGGTCAAAGGCAGGCTGAAGTCTTGAGGCAGGCGGCAGGCGGCAGGCAGGCAGGCAGGTCAGGAGCAAGCTGAAGTCTTTGAGGCAGGTGGCAGGCAGGCAGGCAGGTCAGGAGCAAGCTGAGGTCAGTACCAGTCCGAGGGTACTATCTGGGTAGACAGACAGATGAACACTGGAACAAGCAGGATGCAGGAACTAGGATGCAGGAACAATTCAGGAACAGAACTGGAACAGAAGGATCCTGGAACGAGACTAGGAACAGGCAAGAGCAGGAACAAACGTAGAGGCAATCTTAGAACAAACCGACCTGATTGCCAAGGCAAGGAAGCATAGACATAAACTTCCTTATATCGAGGGATCAATCAGGGCGCGCCATGGAGCTAAGACCTGCCCTAGGCCCTACATAAGTCCAGGCGGTCCGTGTACGTAGGGATATGGCTAACATGGCAGAGGATGCCAAGCCTCGTCGTGAGGCCTGGCGCGCAGTGGAAGGCCCGGCGACCGCCGCCGCAGGATGCCAGGGTCTGGTAGGGCTGGCAACTACCGTGAGGGAGGTTGTCCCGGGACCCGCTGTGCAACCATGAAGGTGAGCAGGCCCGTGCTCAGGACTGTTGTGGGCGGGGCGCGTAACACTATTTATTAAGCCACGTTGCATTCTGAAATGCATCAGGACTCCTAATGTCGCACATATGTTTCAGTTAGCAGGAATATTTTCACTGCAAGAAAATGCATACTTTCTTCATTCATTTTATAAAGCTGTACAAGCATCATTTTGGCACAAAAAACTGTACAAACATATGCAAAAAATTGCAAAGAAGTGGAATCCAAATATCAAAAACTTCTCAAAGAATACTCCTATTTCAGGAGAGGGTATTATATCATCCTGCAATGGAAATTTCAATCTGCAGTTTTTTGCCCTCAATGGGCTTTAAACTGTAGTCATATAGTTCATTCTATGGTATAATCATGCATAATCACCTCTCAATATCCTCAATTAACATATATGTTTTATTCCTAAAACTTTCAACTTAGAAAACCAATTACAGAACTTATTTTAAACAATGACTGTGTTCAATCTTGAACCATTGCCATATAATTTTTTGCATGGAGATCCCGACATCACCAATGTTTCAGCACTAGTATGCCTGCCTCAGGGGATAAATTCATACTGCAAAAATAAAACATCCTTTAAATATTAAAATGCCACAATTTTCCCTCATTCCTAGAACTATTTATAAGACCTTAATCCGGGGTGTCACACCTCTTAACATTTGAAACAAACGCAACTAAAAAATGGTGTTACCGAATGAGGAAGCTCTCTTACAATTTAAAGGGACAGATCACATGCTCCCAACAGCCCAATCAAATGTCTAGAAAAATTCACCAGTCAGAAACCCATGCTCTCATTCATTCCAGTTTCTGCTATGCCCAAAATTTAAAAGAACTATTCACGTGGCCTCAATCAACCAATGTATAACCTGAAAATTCACCAATCAGAGCATATCTTTTCCTTCTCTACATATAGCAAAGATATGAGCTATGCTAGTGCCTGCCAGTTACTACCCTTAACATACACATGGGATAACCTGCACGGAGGGGCAGTTACAAGCATAAGAAACTTGCTAGGCAAACTGGATGAACCATTTGTCTTTTTCTGTCTTGTTACTATCTTACTATGTATGTTACTATGTCTTTTCACCACCTTCCAACATTGATACATCCTCAAATTCACTCATATGTCTAAGGTCCATGGTCCTACCCTGCACATGTTCACTCAGATTACAATACTTCAAACTATTATTCACATTGATGCATCACTAAATCAATACAATAGCACACAGAATACAGAATTTGTTTAAAATATATATTTTTTTCAATTTTATAAAAATAAAATTCGTACCCCCAGATCATCCAGGGCTAGGAATCTGCAGAAGCTCTGTATTTTTGGCACAGTAGTTTCTTCCTGTTCCTCTGGGCTTCTAGTTCAGATGGAACTGCTTTCCAATATTCTATGACACTACGCACCTTAATTTACAGCTATCTGAAGTATTGCCATGATTTTAAAATATTCCATGCCCTATCTAACCCAAGCTTTGTATTGACCATCCTTGGCCAGAGGCCTCAGATTGCAGTTTCCTCTATAATCTGGTAAGAAATTTCCCTGAGCCAGATCACTAGGTGCCATGGCTAAGACTCCTGCCCTCTTGGAGTCTGTTAATTATAAATCTGTTACTTCACCAGCCCCATAAGAACATCCTGCCAGTCTAAGCAGCTGATGCCAGATCTAGGAATTCATCCCAGGTATTCCCCTTTTCAATGTTTAGCAAAGCTACTGAACTGGGTCAGTCCCATGTTTGGTAATTCATGTAATATTTGAGCAAAGTGTATATTGTTTCTAGGTCATGGGATCAAATCTATCTCAGGTCAATAGCTACCAAAAGGTATTACCATCTGAAAGTAATTTCATGGCATAAAGGACATTTGTTTTTTGGTATCGTTCTAATTATCACTGGATAGAGATCCACATCGCTAAAAACTACACTCACAATTTGACACTTAATGTGCACTGTTGTTTTCATTTCTAAAAGAGAGAGATTGCACAGGCATGAAGGCAGAATTCCCCTTTCACCCTTAGCAACTGACATTCTAGAATAGTCTTCTGACACACGCATTAACAAAGGAGTTTTCATTTCTAAAAGAGAAGAGAGAGATTGCACAGGCATGAAGGCAGAATTCCCCTCTCAACCTTAGAAACTGACATTCTAGAATAGTCTTGTGACACACGCATTAACAAAGGAATTTATCGGGAAATGTCACTGCCAATGCCTCTGTTTTACTTGTTCTACATGGAGGGCTTTAGTTTGCAAAAACACTACTATTAAAATTCATAAGTGAATGATAGGAACTCTTGATAAGAAATCAGCTGCAATTGCAAATAATGAAGGCATAATAAAAAATCAGAAGTGCTAATTTTTAACCTACAACATAAATAAACAGATGGTGCTGCAAATCTCTGTATTTTGCCCTTATCAGTTCGTAACTAGCATACAGAGCTATATATAAAGTAAAGTATAAATGCATTATATGTGACAGAAAGCTGAAGGGTTTTCTGTCTCTCTTTTTCTTTTATTCAGCTTGCTCCTGTAGTCTTTTTTTAATAGTGTTTTCTTTTCTCTTTACAATATGTACATAACAAAGAAAACTTCTCAAGCAAATATTAAAATTCTAATTGCTTTTTCACTGCTAAAGTACAAGAGGTAGGAAGTCGGTGGGGGGAGAAAAGGGGTTAGCGAGATTAGGGGGGATAGCGGATGGAGGGGAGAGTGGGGATAGGGGAAGGGGGGCGTGGGGGAGCCAGGAGGGAGGTTAGTGGTGGAAAAAAACTAACAGCATCTGTAGATGCACAAAGGGAATGCTAAGTTGGAGAAGTAGCCTAGTGATTAAAGCAGTGAGCTACAAACCAGGGAAGCCAAGGTTTAAATCCCTCTGCTGTTCCTTGTGATCTTGGGCAAATCACTTCATCCTAGAGGTGTGCATCTGTTTTCCACGTATTTGTAATCCGCAACTTATTTTGTCCTATCTGTTAAATACGTGGGGAGGCGAAACGCATTGCGACTCCCCACATATTTAACAGATTTCTGTTTTATTCGGCCTCCTAAATAAAAATTTAAACCCCCCACCCTCCTGACCCCCCCAAGACTTACCAAAACTCCCTGGTGGTCCAGCGGGGAATCCAGAAGCCATCCCTGCATTCTCACACCCTCGTTTGCCGGTTTCATCACGGTGCCGATAGCCTGTGTCACAGGGGCTACTGGTGCCATTGGTCAGCCCCTGTCACATGGTCACCGGCACCATCTTGTGCTCCTACCATGTGACAGGGGCTGACCAATGGCATCGGTAGCCCCTGTGACACAGGCTATCGGCGCCGTGATGAAACCGGCAAATGAGGGTGTGAGAATGCAGGGATGGCTTCTGGATTCCCCGCTGGACCACCAGGGAGTTTTGGTAAGTCTTGGGAGGGTCAGGAGGATGGGGGGTCCCTGTGGGTCCAACGGGACCCCCATTGGACCGACAGGGACTTTTGGCCAGCTTGGGGGGGCCTCCTGACCCCCACAAGACTTGCCAAAAGTCCAGCGGGGGTCCGGGAGCGACTTCCTGCACGCCGGCCGTCCGATGCCAATATTCAAAATGGCGCCGATCGCCTTTGCCCTCACTATGTCACACATAGTGAATGCAAAGGCAATTGGCGCCATTTTGAGATGCAAAGTGATCACGTCTTGAGACGCAAAGTGATCGCGTCCAACGGGGGGCCTGAAGCGACCTCCTACACGCCGGCCGTCCGATGCCAGGACTCAAAATGGCACCGATAGCCTTTACCCATACTATGTCACAGGGGCTACCGGTGCCATTGGTCAGCCCCTGTCACATGGTAGGAGCACAAGATGGCGCCGGTGACCATGTGACAGGGGCTGACCAATGGCATCGGTAGCCCCTGTGACACAGGCTATCAGCGCTGTGATGAAACTGGCAAACGAGGGTGTGAGAATGCAGGGATGACTTCTGGATTCCCCGCTGGACCATCAGGGAGTTTTGGTAAGTCTTGGGGGGGTCAGGAGGGTGGGGGATTGTCATTAATTTTAATTTTAGCAGGGACACGAATTTAACTCACCGTATTAATGCATCGGGGCGCCATACGGCCGAATGTAACACATTTGCGCCCCGACGAATCCGAATCACGAATGCAATGAAAACCTTTTGGCTGCACATCCCTACTTCATCCTTTTTTGCATCAGATACAAACTTAGACCTAGATTCATCATTTTGCTATAAATATCGTGAAAATAGCACCCATGATAAAAAAAGGGTGTGGTTAGGATAATTAGAAGCCTGCCGCTTTGTGTATCTAAGTAACACATGCAGCGTTGCAGCATTGCATCTAGCATAAATTAGTGCATGGTGCTTTATTCTTTCCATTTATATACACTGGCATACTGCACCTGCCTCTTTGAGGGTGTGTCAGGCCTGGAGAGAGAGGAGAGGAGGTTTGTTGCTTAGTTGGAGTGTAGAGGAGTTTTTGCTGATTACCTAAGTGAGTTGTCCTGTTTTCTGTTGCCAACTGTTTCCCTTTACCTTGGTCTTTTGTCTTCTTTGTTGGAGTGAAAGTTTTTGTTTGTTAGTCCAGTTTGTCTGTTTTTTGCTGTGGAGGAGTGGTGCTGGAGTGGAGGCATGTGGAGGAGGCTGTGAAGGAGACATGTGTAGAGGAGGCATGTGGAGGTGGTGAGTGGAGGAGTGGGGGTTGTGGAGAGGATGGAGTGTGAGAGGCATGGGGAGAGAGGAGAGGTGAGGTATGAGAATAGGAGGGAGAGGAGGGAGAAGAGGATGTGGGAGGACCAGGGCAGGAGTGCTAGGGGAGTAGGAGTAGGACAGGGACAGGAGTAGAGAGAGGCAGGAGGGAAGGGAATTAGAGGAGAGGGGAGGGAAAAGGAGATAGGAAGGTGAGCATGGAGGGAGGAGCATGCCAGGCAAGGGATAGAGAAGGCAGAGGGGAAGGGAGTCAGCAGGGCATGGCCGGGAAGGGGGGCGGAAGGGAGGGGAGAGGGGAGCGGGACGGAGAGGGGGAAAAAGGAGGACATTTCTCTGGAAGAGGAAGTAGCACCCCCTTCTGGAAACAGAGCAGCACCACAGCCTCGTATCAGGGCTATCAAGGTTAGCATGCTGGAGAATGATATTGTGATTGGAGTGGTCCTGCAGAATTATGCCATGCTGTTTGGCAACTGGGCGGTCAAGATATCCAAGGCAACCAAGAGACAGATCTGTCACAATGTAGCCCAGGCCATCACCAAGAGCAGCAGAGTCCCAAGAAGTGGGCAGGAGGTCGCCCATCGGTACCGGGACATAAAGATGCAGCTGAAAGGCAAGGTGGCGGCCAGAAACAAGTTATTTCAGGGGACTTGAGGACGATCTCATCCAGTCGTCCTGACCAAAATGAAGGAGCAACTTGTCGATAGGCTGGGACTGGATGTCTTTGAGGCCATGGCTGAGTGGCAGGACAGCACGTGAGCTGCAGCCGGTAAGTTCACCTCATCTGTAAATGGGCAGGCAGCAACGGGTATAAAAATCATTTGGCATAAGATGCTCACAATGCTAAGAATCAAAGTGCACCTCTGATGCCAAATGAAAAAAGCATACTTGTTAGCATTAGTACTTATGACTTATGTTTTGTTTCCACAGCTCTTGCCTATGAAGCTGCTGGTCCCAGCCAGGAAGCCCCAGGGACCAGCTGGGGAGCCCCAGAGACCAGCTGAGAAGCCCCAGGGAACAGCAGCGCACCGCCCATTCTGCAGATGCCCTTAATCATCGATGCCCAGACCCAGGTCAGTGAGGAAGAGGAGGAGGAGGAGTAGCTGGTACAAGCTGAGGACCCATTGGTGATATTCCCCCCTCCCCAGGTTCTGGCAGCCCACTGAATGTCTCCCTGACAGGCTTCATGGAGGTTACAAGCATTGAGTGGGAGGCTCCACATCCTGCTGAACCTCAAACAAGCACACCACAGCACCAATCCGAAACACCATGCCCTTGGCAGGAAGAGTACACAAGCCCACTCTTGCCAAATTTGGAGGCTGAAATCCCAGCACCAGTGCCAACACTGCCAGCACCACCAGCAACAGCACCATCAACATTCCCACCACAAGAGAGTCCATGCATGAGCAGCTGAGCATAAACCCAGAATGTCTTGACACTCACCACAGCTTTGAACAGCATGACAAATGTGCTCACGCAGATCCTCCAAAGGATGCCTGAGCAGCCATCTGGTTTGTCCCCAGCAAAAGTTGAGTCCACACCCGGCAGCAGTCCCCAGGATGCCAGTCGCCTGAGGGGTAGGCCCCCAAAATCCATGCCCACCCAAGTGGCAAGCCATGACATGGCAAGGGGCCATGAAGATCTGTTATACCTGGCCTCGGTGAACAACACTTGTAGGACAAGCCTGGCCAGGCCTCTGTACAGAGTTCCTGTGCCAGCTAGATAGAAGAAGCCAACTGGGCCCATCCTCACTACAGAGGTTCTGTGCTGGCTAGATGGAAGAAACCTACTGGGTGAGTGAGGGAATACAATTTGTACAGCTCTCCATCCCCCAATCCACACCAATCTCATGAGTGGCTGGAAATGGGAACATCCCAGGTATGAAGAGAAGGAGAATTTTTAAATCCTTATTAGTTTCGTTATTGGATGTTATTTGATGTGTCTGCTGTTTTGAAAGATTATATTTGTATTTTGGGAAATTTTATAAACATTTTTTATGTGATTTAATTATTGGATGTTCTATTCATTAGTTTTTAAATATTTATTCTTTTTATTAGTTTGGTTTTACTTTTATGACTGATGTTTTATATTTCTTTATTTTATTGCTTGTTGGTCTCTTATTTTGCCTTTGGTAATGGTCTGTCTATGTTCTGTATATGTGATCCAGGGTAGGGATTGTGCTAGTTTATAATTTCTAGGGGTCTATAGCAGTCTATCTTGTTCTGTTTTCAATAGGAGGTGTATTGGTCTGCTATTTTCAATGCTTCTCTTTCCTGTGTAGGGTTGTTGCTGTTAAGGTCTGGGAGTTAGTCGGACACTTCCTTCAGTCATCGCCGAGGAGTCTCCACGTCCTTCATCTGCTTATGATTCTGTTCCTGGTTCCATCACAATTTCTGCTCCGTCCTCTGTCCAACTTCGGGATACCTTCAGTTGCGTCTTCCACGCCGGGTCGGAAGTTTTGCCTTCCTTCAATTGACCTGTCAGGTGCGTTGATCACGCAAGTTCTCGAGGCTCAGTCCAGGACGTTGCTGCCAGGAGTCTTGGCTGGATCCTCCTTCCGTCTGTCCTGACATCCTTCGTCTCTGATGTCCAGATGTCCGTCTTCCTGTTCCTGGATTCCCCGTGGGGCCATTGTCCATCCTGTGCTTCTATGCTGCTCTTCACTGAGTGTCTGTGAGCAGTGGGAAGTCCTGCACTCCCCTGGATGTCCTGGACTTTTACTTACCTGATTTTAGCTTGTCTTGTCCTCTGTTCCCGAGTCTTTGCCAGCTTTGTCAGTCTATGTCCATGCTTGCCAGATGTCCTTGTCCACCTCTACCTCCTGTCCGGCCTGCCGCCTCTGCTATTACCCAGCGGCAGGTCTGAAAGGGCTTGGAGTGCTCGGAGGACTACTCAGAGACCAACCTTGTGTGGTTAGCCTCACCAAGGCTGTGCAGGTCGGCAGGGGCCCTGGGCTTCCGGTCCTATTCCAGACGGGACTTCGTCTCACCTGCCTCTGCGATTCCTTGGGGCTCCTCTCCTGGTTCGCCAGGTCCAAGGGCACACTTCTTCCCGGAATCGGGAGCGCTCCCTAGCGCTTCCTCCTACGGTTTCGCTACACTCATGGTGACTGGATATCAAAAGTTCCCATGTATGGAGCATGGGGAAATTTTTAAATCTGTATTACTTTTAATTATTATTATTATTATTATTGGATATTATTTGAAATTGTTTGCTGTTTGAAATATTTGATTCATTTTAGGGAACTTTTCAAAACTTTTTATGAGTTTAATTGAAAAGGGTAGCCATCTCTAGTCCTCAAGAGTCAAAAACATTGACATTGAGTATGCATGAGATAGATATACAAACATATCTCATGCATATTCATCGTGGATATCCTGAAAACCAGGCCATTTTGTGGTTCTGAAGGACTGGAATTGATCATCCCTGTTGCTGTTCTTTTTATTTGTATGCTTTTACTAATTTGATTGATGTTTTACATTTCTTGATTTTATTGTTGTTTTATGAGAAATTGTGATGTTTTTGTTTTTCCATTGTTTCACTGCATGCAGAGTCTGGATTTTGTGTTTTTCAGTTCAACTTTTGTCTGCACGTTTCTTTTTATATTTTATGGCCAATATATTCTAAAGTTGGTAATGTAGGAGCTCAGATTCCTATGAACAGATGTTCGTGTTGAATGAGAAACTGAAAATCTTCAATCTTCAATTAACAACGCCAGCATTGAAACGCATTGAAATGCACAGCCATATTAAATATACTAACATTTGATACGCAATGGCATGCACTACGCACTTACATACTGACATTCAGTGAAACGCACTACCATTTTGTGATAATATTTTGTATTGTATTAATACGATTGCCGCTATAAAATGTCGATCATATCATGTCTGTTAAATGACGTGTGTAGTGGTCTGATTGTAAGCTACACCTACTTGAAAGAATGTATAAAAGTCCACTCCTCAAGGGGAGTGGCATGCAGTTGTTCTAAGCCTTTGTCTTAGCTGCATCTTGCTGGCAATAAAAGTCTATTCTTTACGGATCAGTTGTCTGGACCTTCTTCCTGACTAAATAAGACAGTTACGGTAAGGAATTGTGTTCTGGTGTGTGACTGATGTAAAATATTCTGCTACCATGTAGTTTCTGTCTAGGAATCTATAGCAGCCTGTCTTGTTCTGTTTTCTTAATAAGAGGTGTATTAGTGTTTTAGGACCTGGCATAATATTTGCAGTGTTGCATTTTAATGGGTAGGGTTCTTACTGTTTGAGTACTGTTTTGGTATGGGAGATTTTCTATATTGTACTTATTATTCAGTTTACTCATGGCTTTCTGAGGGCTAAGTCCACACCCAGCACACATTAAAATATGCCTAATGCCGTATGGATTCCAAGTGTCTTTACTGTATGGTTCCCTGATTTTCACCACAGTAGTACATGTTAATAATACTATGCATGCTGTTGTAAATGATATTTTTACCTCAGAAGACTGTACTTTGCATTTTTCATGAAAAATGTGTTACAATAAACGCATAAATTTTAATTGTGTGTGGTGAGGACACAAGGATTTAGGGCTCACCTGGGGCTGCTAATATTCTTGAACTGGCCCTGAGAGAATATGTCACAATCAGACACTTACCATTCACCCATCTCCCACTTTTCCAGGCGCAAATGCTGAGGAAGGGTGGAAGACAGGTTGAGGGTTTATTTATTTATTTGAAAGCATTTGTTACCCACCTATATCAGAACTACTGTGCTAGGTGGTTAGGGTTCCTGAGAATGTGGATAGGATGCCTGGGAGTATGGCTGGGTTGACAGCTTCCTAGACATATTATGACTGCCACTCTTCTGGCAACCCTGGTCCCTGCCTTCCTCCTCCAGCATTTCAAATCACTGAAAGGAAAAACTTCAAGGGGGACCCCCTCCCCACCCCCGTGCCTCTCAGTGATTTGACCTGCACCATGTCATCTAATCCCTCCTCTCAGGCAGCAGATTGTCTTGAGCCACTAGTAGCAATGGTGATCATGTTGACCACACTCAAAGATATTAGAGAGCCTGAAAGAACAACCAGAAGGGTAATTTTCACCAAAATTGATCTACTCAAAGATTGGGATTTGAATACCATTTTGAATGTCTTTTCATTTGCCCATTCTGGATAGTTTTTAGACTGCAAATATCCATATCAGAAAGAGTTTCTATTTTTTAGAAACATTATGTTCATTCATAGTGCTTAGCACTGTGTTCTCTAATTCTTATGGCAACATTCCATTATCTACACTAGTTGTTATATGTACTAAACACAATGTTTTTGCTTTGTCAGTCTTCCTTACTCTAGATATCATAACATGTTTCTGAAAGCATATTGTCTGAGAAAAAAAAAATATTTGTGTTAATCATTATCTAGTAAAAAGGTACTTAGCAGGATGTAGATTATGTTACTGCATTAACTGTTCTGAGTAAAAATGCACAGTTCAGCCAGCACTGTGGCTCAGTTCAAAGTCCATGCACACTATGAGGAAGGAAATCTGAATTTGCATTTCTCTCGTGGCTCCTTAGATCTGAGCACAGAATTGAGAATGTGTGTTCAAACATGGAAAGGAAGAAAGATTGTGGCTGATGCTATTGTGGCAGTCCCTGCTGGTGAGCAAGCAGCACCTCAGAGGAAATGTTCCTCCATTCCTCATGCTAGCAAAAGAGCCCAAGCCACCCAATCATGTCATGTCATCTGGGGAGGGAGAAGTGACAGAGATCACCGAGGAGAAAAGGGGAAAACAGATCAAAACCAAAAATAAAATTTAAAAAACTTGTAGAAATACGCATGTAACTAAAACTGAAAATGATAATCCACTAGCATCCACAGGACAATATATTGCTTTATATGATGGCTCCTCACAGTTTAACTTCAGATTTCCACTGAAATCTTAGAATTTTATGGATCTGAGGTGTCTTGAAGCTTTATTATTTGGTAGAATTGTTCTTTTCCTGTGTTCCTATGTTTCTTTGCAAGTTATCATAGGCAAAAAAAAATATATATTGGATTTGTAATCATGAGACATAAATTGAGAATTTATGAAAATTAAGCACCTTATTTACTAAGCATTATCCCCATAGACACAAAGTGGGAGAAAGCCTTTAGCAAATATGCCCCTAAAAGTTAGGTGTATGTATATACAATTCAAATAAAAGTGATGGATGGAAGAAAAAAATAAGACATGACTAATGTATGCATTAAATCAACATATGCATAGAAATACCTTTGACCATTAATTAGTAAATCTTACAAAACCAGGGTGTGGCACAAGGGCAAGGCTTTCCTCCAAGTGCTTTATTTACAATTCAGCAAATACCAACAGTCTGCTTACTTTCAGGAACACACTTCAGGTTGCAACATTTCCACATTCACAATCTTCTCCTTTCATGTTAAAGGTACTGCCTTTTCCTTCTTAATCATGATTAGAACAGAAATATTAGAGGAGCTGCCAGGGGCGGATTGTGGGAAAATAGTGGCCCGGGGGATTTTTCTCCATACTGGCCCATGGGTAAACAATTACATATACAATATAATTTACATATATAATTTACATATAATTTACATATATATGTACACACCCCTATATTTCTGTATGGTCCTCCCATATCAACATAGTACTATTTGCCAACACTCAAAGAATAACAACCCCACCTATGAAAAAGAATACCACAAATATTACACCAGAATCTAAAATATCAATACACCTCCTATCAGGAAAACAGAACAGACCAAGCTACTACAGATCCCTACAGAGAAACCACATGCTAAAAGAATGCTTCATCTCAGTCTTTGCATGCAGAACACAAACTCTCACCAAATACAGAATACAAAATGAAGGAGCACAAATAACAAAAACTGAAATGGAAACTCCAAGAAGCCAGACTCCATGTATTAACAATAGAAAAATAGAACCGCCATTCCTCATAAAACAAATAAAATCAAGAAACATAAAGCATCAGTTATAATAGTAAAACCATAAGAAAAGAATATTTTAAAACTACTGATAAATAGAATTTCTATTAATTAAAATCATATACATTTTTACAATGTCCCAAACACTAATAAAATATTTCAAAACAGCACATATATCAAATAACATTCAATAATTAAAACTAATAAGGATTTTAAAAAGCCCCTGCTGTCCCTTTCTGTGGGAGCTCTTTATTTCCAGTCACCCTGATATTGTCGAGGATTAGGAGGTTATCCTCTCTCTCTTACACATACTCACATGTCCATTCTCTCTCACACGTACACTGTCACATACATACACATTCATGCTCACCATAACCTCTCGCTCTCACTGACACTGACACACTCTCAGGCTCTAAGACACTCTCCCTCCACACACACACACCCCACACACACAAACTCTTACTCCCTTGGATTTTCTCATACACACTCATGGTCTCACACTCACATACACACACACTGACCCCCAGGCAGGCTCCCATTCATTTTCACACCACTCCCTCCTCATCCCCCAGGCATGCACACATTCATTCTCACACACACAGACCCCCAGGCAGGCACCTATGCATTCACACACATACACCCCCAGGCAGAGTCCCATTCATACACATGCACACACTGAAGGCAGACCCCCCTCTCTTTCTTTTGCCAACAACCTTGGAACCTCTCTCATTCCTCTGCTGCCACTGTCACTGCTGCCGCATGGTTATTGGGGACGCGCCGATTGCTGCTACTGACACTGAAGCCCATTCTGCTGCCTCCTCTGTGCAGGCCCCGTGGGCTTCCACTTTCTCCATGCTGATCTCGGTCATTTTGAGATCCGCATAGAGAAAGTGCTATTCTTGCACATTCCCAAAGATTACATGTGCCAATCACTAAAAAGTAATTTATTTTTTTTTACCTTTGCTGGCTGATCTTAGTTTTCTAATCGGTTGGTCACAGGCTTTTTTTTTCCCACCTTCCCTTTCTTATTTTTTTTGCCAATTCCTTGTATATTGTCTTTTTTTCTATTTCTTTTCTCTCCATCTTCTTCCCTCAAACACACACTCAGGTTCTCATTCTCACATGCTTTCTCTCTCTTCTCACACACACACACACAGCCTCACACTGTCTCATGCTGTGTCTCATACAATCATTCATACACACAGGCTCTCACTCTCTCATGCTGTGTCTCATACAATCATTCATACACACAGGCTCTCACTGTCACATGCTCTCTCTCATACAATCATTCATACACACAGGCTCTCACTGTCACATGCTCTCTCTCATACACACAGTCTCTCACTGGCACATGCTGTCTGACTCTCACACACACAGGCTCTCCCTCACTCCCACATGCTGTCTTACTCAAGCACAGGCTCTCACTGTCACATGCTCTCTCTCATACAATCATTCATATATACACACACACAGGCTCTCACTCTCACATGCTGTCTCTCTCACACACACAGAGGCTCTCACATGCTGTCTCTGCAAACAGTCAGATCCTCACTCCCACACACAATCTCTCAACTCATCTCATACACACACACATACACACTCTACAGACCCTCAGCCTCTCTCTCTCACCTCTGTGCCTCCTCTTCGCGGGTCGTCACAGGATGGGCTCTGCAGTGGCCCTGATCTTCTCGGGCCGCGGCGGCCCTACTATCGGGCCTCTTCCTCTTCTCGGGCCGCGGCGGCCCTGCTACCGGGCCTCTTCCTCTTCTCAGGTCACGGCGGCCCTGCTACTGGGCCTCTTCCTCTTCTCGGGCCGCTGCGATGATTCGCAGCGGCCCGTATGCGCTGCTCCTCTTCTGCACGCGCTGATGCTCCTCCTCCTTCCTGCCCAGGCGGCTCCGGCAACGTTTACTTCCAGGGCCGCACAGGCAGGAAGGAGGAGGAGCATCTTTTTCTTCGGGCCGTGGTGACGTGAGCCTCACCACGGCCCTGCCGATCTGCCTACTATATACGTGTTGCTGCTCAGCGGCCGCATGAGCCTCCTTGCACCCGGGGGCATTGGCTCCCCTCAGGATACCACTGCTCGCGGCGCCCCCTAATACTTTGGTTGGAAATTTTATAATACAAAAAAAAAATCACATGACAGGAGTGACCGGCCCACCGGGGGAAGCCCGATCCCCCAATAGGTCAATCCGCCCCTGGGAGCTGCCTTCTCCTGGAGTTCCTCTGAACCTAGGTTATATCCCTGCTCAGGGGAGCCACCTTGAACCCAAAATGCCTTAAGATGTACCTGAAATAGATGGCTGAGACCAATCCTTTATTAAATATGTGCATTTGTTGCTTCATTTGTTTCAGCAGTATGTGTGTATCTCACGAATGGATAGTAGATGTGACGAACTGGATGGTATGCGTGTATGCACGTGTCAACTACATACATGCACACAATCCTTTTTGTACACGCATATCATGAGATATGCATGTACTGCCAAATCAAATGAAATAAATGGAAATGCACATTCCCTTTAAACTGTTCTAGAGGTTTCTCAGGCATGCTACTTCACATATCCTTCCTCCCCAGATTAATGTCTGCTCCTTCCAGGAACATGGCCCATAGTAAGAACTCGCTATTCCTTTGTTTTCATTTTACCCATACCTGGGGTTTTCTCTTTCCTTCTCTGACCCTTGCCAGTATTGGATTATGAGGTCTTAAACTAGGGAATGTCTTGCTCTTTAACTTAAGGGAATCCACCTAAATTGGGGTCCATTCATATTTTCTCAAGATACCCTTTCCCCACCCTTTTGGGTGGGGAAAGGGTATCTTGGGTTCTCAGCTGAAGGTTACCTATACAACCCAACCTTTTATTTACCAACTCCAGCTTTTTCTCTTATTTCTCTGGATCACTCCTCTTGTTTAGTCCCACAATCCCATTCTTTATAATGTCCAGTTTATTAGCCCTATCTTGCGCTTGTCCTCTTCAAGATGGATCACGAGGACCTCCATTTTCTCCCCATCCTTCATGGTTCAGGCTCAAAGATTATTATCCTGTTCTTGCTCTAAATTTTTGGCCTTCTCTTCTTCCTCCACTTTCTTCAACCAGCTGGACATCCTGGCTCGTGGAGGCTACCTCCACGTCAATGCATTCCTTGAGTTCTTTCTCTGGTTTCAACCCTTTAGCTCTCTGTTCAAAGCAGTCCAAAGAGAGTGATTTAACAATGATAAGGCACTGTTGGTGCTCACTAAATTCCTTCTGCTGCTCTACATCTTGCAGTAATGCTTTCTCCTCCTAGATTTACACCATCTTTTCTCCTGACTCAGGCTCCTTCTCAGCCCACTGGATACCTCCATGCAAGGAAGCCACATCAGCATCAGCACATTCCTTGTCTCTCTCATTTAGTGTATCTGCTACTGGTTCTTGAAATTTCTTCTCTCATGCAAGTTGAATCACCTCTTTACATGTTCCATCTCTGCTGCAATCTCTTTTATCTTGGCCATGAGATGTAGCCATTTGCCTCTCTTTATGGCATAGACATCTGGAAATTAGTTCTCCAGCAATTTGGCTTTTTTGCATTATCTGTCTTTTTTGACTACCTTATCTCTTCATCTCTTCCCATTTCCTCTCTTGATTTTGACAGACTCTGATTCTCTTTCAACTCTTGCTCCCAGAAAGGAGGAATAACTACCACTCAAAAGTACATTGCAATCACAACTCTCTCTTCTTTCAGAGAGACACTCTGGCGGTAAACTTTTCTTTCAAGGGCCATACTTTTTATAGTTCCAACTTTTCTCTTTTTTTTCCAGAAAACATCTGGCAACAGAAACTTGTCTTTCAAGGGCCAAGGTCTATTCAAACACACACAAATTAATTTCCTTCTTTTTCTTTTCTCTTGGAAAAAGAAACAAAACCCTGCTTATCCAGCTCTAACTCACTTCTTATCCCCTTCTCGACAGAGCTATTCTACTTGGCCTATTATTTTTAAACTCTGATGGATGTCTCTGCATTCAAGCCCATTAGAAAAGTTTTCTTCATTACATGCTTCTGTGCTCTTTAAATTGTTTAGAGTGAACAGTCTTTCATACTTATTCATGCTCTGTTCAAACACTTAGAGTAGCCTTTCACCAGCACAGACCTGCTGCTCTGTGCAAGAATAAAAGAGATTATACAAATTTATTTTCTTACTTCTTTTCCTTAATGTGAGCTTCTGGTATGTGCTGCTGTCTATACCAGAACTGTTGCGATCCCGGATCGGCCCCGGGATCGGCACTCACCCTCGACGTGGCCCCGGACCGTCCCTGCCTCGCTCGGGCCTGCACGGGCCTCTGACGCCGCGCTCCTGCTTCGGAGGAGCAGTCGGCGTTCTTCCGCGGCTGGCCCCGCCCCTTAGGCGCACGCGCGTCTGAGCCCTGGATTTAAAGGAGTCCTGATCCGCCCTCCGATGATGTCAGACGCTGCAGGGCTATTTAAGCCCTGCAGTTATGGTCTTCCTGGCCTTGCAACGAGGTTCCCAGGGTTCCCTGTATCTAGTTGCTGTGTTCCTGCGTTTGTCTTCTGCCTGCTGATCCGGTTTGGTTCCTGACTCCTCTTCTGCCTCACCCTCTGGTTTCGACGTCGTCCTCTGACTCCTGGCTTGACCTGTTTCCGTCCACGACTCTGCTTTTGCCTACTCCCTGGTTCTGGTTGCCTATCGACTCCTGGTTTTGACTCGGCCCACTTCACGTCTCCGCCTTGCCTCTCCCTTGGGTTACGACTCGCTTGGACCACGGGACTCAGCTTCGGATCTCCGTAGTTCTTCATTTCCTGCTCGGCTGGCCCCGAAGATTCTCCTAAGTCCCAGCGGCCGGGCCCCTATGGGCGCCTCCTGGGGGGGCTCCGGCTTCCAGGGCGAATCTCCAAAAGTCCCAGCGGCCGGACTCCTACGAGCTCCTCTCGGGGGAGTACCGGCTTCCAGGGCGAAGATCTCCAAACTACCGGGCCAATGCCGCCTTCTCTCCATTCCTCTCCTGAGCCCTTGGTCACATAGGGCTCCTGCGTGGTTCCTTCTCCTTCCGTCCACGAGTCCGTTTCAGCCGCCTTCCGGTCGGGACCTCTGCTGCGATCCTTCACAGCATTCCATCTGTCGGTCCCGATTGGCCCAAGGGTCCACGAAGCTAACAGATTGCAAGGCCATGGACCCGGCGGACCTTGCCGGCCTGAAAGCTATTCCGGGCATTGCCCAGAAGCTACAGCAGCAACAGATCTGCCTCGACACCCTGATGTCGACAGTGCAACGCCTTGCGGATCGCGTTGAAGGGGCTTCCGCCGCCAGCGCTGTGGCATCCACTTCCCAGGCCAGCACTGGACCCACCGCTCCAGTACAGATGCCAGCTCCGACCTGGTATTCAGGGGACTCAAAGGCATGTCGGGGTTTCCTCAACCAGTGTTACAGCCGGTTCGATTTGCTGCCTGCGCAATTCCCCACCGATCGTGTCAAGACGACTTACATTATCTCCCTCTTGGATGGGAGGCCCTTGGCCTGGGCTTCGTCCCTCTGGGAATGCCAGGATTCCCGACTGAACAACCTGGTTCAGTTCGTCAAATCCTTCCGGAGAGTCTTTGATGAACCATCCCGTGCCTCCACGGCCGCCTCAGAACTGCTCCAGCTGAGACAGGGGAACCGGGCCCTGGAGGAGTATGCTATGGAATTCCAGACCCTTGCCTCAGAATTGGCTTGGGGAGCCGACAGTCTGCACGGAATTTTCCTGGAGGGGCTTTCCCCTCGGCTCCAGGATGAACTGGCGGCCCGGGACCTTCCAGATGATCTCCAGGAGCTCATCGAGCTGGCAGGTCGGGTTGATCGACGCATCCAACGTTGATTCCGGGAACGAAGGTCCACCCCGGGACAGACCATCCGTAGGACCACCCCGCCTTGTGTCCGACCATCATTGCCCGCGCCAGCTACCGTTCCGGCTGAAGAACCCATGCAGTTGGGCCGGGGGCCTCTTTCTTCAGAAGAGCGGAAGCGCCGTCGCTCCCAGGGGTTATGTCTCTACTGTGGTGGTAAGGGACACTTCCTGGCCCGCTGTACCGAGCACCCGGGAAACGCCCGAACCTAGAGTCTAGTGGGGAGTTGATTCTAGGCAATACTTCACCGAACTCCCCATGTACCGTTCCGGTAAGACTTTGTCTCCCGGAGGGGGGATTTGATGCCTTAGCCCTGCTCGACTCCGGGTCAGGGGGGAATTTTATCCTTCAGGACTTGGTACAACAGCTTCAGCTCGGGGTCCTGCCCCAGGAGCCGCCCGTACGAGTATCTTCCATCCAAGGGACCCGGGGACCATCTCCACCCGTACTCGCTCCCTCACGCTTCAGGTCGGCGCCCTTCATAGGGAGGAGATCTCGTTTCTCATCCTAGAGAGGTCTATCCACCCAGTCATCTTAGGTCTGCCTTGGCTGAGAGAACATTCGCCGGTGATAGACTGGAGGTTGCTTCAGATCACGTCCTGGGGTCCTGCATGTTTTCATCGTTGTCTTCCCGCTCGTCCCCTGCAGATGCTTCCTCTCCTAGCAGCTCCGCTAACAGTACCACCGCAGTACCATGCCTTCAAGGACGTCTTCTCAAAGGAAAAATCCGAACTACTCCCTGAACATCGGCCCTTCGATTGCGCGATTAATCTGCTGCCAGGAACCACGCCACCCCACGGTAGGGTATACCCCCTATCTCTGCCAGAGACCCAGGCCATGTCTACGTATATTAAGGAGAACCTGGAACAGGGGTTCATCAGACCCTCAAATTCCCCGGCTGGGGCCGGATTCTTCTTCGTAGGGAAAAAGGATGGGTCCCTTCAGCCCTGTATCGACTATCGAGGCTTGAACAGCATTACCCGGCGTGATTGCTACCCGTTGCCCTTGATTCCTGAACTCCTGGACCGTCTTCAAGGGGCCAGGATATTTACCAAGCTGGACCTCAGGGGGGCCTACAATCTCGTAAGAATCCGTCCGGGGGACGAGTGGAAGACCGCCTTCAATACCAGGGATGGCCATTATGGGTACCTCGTCATGCCCTTTGGACAGTGTAATGCCCCGGCTGTGTTCCAGAATCTCATGAATGAGGTACTTCGCGACATGCTACATACCTCTGTTATAGTATATCTTGACGATGTACTAATATATTCCCGGGATCTTGAGTCACACCGTCAACATGTCTGCCAAGTACTCCAGAAACTGAGGGAGAACCGGCTCTACGCTAAATTAGAAAAGTGCCAATTCGAGCAGGAGTCATTACCCTTTTTAGGGTACATCGTCTCTTCCACGGGCTTCCATATGGACCCCGACAAAGTTGCTGCGATTAAGAACTGGCCGCAACCGCTGGGAGTTAAAGCGCTTCAGCGTTTCTTGGGCTTCGCCAATTTCTACCGCCAATTCATTCCCCACTACTCCAGTCTGGTAGCTCCTTTGATGGCCCTTACTCGGAAGGGCGCCGATGCCAGGAAATGGCCACCCACGGCAAGCCTTCCAGGCACTCAAGGAGGCCTTTCTTCAGGACACCTGCCTTCGACATCCTGATCCCCAGGGTCAATTCATCGTAGAGGTCGACACTTCCGACGTGGCAGTAGGGGCTGTGCTAGCCCAACTTTCTAAGAATGGCAAGACCCGGCCCTGCTCATACTTCTCACGGAAGTTTTCCCCCGCCGAGAAGAATTATGGTATCGGGGACAAGGAATTACTCGCCATTAAACTGGCCTTTGAGGAATGGCGTCAATGGCTGGAGGGAGCACAGCATCCCATAGTAGTCTACACAGATCACAAAAATCTGGAGTATTTATGTCGGGCCCAGCGTCTTAATCCCCGGCAAGCACGGTGGTCCCTCTTCTTCAGCCGGTTTAATTTCTCCCTCCACTACAGACCGGCAGCGAAGAACATTAGGGCAGATGCCCTCTCTCGCACAACTGAGACTGATGACACCATCGAACCTCCCCAATACATTCTGGACCCAGCGAAGGTACTGGTAGCCGCCTCTGTAGTGGCCCCCGTGGGAAGGACGGTGGTTCCGGCTCGCTCACGGAGGAAGGTATTGGCCTGGGCCCATGATTCGCTGACGGCCGGTCACCCAGGGGTAGCTCGGACCCTCGAGCTCCTGACGGAGTTCTACTGGTGGCCCCAGGTCAGGGAGGATGTCCGCCTCTCTGTCCAGTCGTGCCCTACGTGCGCCCGACAGAAACCTCTGCCAGGTCGTCCCTGGGGGCTTCTTCAACCACTTCCTATCCCCACGGAGCCCTGGACCCACGTCTCCACGGATTTTGTGGTAGAGTTACCTCCCTCGGAGGGGAAAACTGTGATCTGGGTCACCATTGACCGATTCTCGAAAATGGCACACTTCGTGCCTCTCACGAAGCTTCCCACGGCTCCAGAATTAGCCAAACTGTTTACCCGGCATATCTTTCGGCTGCATGGATTACCTTCACACATTACATCTGAACAAGGCCCCCAGTTTACGGTGAAGTACTGGAGGGCTCTCTGTAAGAAATTTGGGGTACAGCTGGATTTAACCACAGCTTTCCACCCCCAGAGCAACGGCCAGGTCGAACGTACCAACCGTACTCTGAAAGCTTTTCTCCGATCCTTTGTCGGTGACCTGCAGGACAATTGGGTCGCTCTCCTGCCCTGGGCAGAGTTCTCATACAACCGCCACAAACACTCCGCCACCGTACAGTCACCATTCCAAATCATCTATGGGAAGATCCCCAAGCCGCCTCTGCCTTTGCCCTTGATGGTATCATCGCCGGCAGCACAGCTAACGGCTAGACAGCTTCACCACCTCTGGCGTTCCACTCAGGAGAAGCTTCGCTGGACGTCAGCCCGCTTTAAATAATATGCAGATAGGTCCCGACGACCAGCTCCAGTTTTCCTGCCCGGGACTAAAGTATGGTTGAGTACCAAGCATATTCAGTTACGCACTCCTTCCATGAGACTAGCGCCTCGCTACATTGGTCCCTTCACCGTGGCCGAACGCATAGCGGCAGTGTCCTACAGGTTACGCTTACCTTCAACCCTCAAGATCCATGATGTCTTCCATGTCTCCCTGCTCAAGCCGGTGGTCCTCTCCAGATTCCGGACTCAGCCTCCGGAGCCCACCGCCGCATCTACGGTCCAGGGGGACACATACACGGTGAGAGAGGTGTTGGATGTCCGCTGTCGTCGCCATCGTTGGGAATACCTACTCTCCTGGGAGGGGTACGGCCCGGAAGAGAATTCGTGGGAACCCTCCTCGCATATCCTGGTTAAGACCCTCCTCCTCCAGTTTCATTTGGCCCACCCGGACAAACCACGACCCCCAGGGAGGGGGCTTAGGAGGAGGGGTACTGTTGTGATCCCGGGTCGGCCCCGGGATCGGCACTCACCCTCGACGCGGCCCCGGACCGTCCCCGCCTCGCTCGGGCCTGCACGGGCCACTGACGCCACGCTCCTGCTTCGGAGGAGCAGTTGGCGTTCTTCCGCGGCTGGCCCCGCCCTTAGGCACGCGTGCGCGTCTGAGCCCTGGATTTAAATGAGTCCTGATCCGCCCTCCGATGATGTCAGATGCTGCAGGGCTATTTAAGCCCTGCAGTTACGGTCTTCCTGGCCTTGCAACGAGGTTCCCAGGGTTCCCTGTATCTAGTTGCTGTGTTCCTGCGTTTGTCTTCTGCCTGCTGATCCAGTTTGGTTCCTGACTCCTCTTCTGCCTCACCCTCTGTTTCGACGTCGTCCTCTGACTCCTGGCTTGACCTGTTTCCGTCCACGACTCTGCTTTTGCCTACTCCCTGGTTCTGGTTGCCTATCGACTCCTGGTTTTGACTCGGCCCGCTTCACGTCTCCGCCTTGCCTCTCCCTTGGGTTACGACTCGCTTGGACCACGGGACTCAGCTTCGGATCTCCGTAGTTCTTCATTTCCTGCTCGGCTGGCCCCGAAGATTCTCCTAAGTCCCAGCAGCCGGGCCCCTACGGGCGCCTCCTGGGGGGGCTCCGGCTTCCAGGGCGAATCTCCAAAAGTCCCAGCGGCTGGACTCCTACGAGCTCCTCTCGGGGGAGTACCGGCTTCCAGGGCGAAGATCTCCAAACTACCGGGCCAACGCCGCCTTCTCTCCATTCCTCTCCTGAGCCCTTGGTCGCATAGGGCTCCTGCGTGGTTCCTTCTCCTTCCGTCCACGAGTCTGTTTCAGCCGCCTTCCGGTCGGGACCTCTGCTGCGATCCTTCACAGCATTCCATCTGTCGGTCCCGATCGGCCCAAGGGTCCACGAAGCTAACAAGAACTTCTCAGCACAAGTTTCTGCTCTGTGTCAAGCTTTAGAGCAAAAACAGATTTCCCAGAAAAAAAGTATTTTCCCCTCTTCTATCTTTCTCTTTTCCTCCCCTGGAGGCTTGAGCAGTTCTCTGAACTTATATAGCTCAGATTCTTCTATAACGCAGTTTCTGCTTTGTACAACATTTTAGAGCAAACAATTTCCTTTCATTTTTTCTCCTGAGGTATGGATCTCTGGCCATGCCTTATTTAGCACAGAAAATCCACAAGCTAACACCATATGTGACCCAACACATGAGTGGTCAAGGCTTATCTTCAAGCACTTTTTACAGTACAGAAAATACCAACAATCTGCTTACTTTCAGCAACACACTTCAGGTTGCAACATTTTCACATTCTGAATTTTCTGCTTATAACAGGCCAGCTTTCTTAAAGGGACTGCCTTTCACTTCTTACTCATGGTTAAGACAGAAATGTTATAGAAGCTTCCGTCTCCTTGAGTCCCTGAACCTGTCTCAGAGCCTAGGCTATATTCCTGCTCAGGGGAGCCACCCTATACTCAGAATGCCTTGTATTAAGGTGGACAAGATGGCTGGGCCTGGTCCTTTACACTGTTCTTGAGCTTTTCAGGCATGCTGCTTCACACAAGATCATAGCATTCATAGTGCACAGTGATTCACAGGCACCTCCAACTTTCAAGAGATGTGTGCTGACACCACCAACTTTGAAATCATCGGCTCTGTGTGCTGTGGCAGTCAAAAAAGCAAACAGAATGTTAGGAATTATTAGGAAGGGAATGATGAATAAAACAGAGGATGTCATAATGCCTCTGTATCGCTCCATGGTGAGACCGCACCTTGAATACTGTGTACAATTCTGGTCGCTGCATCTCAAGAAAGATATAGTTGCAATGGAGAAGGTACTGAGAAGGACAACCAAAATGATAAAGGGGATGGAACTTCTCCCCTATGAGGAAAGGCTAAAGAGGTTAGGGCTGCGAGGGCAGATCCAAGATGGCGTCTTGAAGGGAGGATGGGGTGTTTGACGCTCTCTTTTCTTTGTTGATTTGCTTAATTTCTGATGCCGCATAGTAAGAGGAAAGGACAAATTCGGGTGGAATCCTCACCCCCCCCCCCCTTACCCGCCTCTACTCAACCATCTATTGAGGACTTTTTCATCCTGATGAATACTTTTTCCCCGGGAGGGAGGTCCGCTGCAGACACCAGCGAGCAGCACACCCCAGCTCTGCTGAACACGCAAACATCATTGAGCCCCGGGTCTCCCATGACTCCTTCTCCTCCATTCCACGACCTAGCTCTGGGTCTGTGCCTGTTGCCTTGACAGATACTGCCGGAAGAGACGGCAGCCGCTAAGTCAGATCCCGGTGCATTTGTAGTGGGCCCTGTATCTGGTGGCACTACAGGCTCCCTGTTTCAGCCACCGTTGTGGCAGATTAAAACAGATGAAGTAAGTCATCTAGGCCTGTGTGCCTCAGCTTCCGCTCCTGATGGGTGAGAAGAACCTGTAGGTTCCCTTTTTAGGGTTTCAGAATCCTGTCGGGAGAGTATGGTAAGCGCTGTTTCAAAGTTGAAAATGATTAAACCACAGGTTATTACTTTGGATGCTGTGTGGAACACTTTAATTTCTCTTGAAACATCTATATCAACATTAACCTCAATTATGACTGATACACAACAATGTATTCAACTTATGGACCCATTACTTACTTCTCATACCTCTAAGATTAATGATTTGATCTCTCAGGTTTTCCAGCTGTAATCTATCCAGAGTAGTCTGGCTCAAGGAGAACTTGCCACTTCAAGAAAAATGGAGAATATGGAATATTCCCTAAGATATTTAAATCTAAGAGTGTTAAAGTTTCCTCATGTAAATTTAATATCTCCACGTGATCAGTTTAAAAAATATTTACTGGATATTTTGCAATTTTTACCTGATACAATTCCACCTATTTCTAAAATATATTTTCCCTCTAATGAGAAGAAAGAAAATTCTGATATCTCAGCTATTCAGTCACAGATCTCTGGAAATGTTGATATTCCAGCTTTATAGGAAACTTCAAGGAGAAGATCAAGTGGAATTTCATGGGACTTTACTTGTTAGTTTTGTTTTTTCCACTGATTGGGATTCAATATTAAGGCTTTTTCTGCGTAATAGGGATAAATTATACTATGGCCAAAAGATATAGATATATCCCGAGATCTACCCAACAACACAGGAAGAAATTTTTAGTAATGTGTCAAGAGGCTAGACAGTTGGGTGCTCAGATCACTATTCATTACCCCTGTAAATGTGATTGAAGTTAAATAATGTTCAGTATGTTTTCTTTGAGCCATCTCAATTGTGTTTTTTCCCTGATTCACACTCGACAATTGACAGTGCTTCCTAACTCTATCATGGTGATAAAATATATAATATTCTTTTGTCTCCCTCTATTTCTTTTTCTTTTTTTCCTAATTGCTGTGCTCTTTTGTAACCCTTGGATCTCCCAAATTTCTTTGTTCCGGGTTGAATAATTGCTTCGTAATTAAGGTGGATATTGTGTTTATCCTAGCTTAATATGTCTTCTGTTTTTTATTTTGTTTATGACCTCTTCTAGATTAGCTTGATTGCTGTCTAAAGATATGTAAAATTCAATAAATTAAAAATTAAAAAAAAATAAAGAGGTTAGGGCTGTTCAGCTTGGAGAAGAGATGGCTGAGGGGCGATATGATAGAGGTCTTTAAAATCATGAGAGATCTACAATAGTGAAATGTGAATCAGTTATTTCCTTTTTTGGATAATAGAAGGACTAGAGGGCACTCCATGAAGTTAGCAGGTAGCACATTTAAAACTAATCGGAGAAAATTCTTTTCCACTCAACACACAATTAAATTCTGGAATTTGTTGCCAGGGGATGTGGTTAGTATAGTTAGTGTAGCTGGGTTTAAAGAAGGTTTGGATAAGTTCTTGGAGGAGAAGTCCAATTCCTGCTATTAATCAAGTTGACTTAGAAAATAGCCTCTGCTATTACTAGCACCAGTAGTGTGGGTACTTGCCAGGTTCTTGTAGCCTGGATTGGCCACTGTTGGAAACAGGATACTAGGCTTGATGGACCCTTGGCCTGACTCAATATGGCAATTTCTTATGTTCTCATGTTCTTATGAGATACTGGACAGCTTGACAGTCTATCATGGCAATTTTCTGCCTACCACTTTTCTGCACCCATTTCTCCCTGAAACACCATTGTTTCCCCCACTGCATTGTACCAATCTGCTTCTTTCTTTTCCTTTAATTGGCTAGTACAGCTACAGAAAAAGTGAGAGGAGACAGGGAATGCTCAAGCTGAAAAAAAAAAGTTTTCCAGGTATATTGTTAATCTTTCCTCCACTGCTTGTGTCCCACCCCCTCAGCTCAGTAGGGTAATGTTCATTGGTGCAGGCTGTAGCTGCTACCTCAGCTATCCCTTCATCTCGCATGGTGACTCCCATGCCCTTTTTTTTTTTTTTACCTTGTCTTTCTGGGTGCTGAGCGCTGGCAGTGGTGATATACCTAAATTAGTCCTGTGGCTTTCACCTCTGCTCTTCATTATGCTGCTACTGGCTCCATTAGCACCTAATGTTTCCTCTTCTTCTACCATTGGGTGCTGCACCTAGAGCAGAGCCAAGTAAATAATATTTTGAAATAATAACAATAGGTACCATTTTGGCAAGAATTAATAGTGATAAACAAAAATGTTGTGTACATGTAGTATAAAGTAACCCCTTTCTGCCCCTGGACCCTCCTCCTGCTCCTCTCTTTGTCCAGCGTCCTCTTTCTCCTCTGCTCCCTCCCTGTCCAGTATCACCCATACCCTTTTTCTTCTCCCTCCCTGCCTAGTATCCCCTAAATCTCCTCATTCCTGCTTCTAGAGTGTCTGGGAGAGAGCATGGTCAGCTGTGGGGGAGGGGGGGGGGAAGGAGGTCCTCCGTGAATAACATGACCAACCTAGCCTGCCAAGCCAGCAATTCTGTAGAGGCTGAGTGGTTGTGCAACTTCAATGGTTACATACAGTCCTGACTCCTGGTACCCCTTTGGTTGTCAGCTGCACCCTTTCCAATAGCCCTATATCCCCTCCCTTCCTCCCTCACTGCATGGTACCCCTCTGTTTGATCCCCTCTTTCCCCTACATCTCACTGTCAGCAAGCCTGAAGAGATATCTGATATAACTGTTGGAGGATCTCAATATTCTTGTTTTTAAGACACATGGCAACAGCACATTTTCTGGTGTGCCACCCACTTCAGCAGACACCGTGACCCTATGCCTCTATACATAACTAACCAAACTGTTCTTTCATAAGTTTAACTTTTTCTAAACTACTTTTTGCTAAACTAATTCCAATTAATATCTGTTGAATATTCCTAAACAAACATTTTGGTGCAAATACTTCTGAAGTAAAATTAGAAAGTCATAAAATCCTAATTAATACTGTTATCCTCTTGCCAATAGATATTTTGTTACATATTCCTTTTTCTAAATCACACATTCAAATTGATCATTTAACATATGTTCTTCCATTATGTTGCAATATTTTATTTTCACATATTAATTTAGAATTTTCAGAATAACACTGGCATAATTACTCAACAAGGATTCATGGCACTGAAATGACTTCAATTCATAATTAGGAATACACTATGTTTTAAATTTGACTAGTACTGAAAAGATCTGGTTATAAAACAATACCTCTTCCATTGAATTTAAGCATAATCCTTTAGCTGCAGTGGTAATAGGACTATTATTATTTTACCACTAGAGGGAGCTCATTACAAATTTGGCTAAAGAAATTTTGTTGCTATGTTAGTCCACTTTATTCTGTCTTCACAATGTGATTACAAGTTTTGTTATTTTGATATTGCTTGGCTTAGATACCTTTATTGGTTATTGTTAGCTGCTGTAAGAATGGTTTGAACTTCCTGATTGGACATTCCTTTCCTTAGTATGTTTTCCACAGCTGATAGGACTCTTTAACCTAAAGCAGCCTGGGACTAGTCTCCCTCTAACCTTTGAAAGGCTACATGCACAAAAATGTTCTTATGTGCAATTTTTTTATAAGCTGAGTTCAAATTTGAGTTATACAAGCCAGTAGAATGCAAATAATATTGGAATTTCTTGTGTGCACTGTGTTTTGCCATGTATGCAAAGTTCAAGGTCTGTGTGATGCACACATGTGCACAGCTTAGAGGAAACAGGTTCTGTGACAGTTTATTGCCTGGGGGGGATCTTCAGTTGGAAAAAGGCTCTTGGCAAGCTAAGAGCTCTTTCTGAAGCTTTTTGCCACAGTCTCCAGGGAAAAGCATTGTGTTTTTATGACACCTATCCACAACTACAATCACAGCTGCAGTTTGCCTCATACAGACTGAACTGGGTCTTGCAGAGAAAACCGATCAGATGTAACAGTTTCAGGAGTCTGTTCAGTTACCCTTGAATCCTTCTCATTTGCAGTATTGTTCATCATTCCAATAACTGTTTTGGTAATGAAGAACTGAGTTGAGCTGGTATCTGAAACTGTGAGAAACTTTAACTAGACGTTTATCAACTCAAAAGAAAGCAGATCATGTTTGTGAAAATGTGCAAATGTTCTTCTGTTTGCTGGAAAGCTGTGTTTTCACCCTGTGTCTGAAACTCTCTATGTAGTTATCTAGAGCAACGTTTCCCAAGTGGTGTGCAGCATCAGTCTTCAGTTTCTCTTTCCTCAAAAGCTGACCTGCAGGATATCCTCCTGCCAGCAGGGGGGAGTCAGAGAGCAACACTTATCTGTGCTGCTTCTGTTTTCTCCTCTGCGGGCTTCCTCTGCAGTTGAAATTGCATGGGGGATCCTGTATTTTCACAAGTCCTGCTGTTCTGATAACATAGGGAAACAGGCATAGAGGAAAGAAGCAGCACCAGGTAAGTGCTTCTGGAAGAGGCAGCTGAATTTGCTAGGAAGCTGGGGGTGTTGGGGAGAGGAAAGGAAAGAGAAAGTACTGATGCCAAGGAAGGGAGAGGGTAGAAAAGGTAAGGTGATTAGTGGCGGGAGAGTGGACTGGAGTAAGAGGGTAGGAGACAGGTTGATGGACGTTATATAGGGGGAGGGGTGGAAGTAGAGTGTAGGAAAGGGAAGGTGATGATGATGATTCCAGCAGGATGAAAGGAGAGTTAAGGGAGGGGAAAGTGATTACCAAGGGATGTGAAAAAGGAAAGGAAAGAGAAGGTAATGATGTAGGGAATAGAGGAGGGAGAAAATGGAAGCAAATGTGAAGATTCCAGAGGGTATAAGGGAGAGAAAATGGAAAAGAAGATGTTGATGCCAGGGGCTAGAAAGAAAGGGGAGAGAAGGTGAGAAGGAGATGATGCTTGGAGATAGGGGGAGAGGGATGGGAGGAGAGGGTGAAGATACCTGATGTGGTGATGGGAGGGGGGGGAGGAAGAGAAGGTGAGGATGCCAAGATTGGTGGAGAGACAAGAATTGCAGTGGAGAGAAGAAGTAGAGAAGAGAGGGGAAAAGATGGTGATGATGTGAGGGGTGGGAGATGGGGGAGAGGGAAGAGAACAGGTTATGATCCGGGGAGCAGGAGTAGGAGGGAGAGTGAAGAGAAGGTGATGATGCCAGAGTTTTGGGGGGGAGAAGGAAGAAAAGTGAATGATGATGCCAGGGAGGTGGGGGATAGGGAATGTGCTGTTGTAGAGATGTGAATCGTGTCCTCGATCGTCTTAATGATCGATTTCGGCTGGGAGGGGGAGGGAATCGTATTGTTGCCGTTTGGGGGGGTAAAATATCGTGAAAAATCGTGAAAAATCGTGAAAAATCGAAAAAACGTAAAATCGCAAAACCGGCACATTAAAACCCCCTAAAACCCACCCCCGACCCTTTAAATTAAATCCCCCACCCTCCCGAACCCCCCCCCAAATGACTTAAATAACCTGCGGGTCCAGCGGCGGTCCGGAACGGCAGCGGTCCGGAACGGGCTCCTGCTACTGAATCTTGTTGTCTTCAGCCGGCGCCATTTTCCAAAATGGCGCCGAAAAATGGCGGCGGCCATAGACGAACACGATTGGACGGCAGGAGGTCCTTCCGGACCCCCCGCTGGACTTTTGGCAAGTCTTGTGGGGGTCAGGAGGCCCCCCCCCCAAGCTGGCCAAAAGTTCCTGGAGGTCCAGCGGGGGTCAGGGAGCGATTTCCCGCCGCGAATCGTTTTCGTACGGAAAATGGCGCCGGCAGGAGATCGACTGCAGGAGGTCGTTCAGCGAGGGTTCCGGCGCCTCGCTGAACGACCTCCTGCAGTCGATCTCCTGCCGGCGCCATTTTCCGTACGAAAACGATTCGCGGCGGGAAATCGCTCCCTGACCCCCGCTGGACCTCCAGGAACTTTTGGCCAGCTTGGGGGGGGGCCTCCTGACACCCACAAGACTTGCCAAAAGTCCAGCGGGGGTCCGGAAGGACCTCCTGCCGTCCAATCGTGTTCGTCTATGGCCGCCGCCATTTTTCGGTGCCATTTTGGAAAATGGCGCCGGCTGAAGACAACAAGATTCAGTAGCAGGAGCCCGTTCCGGACCGCTGCCGTTCCGGACCGCCGCTGGACCCGCAGGTTATTTAAGTCATTTGGGGGGGGTTCGGGAGGGTGGGGGATTTAATTTAAAGGGTCGGGGGGTGGGTTTTAGGGGGTTTTAGTGTGCCGGCTCACGATTCTAACGATTTATAACGATAAATCGTTAGAATCTCTATTGTATTGTGTTCCATAACGGTTTAAGACGATATTAAAATTATCGGACGATAATTTTAATCGTCCTAAAACGATTCACATCCCTATGCTGTTGTGCTATGATGAAGTGAGCCCAATACCAGGTGACACAGCACAAAAAAGGTTGGGAACCACTGATCTAGAGAATGATATTCAGCACCACTTACCTCGGAAAGTTTGGATTTATTCAGCTAAGTGGCACCTTTTCAATATTTGGCTGTGTTTAGAGACCACCGTTTACCTAAATAAATTTTATCCAGCTCAAACGTCATCCAGATACATGAGGGGTGAGATTGGGATACTTAGTAGGATAAGTGCTGATATTCAGCCTAAAGGGGTTATTTTCCAAACCACGTTAATGCATTCTTTGCATGCAAAAATTATTATAACACACGGTGCGATGCTAATTTAGAAAAGGGGTGGAGTTTGGGGCAGGATTTCTGGCCAAGTGGGCTGGCTTTGTGAATTCATATTGCACAGTAAATAGCTACACTTTTTCATTAAGCTGTGCAACATGGTTTTATCATGAGAGAGAGAGAGATGGAGGAGGAGAGAGAGAGAGAGAGAGAAAGAGACTAGCCAAAAGGCCCTCATACTAGTTAGGAATTTATTAGAGATGTGAATCGGGACCAGAATTGGTTCCGATTCCGGTTCCGATTCACATCGTGACATTTTTTTCGTGTGGTCCGATCGTTTATTTTTTTATCGGCTGCACCCGAGTCGATAAACAAAAAACCACCTCGACCCTTTAAAACAGATCCCTTAGCTTTCCCCACCCTCCTGACCCCCCCAAAAACTTTTTAAAATTACCTGGTGGTCCAGTGGGGCTCCCAGGAGCAATCACCCGCTCTCGGGCCGTTGGCTGCCACTAATAAAAATGGTGCCGAAGGCCCTTTACCCTTACCATGTGACAGGGTATCCGTGCCATTGGCCGGCCCCTGTCACATGGTAGAAGCACTGGATGGCCCGCGCCTGTGCCATTTTTATATGATATTGAACATTATTGTTTCTGTGAAACATGAAAATTGTGTGTTATTGTACATGTCAATTTCATGTTTTTATTATGTATGTTGATGATGTAAATCGCCTAGGCCTCCTTGTGGTAGGCGATTAATAAATTTTAATAAATGAAAAAAAAATTGAAGAGTTTCCTCACTCCGAAGGACATGAAATGTTCACAAGTGTGTACTGTTCTGTTCGTACGTATGAGGGCCTTATGGCTAGTCTCTCTCTCTCTCTCTCTCTCTCATGTTGTCATGTTGTAGAAGGGCCCTGATAGGCTGGATCCCCAGGAGCTTATAATGGTCTCCCTAGTGGTTCTATGTAGGAAATACAACAATTCTGGAAATTATCACAGTTTGTGCTAATACCTATGCAAAGCGCTAAGATAGTGCATTTTGCGATAAACTGCCTATTACCATAAAACATGCCCCTTTTCCTATTGCATGCGATATTTAGTGCTTTTTGATAAATCCAGGCCTAAGTTAGCTAGGTAAGTTAAATCTGCTATTTGGCTGAATATCTCAGCCAGATAAGCTTGTCCAGATAACAACTTGCTCAGCTGGATAGCAGCAGAATATGGACCCTGTAGTTAACTATTTTGTCCACTTGGCAAGGTGAAATACATATTCTTATTTAAAATTGTGATCCAGTATGCTGAGAGAAGAGGTATTTTCTGTCTTGTTGAAATTAATTTTAGGTGGAGTTACCTAAACATTTACATGTACATTTGTATATAATTTAATTTAATCTAGTTTACTTGAAGCTATTTTATGCTCTTTAATTCCCTCCTTCCCCTTCACCATATCATTAGAATGCTATTTATGATTTATTTATATTTTCTGATAGTCATCCTTTGCTCATTCTATTCTGAATTGAGGAAGAGAATGATCAAAGCAAGTCAAGAAATGTATTGTTATATATATATATATAGATAGATAAAATTTTAAGCGGCAGTAAACAAAATAATACAAAAGTATCCAAAACCTGTAATTAATTGATCAATGAAAAAAGAATACTTTGAATATATTATAGATATTTTTATTTTACTTTGATAATACTTCCAATATTGTGAATGAAAAGAGCCAGTTCATTAACTCATTGGCAATATTGTGCTACAATAATGCCATCAGGCATTTTAAACATTTTTAATCATCCCTGGCTTGAAAAGATCCATAACCTGTATGCTGGTGTATTGTGACATATTGTTAATTCCAATATGCTTTATAAATATTTTTTATTGTTGTTTTATTTCAGTTTTTAGGATCAGTCAGGTGGTTTTATCTCGCTTGGCAGACATAACAATGATACTAGAGAAGGCCCATAGGAAGGAGTTTCAGGCTTTTAGTTATGGGTAATTTAAAGAAGAGGAGAATGTTAGTAAAAGGGAGGGGGTGAGGAGGTTTGGTAGTGGGTTTGGTTATTGTTACTGAGGGAATTCAAGGGTTAGGATTGGGTAGGGAAGGTTGGAATGTTGGGAGAATGGGAGGGGCTTTGCTGAGGAGAGTAAAAAGGCAGTTTTTATTGTTGCTGTCTGCCTTTTTCTCTCCTTGGAAGTTGCGGCATAGTTCTCTGTTAATAAATAAAAGTAAAATTAAACGGGAGAGAAAGGGGTTATATTTTTCTTTTACTTTATGGCAGTGTTGCTAAGTGGTAGTTGGTTGGTGTCCATTGGGGTTGGTATGTCAGGTAAGTGGTAGTTGGGAGCACAGCAGCGAGGAGAGGGCGCTGAGGAGTGTCTTGGTGAGAATGCGAGCCATTAGAAAAAAGGAGCCACAACAGTCAATGTTGAGGAGAATATAGTGAGTAAGACAATTGGAAAGATGCAAAGTATAAGTTTGAGGTCAAAGCAAGAATGACCGGGAGCCCAGATATCATGTGTGTTAGAAGGGCTGGGAGTTTCACAAATGCCACAACAAGTTTCTTTGAATGTTTCAGTATGGCAAGAAATTGGGACCTCAGGGGCAGCAATGAAAGACATTGGAAAAAAACAGGATAGCTTAATAAAGGGGGTGTGGTGCTATACAAAGTGATAAATTCAAGCACAAAGAACCACAGCTCTTGTTTTATATATCAACCTGTAAGCAATCAAAAAAACAAGGTATCTGAACTTTATCCACAATGTGCTATTATCAACAAAAAATTCTATCCAATAATTTTTGAAAAAATGATTTTTGAAAAAATGTATAAAACCGCATCAGCAAGCCTGACAACGGCAGTGAGCCCACTTGCCGTCCGGACTTCTCGTCATGTGCGGCGTGTTATTGTCTCAAACTTTGCAAACTTTTTATCTCTTTTCGTTATTTATATATATAGAGGCGACTTATTATATATCCTCTAGGTCCCGTCTGTAAGTTGTGAAATGCATCTTTAGTCCCGCTCTGTCCCAAAAATCACCCGACAGCGGCCGGTGTTTCGCGATCAAATTCGCTTCATCAGGGGCAAATTTCTCAAGTTATGAAACGGCAGTAGCTTTCTGTTGGACCCAAGTGTCTCAAAGAATCTTTGCAGCCGTCCGGGACAGGACGGCTGCAAAGACAGAGCGGGACTAAAGATGGGACAGAGCGGGACAGAGCACATTGTGGATAAAGTTCAGATACCTTGTTTTTTTGATTGCTTACAGCTATACAAAGTGAGCCAGGATTCTTAGGGCAGATGGCTAATAGAGGAAAGGAAGGGACTATTTTATTGAAGAGTGCTGAAGCAATGGTGAAAAAGAAGTTTATGTGGGGGTACAAGGTCTGGTAGGAGAAGGTGATGATGCCAAATAGCATTGGAGTGTCGAAGGGGGGAAATATGGTTCAGTGGGGCATTAGGTATATGGAAAGATTTGGTACGGCATTATCTAATGGAGGTAGAGAGTTACAAGGTAGAGGAGGAGGTAAAGAGAATAATGTTGAAATAAATAGCAGCATTGGGGTCAGCAGAATAGGGACAAGGGCATCAGGTTCAGGGTCTAGGGGTCATAGTAGAGTTAGGGAATGAGGTAGGGGAGTGAGGGCTTATAATGATTTGGCATTTGGGGAGGTGGACAATAGTGGTGGGTTAGTTTGAGAAATGAGGGATGTATGCACAGACAGTTCGGGAGACTAGTGGATGGTAGTGTTTGGAGTGAGAGTGGGGTAGAGGGTGGTTTGAATGTTTTATTGGATAGTGAAAGACTGGAGGTTCATTCAGAACCAAGAGTGTCCATGGATTCAGTGGCAGATCGGGAAATGCAAGTTGGAAGTGGAAGTGATGCTAGAGGTCAGGAAGAGGATGATTGTGCAAGAAATTCTTTGAGAGCTGGTCAGATGACTGCTTCTGCAGGGAACAAAAGAGTTTTGATGCTTGCTGCAACAGACGCAGCTGTTCAGGAATGGTGGGGCTAATGGAAAAGAAAAGCAAGCATAGAGGAAAGAATAGCTTGGACTCATCTTACAGTTCTGATTCCAGTTCTTCCTCTTATTCTAGTAAGGATAGGCCAGTAGTATCCAGCCAGTATAGTAAAGATAAGATGGTTTCAGATTGAGGGCCCCCTTGTCTTAGTAAATTTAACTGAGTTATGGGAATCAGTGCCTAGATCTTTGAGGAAGAAGATTAGGAAGTGTAAATATATCAATATATTTAAATTGTTAGAAGGTCGTAAAAAGAGGAGAATGGTTAGGAAGACTAGAAAGAAGGATGATGAAGTTAGGAAGGAAATAAGAATAACTCATAACACCACTAATTGGACTAGATCATTTTTGCAATTTGCTAATATATATGGTAGACATGAGCCTGGGCAATATGGTCCAATGTTCGCTTAACTGATGCAATTCTGGAAGGTTATAAAAAATTTGAAGGTTGGTCATGGTTAAATTATGAGAAGAAATTTAGAGATAAGATGGAAGATAATAGATATATGACTTGGGAAGCTCAGACCATAAATCTTTAGTTGTTGCATATGACTCACAGGAGTCAAATGCAGCCAGGTCCAATGGGATTGAAGGGTCAGGGTGGTGCAGTATGTGCGTATAGTAGGTCTTTTCGAGGTGGGACAGCATTGTCCATTTTGGGGAAGCAGCAGAATGGAGGATTGGAATTATGTTGGAAATTTAACCGAACTGCATGTACATACTCGGACTGTAAATTTCATGTCTGTGCAAATTGCACCGCTAATCACCCAGACTATAAAAGTGCTAAGCAGCGCAGGCACACATTTTATTTTTCAATGTGCACTCACAGTAGTGAAAGTAGAAGCCATGAAACCTTCGTTGGAGAAGTATGACAGGGAAAAAGATGCTATGTTGTTAGCTAAAGGATTTGAGTTTGGTTTTGTTATTCCTTTTTGTGGGCATATTGAGAATAAATGCAGTGGCCATGGCTAATTCAGTATCTGCACACAGATTAAAAGATGTGGTGTTAAAAAAACTGGAGACACAGAGGATTGTGGGTCCTTTTGAATCTAGACCATTCACTGAGATGTTTATTTCACCCTTGGCTGTAATATCTAAGAAAGAGTCAGAGAAGTTTTGACTAATTCATAATTTGTCATATCCTGTTGGGACTTTGGTAAATGATTTTCTTCCTGGAAGGCTTTGTTCAGTTCAGTATGCATCTTTTAATAGTGCGATTGCATTGGTGTGGCAGTGTAGTAAGGGAGCATGGTTGGTAAATCCAGATATTGAATCAGCTTTTAGGTTGTTGCCAATACACCCTTCTTGTTTTCCTTTGTTAGGTTTTTTTGTTTTCAGGGTTTTTATTTTGTTAAGTGTTTTCCTATGAGTTCTTGCATTATGTGTTCTTATTTAGAGGCATTTAGTTCATTTGTGCATTGGGTAACTATCCAGGTATCAGGATTTGAGAACATTGTGCATTATTTAGATGACTTTTTGTTCGCTGGTCCCGATATGATGGATATGCTTGTTATTCTGCTTTTTCAGCAGTTGCTCAAGAATTTGGTATTCTACTAGGAAAAGAAAAAAACTGAAGGGCCAATGAGAGTTTAGACTTTTTTAAGCTTTGAAACAGGCTGAGGTAGATCTTAAATAAGTACGTTCGCGCGTACTTTTGTTCACGCAACCGGCGCGAACAAAAGTACGCCGGATTTTATAAGATACGCACGTAGCCGCGCGTATCTTATCAAATCCGGGGTCGGCGCACGCAAGGCTGTGCAAAATCGGCAGCCTGCGCGCGCTGAGCTGCGCAGCCTGCCTCGGAGGGAACTTTTCTTCCGCATCCCCCCACCTTCCCCTCCCTTCCCCTATCTACCCCACCCCCCAGCCCTACCTAAATCCCCCCTACCTTTGTTGTGCAAGTTACGCCTGCTTGAAGCAGGCATAACTTGCGCACGCCGCTCGGCATCCCCCAGCACAGGCCGCAGTGCCGGGGGACTTGGGACCGCCTTCCCGGCCTGCCCCCGAACCGTCGCCATGCCCCTGGACCCACCCCGGACCGCCCCCTGAACCCGGACATGCCCCCTCCCGCCCCTTTTAGGAAGCCCCAGGACTTACGCGCGTCCCGGGGCTTTGCGCGTGCTGGCGGCCTAAGCAAAATAGGCGCGCCGGCGCGTGAGTGCCCTGCATGTGTAAATCCTGCCGGTTTTACGTGTGCAGGGCTTTTAAAATCTAGCCCATACTGTACAGATACATTTTTGAAATCATTGGCCTATAACATATAACATGTACACAATTTTTCTCATTGCAGAATATTTTCATTGCTGTCTTTTGTTATATTTTAAGCACTCTTCTTTACTTGTTTAGTATCAATAGATGGTTTATGATACTTTGCATAAACATCAATGTTTTCTTTTTATGTGTTTCTAACTTCTATGAGTGGTTTTATGTTATGGATGTTTAATTCTATCCTTTTATGACTTTTTTTTTTTCATCATTTTAACTCTTGGTGAATTTGGACATGATGTTCACATTTTTTCTATTCCTTTTAAATTCAACAAGACCCTGTGTCTTTATTTATATATTTTTTCATATTGATAACTTTATAGGAATTGTTTTAAATTTATTTCTTTATGCTAGAAGATCTGATTTTGCATTATTCATTTCTATTGGTCACCTTCTACCATGTGACATTTTTGTTCCCTTTTTTTCAATTTTATTTAAATGCTACTAGGTGTGTTTAAATATAAGCTGCTAGACGTCTGTGACTGCTTTATTCTCATTTGATTAATTTACTTAAACTATTGGAAAGAATGTTTTTCTGTTTGATTTTTTCTGCTTCTATTGTTCATTATTTGAATTCTGTGCTTATAAATTTTCATTGTGTTTGCTCTTAGATTACTGTTCCTCCCGTCACAACTGATGCAAATCATGGTCTGTGTTGGGGGATTTCATATTTTGCTGAAGACTGGAATTTGCATTTTTCTTAAATAAATGTTTATTGGGAAAGGCATTTTGAACTTTTATTATCACACCTGGTTTATCTCTTCTACTGTGTAATTTGCAGGGTGCATATTACCATTTCCATTTTTGTGCTTGATATTTTAAGTCAAGTGGTTCCTTTCTCAATGACTTTACAGAGAAGGAAATAATTGAAAAGAGATAAATTCTTCTCAGAGATCATCATTCTGTTTATTAACAACAAAGACAGAGTAACGATAGAATCTAGGACAGCACTAGAAATGAAGGAATCATTGCCAAGGACAATGATACAGGGAATGAATGTTGGAAAACAGGAAGATATAATTGAGAGGGAGGAGAATCAAACAGGTGAGGTATATTTTTTTAGGGCATATCAGACATGAACTTTGGGAGAGCAATAATGGGGCATGGAAAGACCATTTTATTTTCATATTGATTATGCAAATATTAAATACATTGGAGTGTGCTGGTCTCATTGCTTTCCAATTTACTGGACTCAAATCATTAAAGTTTGTTGACCTTGAGCTATTTTACAGACTTACATTGTTTCACTAATTGTCAGGGACCTTTGATATTTTGTAAGTTGTTGCCCTTATGAATGAGTCAGCAGGGAGTTTCCTGAACTGCATACTGTCAGGTCTGTGAACAGGAGGTTTGATTCATGTATATTTTATACAGTTCTAGGTGTGGCATCAAGCTTGCAAAGGATTTGGAAACCACACTGCTGAGAATGCTGCCTATTGAAAACGATCTTGGTATCTTGATTTATCTGTATTACTTTGAGAATACTTTACCTGAGAAAGCAAAAAACAAACAAAAAAAACTTAAAATCATTATGGGGAAAAGTATAGAACTAAAATCAAAACACTTGTTTTAACGTAATGATCAAGAGGCATTGCAGAGAGAGATGATGTAAAGAAAAGTTGATTTCTTTAAAAAGCAATTTGATTTACTCATTTTACTATCAAAGAATAAATGTACTATCTTAAATATATCTTTTGCTTTGCATATTTTCAATATTTTCTTCCCCTCACAATAAAGTGCATGGATTGTATGACTGGTGTCTGGTTTACAGTTGTGACTTGAGCAAGATGTACTGGCTAGTAGGTTAAAAAGATTATTAACTGCAAACTATTTACATAAACCCAGCAATTTCAGATGACATGGATAAAGTAATTTTCAATAGTGTGCATAACTCAGCACAATAGGAATCGGATGTTGAAAACAAGCCCTTTATTAAAATGCCCGACTCTGGCCGAGTTTTACTCCCTTGCACAGAGCTGCCTCAGGGGCAATTCATTTAACCAGGACTTGATTTGGTCAGTGTGGAAAATGTCGCATTGATTATGCCTTCAGTGCAGATGAATTCCCATTCAAACACATAGACTTTCTCTTATCATCATAGTATTGCTACGTGATACCAGCATTAGAGTCAAAAACGTTCTGTACATAACAAATTCAAACAGCTAGTCTGTTTGAATTTGTTATGTACAGAACGTTTTTGACATTTTCCACACTGACCAAATCAAGTCCTGGTTAAATGAATTGCCCCTGAGGCAGCTCTGTGCAAGGGAGCGAAACTCGGCCAGAGTCGGGCATTTTAATAAAGGGCTTGTTTTCAACATCCGATTCCTATTGTCGTCACTGTTATACAGCTCACTGGATCGGCTACCGCTTTGTTTTTTGGGTCCATAACTCAGCACATACATGCAAAAGAGGTGCTTATAAAGTTACACTTGCATTTTATGAACTGTGCAATGGGAGCAGCACAGTTTATAAAATACCACGTCACCACCCCAAAGGTCTGCACATATGTGTCAATACACACGCATATTTTTAATGCAGTTAAATAGAGTTTACACACTCATTTTAAAGCAGTATGTGCTTATATTTTCTGTTTTAAATAATTACAACATGTGTGTATAATAATCCTAAATTCTTGCTCAGAAATCTATACCAGCAGCATGAGATGGGATAGGGGTGTGCCTCTGTTGCTTTCTTTACCCTGGCTGCCCATGAGTTTGTGCATAAAATTTATTATGTTTGTTTTTTCATGTCTTTCATGACCAAGGACCAGCTTATCTTAAAGAGAAAATTACTGGATATCAGTCATTAGATGTTTACACTGCAGTCAATTTACAAATCTTGTTATTATTTGAGTCAGAATAACATGTCTAGGAAGATCTAGGATGAGAGCCTTTTCTGGAGTTGTTTTCAGTCTTTGGAACACATTCCCTAAAGAGATAAAAGTAATAGGGAACTATATGTACTTTTGTCATATGTTAAAAACTTGGTATTCTTTATGTAAACAGAAAGTGGTTTTTCATGTTGGAACAACCTAGTCAGAATCTTTAGAACTAAGATGGATTTGAGGAGGCATGTTATAAAATCCGGGGTCGGCGCGTGCAAGGGGGTGCACACTTGTGCACCTTGCATGCACCAAGCCCTAGGGGAGCACCGATGGCTTTCCCCATTCCTTCCGAGGCCGCTCCAAAATCAGAGCGGCCTCAGAGGGAACTTTCCTTCCGCCCCACCCCCCACCTTCCACTCCCTTCCCCTATCTTACCCGCCCCCCAGCCCTATCTAAATCCCCCCTTACCTTTGTTGCAGTATTTACGCCTGCCTCAGGCAGGCGTAACGTGTGCACACCGGCCGGCTGCCAGCGCGTGAACCTCTGGCATGGCCACTGTGCCAGAGGCCTCGGTTCCGCTCCCAGACCACCCCAGACCACCCCCGGACCAGTGCCACGCCCACGCCCATGCGTGGGCGTGGCACTTGACCTGAAGGGAGCCTATAACTTGGTTTGCATTCGCGAAGGCGACGAGTGGAAAACAGCATTCAACACTCGAGACGGCCATTTCGAATATTTGGTGATGCCCTTCAGCCTGTGCAACGCCCCCGCTTTGTTTCAGAACATGATGAACGACATTCTGCGGGACCTTCTGTACAAATGTGTCGTTGTCTACCTAGATGACATCTTGATCTTTTCACAAGATATGTCTACTCATCTAGCAGATGTCAAACAAGTATTACTGAGACTTCGAGAACACTGTCTCTATGCCAAATTGTCAAAATGCGAGTTTCACAAAGAATCTGTGCCTTTTCTTGGCTATATCGTATCGAAACAAGGCTTCCAGCTGGATCCCCAAAAATTAGAGAGTATCAAGAATTGGTTTCATCCTACCAGTCTAAAGGCCCTGAGACGATTTTTGGGGTTTACAAACTACTATAGAAGCTTCATAAAGAACTATTCTTCTTTGACAGTGCCCTTAACTGCTATGACACGGAAAGGGGCTAATGCTTCAAAATGGTCTGCGGAGGCCATTTCCGCGTTTGAGAAATTAAAGACTGCCTTTTCCACTGAATCATGTCTGTGTCACCTGGACCCCATCAGACCCTTCATCGTGGAGGCTGTTGCTTCAGATGTTGGAGTAGGGGCTGTGTTGAGCCAAACTGGAGATTCTAAAGCCTTATATCCCTGCTCCTTTTTCTCACGGCGCTTTTCTCCTGCAGAGAAGAACTATGGGATCAGGGATAAAGAGCTCCTGGCTTTTAAGATGGCCTTCGAGGAATGGCAGCCTTGGCTCAAAGGCACCCAACATCAAATTACCGTATTCTAGGACCACAAGAATCATGTGCAATGTCTTAACCACAGACAAGCCAGATTATCCTTGTTTTTCAATCGCTTTGACTTCATGCTCAAATACCGTCCCGGAGACAAGAATACCAGAGCAGATGCCCTGTCTCACTCTTTCCTCTCTGAGAATGTTCCTACCTCAGCATATCATCGACTCAAAGAAAGTCATCTTGGTGGCTACCCATTCTGTGCATGCCAGTAAAACGATTGTACCGAAGAACCTCAGAAAGAAACTACTACACTGGGCTCATGATTCCAAGCTGGCTGGCCATCATGGTCAATGCCGTACCCTGCTGAAATTACAGAAGTACTAATGGTGGCCTACAATCAAGGAAGACATGTACTCCTATGTAGCGTCATGCTCCAACTGTGCTAAACATAACCTAGTTCTGGTCAGCCTTGGGGATTGCTGGCAACCGCTGCCAGGTCCGGAGGAGCCATCCACTCACATTGCTACAGACTTTGTAGTTGATCTGCCTCTTTCTGGAGGAATGAATACTATCTGGGTGACGATTGACCGTTTCAGTAAGATGGCCCATTTTGTGGTGCTGCTTGGCTTACCCTCAGCCTTGGAGCTTGCTAAGCTCTTCATCGTACACATCTTTCACCTACATGGCTTGCCGAAGCACATTGTCTCTAATAGAGGATCTCAATTCACGGCAAAATTCTGGAAGGCTTTGTGCATGCTATTTGACATCTCTCTGGATTATAGATCTGCCTACCATCCTCAATCTAATGGCCAAACTTAGAGGATGAATAGGACCCTAAAACAGTTCATTCGTGCCTATGTGAGTTGCCGTTAGAATAACTGGGCCGAACTGTTGCCATGGGCAGAATTCACCATTAACTCACATCCAGCATCATCCAGTGGATCAACATCATTCGAAGTGGTTTATGGATGAATACTTTCACCACCACTTCCATTGGCTCTCCCAGTGTCATCCCAAGCAGCTCAATCCACTGCTGATGATATCCATCAATTATGGACTCAGATTAAAGACATGCTAATCAAAGTGGGTGAATGAGGAAATAAATCATTCGACGCTCATCATTCTCAAGTGCCTGTATTTCAACCTGATGACAAAGTCTGGCTGTCAACTAAGCACTTGAGACTAAAGTTACCTTCTACTCGATTTGCTCCACACTACGTTGGACCGTTTCCTATTCTCCGACGTCTTGGCAACATTATATACAGTCTGAAGCTACTACCTGGATTGAAAATCCACAACGCATTCCACGTTTCATTTTTGAAACCACTCATTCTCAGTGAGTTCTCATCCAAGTTTCCAGAACCAACTTCTATTACCACAGAAGAAGACCTTGAATATAAGGTTCAAGCTATTCTGGATGTAAGAAGATGTGGCAAAACCTGGGAATACCTTCTGTCTTGGGAAGGTTATGGCCCCAAGGAAAATTCTTGCGAGCCGATGGCAAATATCCTGGATAAGGAGATGCTTCTTCAGAATCATCAGATACATCCACACAAACCCAAACCTGGTAAAAAGGGCTGGAGACCGCCCTTTGAAGGGGGGTGCTGTTGCGTCCGTCGGTCTTCGACGGCTTCTTCTCCCCGCTAACCTCCTCCTACTCGTGGCTCCTCCCGCTCACCTTGGACTGATGGCTGCTGCGGCGTCTGCTTGCCGTCTCCTCTGGTGTTCCCATACCGGATTTGGTGCTGCCTCCCTCCATTCTCCTTGAAGGTGCCACTAGGGCACGCGCGCACGCTGCCCTCATCTTTAACTCTACGTTGGCATGAACCTCAGGGGCGTCCCTGTTCTGATGCGTGACTTCCAGGTATATCTGCCTACATTATTTGCTAGCTCATTGAATTAGCAACAGGATTCATACGGATGGGATTCGCTCTCCGTTCCTAACTACTTGTCCCTCCAGCACTATCTGGAACTCTTACTACCCTTCAGGGTTCTCTAACGGTGTACCCGCTCCTTGGGGGCCTCTCTGCTTCTTTCAGGTGCTATCAGGAAATCAGGTACTTGCTCCTCGAGGGCCCATGTTCCCGGGTGTCGCTGCCTGCAACCTCTACTTTTCTACTTGGAAGAACTAACTTAAAGTTACCATCAGTGAGTACAGATACCATTTCTCTCCACAGTATTGCTTCACTGGAATCAGGTACTTGCTCCTCGAGGGGCCTGCTCTCCCTGTCTCAGAGCTTTCTCCATTTCTACATTGGGACTCTGAAAGTTAATCTTATTGTGTGCTCATAACTCTCAGTCTCTTTCCACTACAGCATTGCCCTGCAGAGGATCCACTATTCCAGTGTTCTGTGTGAGACGTGCCCAACCGGGATCTACAACCACTACTCACTACTGCCACCTCTGTTGGTTACCTAAACTGTCTAATAAAAGATTCAAATCTGTGTTTGTCTGTCCAGAGTCTAGCCAGACACCTTGGTCCCTCACGGGACTGCCCCCTGTGGGCATGGTCAGCTGCCACAGTGTCCAAGGATCCACCCAAACACCATTAACCATAACATAGACAGAGGCTTACACAGCACATCACTCACCCAGATACACCTAGACATACACATCTGTTAGGAAATACTTGTTTACAGACTACCTCTACCATTTTTAAAGATGGCGCTGGCCGTCTATTGCTCCTACCATGTGACAGGGGCCGGCCAATGGCACAGATAGCCCCTGTCACATGGTAAGGGTAAAGGGCCATCAGTGCCATTTTGTTTACTGGCTGCCAATAGCCCAAGAGAGGGAGATCGCTCCCGGGACCCCTGCTGGACCACCAGGTACTTTAAGAAAGTTTTTTTTTTGGGGGGGGGGGGGGGGGTCCGGAGGGTGGGGGATGCTAAAGAATCAGATTTAAAGGGTCGGGGTGGGTTTTTTGTTTATTGGCTCGGGCACAACCGATAAAAAAAAAAAAACGATCAGACCGCGGGAAAACATTTTCACGATGGTCCCCGAAACCGAAAACAGAACTGATTCCGGTTTCGATTCACATCTCTACATATCAGCCATGTGAAAAAGCAAGGCCTCAAACTTGTATACGCTTGAAAGGTTGCGGACTCTGCTAGGAGAATGACAATTCTGATAGCATGTCTCCCCTGGAGTCCTCTGCCTATGTGTTTTTAAAGTTGGCCACATATAGGATAAGGACTGTACACTGATTCCAGCTATCAGAACAATCAAACTAATCTACAAGATCTTCTATGTACCTACATAAGCTGGATAATATGAATAGCCCAAGAGCTGAACAGGCAAAGGACTTGCTGGGCCCTAATATCTCAATATTTCCCAATGGTACACATCAGGATAGGTATATAGGTTCTAAGAAAGCTTTGCCTTTGGTTCAATGAGATGAACCTTTTTTGATGTCATATTTGGGTGCTGTTATTCTCATGACCAAAAAACTATGACCTATACATTTCAGAGGATTCTATCTACACCATGTGAACGCATGACACCATCCTATTCCCAATCCAACCTTCTGATATTTATACCAGCATCCTTCAATAGCCTCCCTTTGCAGCTAACATAACCAACATGACAGACCAAGGGCCAAGGCCCTCACCATCTATACATGAGAGTTGCCTGTTTGCTTATAGAGGTGTAGCAGGGCCCAGCTGTGCATGGTCATGTGCAACCCCTATCAAATATGCTAATTTGGAATGACCTATGAGATTTTTGGGATTCCCACAATATTGGACATATGCTTCCAAAAAGGCTGTAAGTGAGGGCTTGCTCTGTGAGCACTCAGATGTGAGCACTGCCTCAGAAACTGATAAAGCAGTGCTGATACCTGTATGTTTGCATGCCCCTGTGAGACTATGAATCCGATGAACATGTGGATATCTTAAGAAGCATATGGATGCCAGCTAGGGGAATCTGGCTTGTACCATATTGAGTCTGGGATTGATGACTGTAACTGTCAACTTGTAGCTTCAGTTGTGCCTTTAAGTAGCTAATCAACTTGTGATGTATTTTACATATAAAGCATTTGGCTCCATGTCATAGGCTGTGCTGGCGTTCCATCATACCTATGCAGCTAATATGTGAGGGCTAGGACAGGGTCCAAGGAGTAGCCAAGGCTAGCAAGAAGGCGTTAGCTATGCCAAGCTATGCACACTGTTTTGGCTGTTCTGTACAAATGATAGGGCGAGACATGATTATTTTTTGACTGACAATCAATATGAATACATTAGGACAGCCACATCTCTTCGTTATTAGGTTTATTTGGTGTATACTTTGTCTTCTACTGTCAATTGCAGCTAATGATCTCTTTTCAAAGTATTGCCTAACTAGGTCTAAGTGGTTTCTGCTACACACTGACCCAGACAAGAGGATAGGTGAGTAAAAGAAAGATACAGATGTAAGAAGCCAGAACTACTCTGCTGGGTTCTCTTCCATGCAACAGGAAGGATTAGATGATGACTAACAGGCAAAGTAGCATTGTTTGATACTTTGGTGAAGTTGGCTGCTAGTCCTTGTGGTCTCTCTGGCTTGTGCAGTGGAATGTGGGGATCCTAAGGTAGATCTGGAACAAGGTCAACTGGGATGCCATAATATAGAGCAAGTTTATGAAATATACAGCAGACAAGTGCTATCTCTGTTACTTTGGATGGGGTGTACATTAAAGCTCCCCCCATTTTGTCCAGTGAAATCTACTTTTTACGACTCCGAAAGTGCATTCTATGACAGCGGGTAGAACATAAGGCCTCATTATACCATGTCTCTGTGGGTGTGTTGGGAATAGTGACAAGTTGAGAAGCCAGGTCCTGCAACCATATCCTGAATCTCCTGCAACAAAAAGAGAATGGCTGCATCACTCACACCCACCGTGATTCTTTTATATCGCTGCCAACCACCGACAGCATGCTATAAGACACTAGAAGCTAAGCTGTAGTTTGATTTGAGCCATAAAAAGTTATTTGTGAACCCTAAGTCCATGCCACCTTTTATTGTAATATTATATGTATGCTATAACACTTTGTTATGCTATGTCATATCTTCCTGAATGGAAAATTGATATGGGATTTGTATATAATGTGTACAATGTCACTCACAACCAAGCATCTCTACCCTTTCTAGCATTCTTCTAACAGGTGAAACTGTACATCAACAGCTGCCATACATGTCATTGCAGAAAGACATCAACCTCATAGTGTAATTGTTCATTGTCAGACATGACACAATGACTAGATTTGGCCCCAACTACACATCCCACAGCTTCCATTGAACCCGTGTACCCCTGAAATGGTCAAGGAAAACTATGGCTGACATCCTGCCAGTCAGAGCACAAGCACTGAAGACAAGATACCGAAATGGGCACCGTTAGCTGAGGGCCTACAGAGAACTAACAGGGCACACCTGTCCATAGTGGAAAGATCATTGTATGGAATCATTGTATCATTGTATCATTGTATGGAATTAACATTAGGAGGCCTCTCCATCATGGAGAGAGAAAGCTGGGCCATGGCACTATGGATTGTTGACTTAAATGTGCAAGGTACTTCTCATGTAACTGATGCAGTCACATCCCCGACAGCTCCCCATGTCACTGCTGTTAGCTGTAAATACATAGCTGGAGAGAGATGATAGAAAGAAACACAGCTCTTGCCTATTAGCTACCATCACCATAGAAGCAATCTTCAAATTGTACAGACAGGCCAGATTGCCCAAGTATAAAGTAATCATGCACAGCTCCAGGGTATCTGGTGACCACATCAAGGATGTGCAGTTGAATGTCACAAAGCACTTGCACATTGATGGAGTGGAAGATCTTTCTATTGTAGTAGATCTCCTCCCTGTGATAGGGTGAGGTGATGGCTATGTGAGTGCAGTTATTAGCTCCCAGAACATTTGGAAAGTTTGCTATCACATAAAACCCTCTCTTCATGTCCAGCAAGTCCTGTCTTTCACAAGGGAGTCTTATGTAATGATTAAGGAGGCTACATACAGGCTCTTCGGACTTGGCCTAGACAATGTGAAAAAGATGCTTGGCTCATTTTAAACTGTTGTTTGGAATGAACCAGATGCCATAAAATGCAGGACACACAATAGTTTGGTGAGGTCTGGTATAGCATGGGATCTTTCTGTGACAGGATCTAGGTCCCCTCTGAGTTCTTGAAATAATACATGACAGCCCGAGAGCTTAAGCGGTACTCATAACCACATGTTCCTTCAGCATCCCCAGCAATGTGGTGTGGGGATGAAAGATGCACTTCCTCTACCCCCTGTGTGCCATTGTGCATGGTAAACCCTGGCATGGGCCATCCTGCTCCACTGCGGGACTTGCATCTCAGGCTCCAAAGCGAGTATTTCCTTGCTTGTTATTGTTGTTGTTTATAATTGTTATTGTGAGCAGCCTGAAGCAGCCAATATCTCACTTCCTCCTTAATATTCTGGCTTTAGGAAGACAGGGCAGGTAACAAAAGGTGTTTTTATTGGCTCAGCAAGGTTATGTAGGTATGTCAGAGAGAAGGCCTAATTTTATCCCACTCGATAATTATTGCTACCCTACGATAACGGCCGCTATGGCACGATAAAAACTTTTTTCTACCCTCCTGCAAATCAAAGAGGTGTTGTAATTTCCCATATTAAATCCAGCATTAGCATGTGATATTTTACCACAAAGTGCAATAATAGTCCTTCATTTGCATAATTTTCTTGATTTTGCTTACTCATTATCATATTTAAATACTAACACATGTTGTGATAATTAATATGCATCTATCATGTGCTAGACCCTGTTTAAAGTGTGATGATGCCCTAACAAGTTTTGATTTATTTATTTATTTAATTAACAGCTTTTTTTTTAATACCGATATTAGTGGTTACATCATATCGGTTTACATCATAACTAAGATAGAAAGTACATTGAACAGGAGAAGGGGTATGGGGATGTAAACAGTGATAGCATAGAGAGGAGGAGTAAATTAAGTGTATAAGGGCCTGATCTTCAAAAGCATTTACAAGCTTAAAACTGGGTTTTACATATGTAAATGCACTTTACCTGTATACATGAACTTTGAAAATTGCTACAATAGATGTCATTCAATTGTCAAGGTTTTACCCATTTTAAGTTCACTTAATGTAGGTAAATGGTTTTTGAAAATTGCTTTGATATTATATTACATTTACATGTGTAACTCCTTTGAAAATTCATCTGTAAGTTAGGCACCTATTTTTAGCTAAACTTAGGTCACTAAGTTTTCAGCTGAAAATTCACATACATTTAGGATCCTAAAAGTTATGGTTCTAAACTTTGGCCTGTGATTCATTCCCTAAATTTAGGCCCCCTAAGTTAGAGGCCTGTTTCTGAAAATCATTTCTAACTTTGTTTCCCCCTAGTTTCTTCTAGTAAAAATTAGGAGCCTAAATTTAAAGACTCAGCCCTAGTAAATTTTCAAAAAGGCCAATTTAGACATCTAATTACAAAAATTAGGTTTGTAAACCTTTGAAAATTGGCCTCTAGGCTTCTAAGTTTGACTGAAAATAGATACCTTACTTAGATACCAAATTAACCCTTAGATTTATCATTTTGCTATAAAATTGTGAAAAATAGCACCTGTCATAAAAAAGGGGTGTGGTTAGGGTAATTTTCCTGTTGCAACATAGTTGTTTTACCACTACATGTATAGAGAGAGAGAGAGAGAGAGAGACTCTTTATAAGGTTTGCCTATAAATAAACTATTTATACCACTGTAAGAGGGGCAACTAGTCACTCAAGGTTGGGTTTTAGTGTTGGCCTAGGTTTTGGTGGGCAGTTTTACATACACAGTCAGAAGTACGAACAGCACAGTACACATCAGTGAAGATTTGATGTGATTTGGAGTGATGAAAGGTACACAAAGATGAGATTTGTACATTGTACTCTCGACCTGGCTTGATAGCAGCTAGGTAGACAGTGCATGAAGCTAGTTCGAGAGTACATTGTACAAATCTCATCTTTTTATACCTTTCATCACTCCACATCACTCAAAATCTTCACTGATATCTACTGTGCTTTTCATACCTCTGAATCTGCATGAATAACTGCCCTCCAAAACTTAGCCCACCACCAAACTTCACCCCTGAGTTCAGAATGGTCCCTCTTACAGTTATTAAAAGTTGAGTAATATGCACACCTCCATAGAGGTGACCTCTATCTCTCTCTCTCTCTCCCTCCCTACCTCCCCATTATTGGGCAAAATGCCAGGAAAAAAAGGTATTTATATACGCATCTTGCAATGCTGTATTTATTGCAAGCATTAGGGCCCTAACGCCCGTGAAAAGGCCCTAATGTGATTTGAAAAATGACCCTCTTAGGTGCCTAAATTTAGAAACTCAGCTTTTTTGACTATTGGCCTCCACATTTCTAGACTACCTGTCCAATTGGATGCAATGGAGAAAACTCCAGTATCCACTCACACTTAGAAACCATTTATTACAGTGCGAAAAAAAAAAAAATAGATTCAGCTTAGTAAGATGAAATGTAGGGAAAATGGATAGCATTCAAGAGCAAAATGTGTCATAAAGTTGCAAAAACACCTTTTGCCATGCATACATTCTTTTCTATTCATTGATCCCTTCCAGCTATGCTGCTCATGAAAGAACATTTACAACACCAGACTAGCATACATTTGCATTATATGTAACATGCAGTTCTTGATCTCTGCATTTCCATAATGGCTTCACAACCTCAACCACCCTTTCCACACATCAGCACAGGCTAGGGGCACTGAGTACTTTTGAAAGCTGATTTCCACAGGTAAAAAACCTTTCACCTACATAAAAATAGACTCAAAAAATGCCCACCTTCAATGTGGGTGAAAAAAGTGCGGGCATTCTGCAATGCATGGACCCATATTGTTAGGAGGTATTCTCAAGGGGGAGGGGAGAAATAAAACAAATTACTGGGGAGTGGGCAAATTCTGATCCTACTCCCTGCAGCAATTTTTAGTGTTTAGGGGAGATGGGGAGAGGGGGAGAGGGTGTGTGTGTGTGTGTGTGTGGGGGGGGGGGGGGGGGGGGGGGGTTTTGAAGGATGTGGCCCTAAATTGCAAGGAGGTGGAAAGAAGGGCCCAGTGGCAACTATAAGTTTTATTGCTGAGAGAACTTGGGAAGATTGGGGGGAGGGGGGGCAAGGCAAGTGGATCTTGACACATTTTTATCAATTTGTTAGGTATATGGGGAGCATGGCCCATTAGGGCCTACCTTTTACTTTTTGACCAAGATTGCAAATCAAGCCACAGGCTCTTTACTTTTTTTTTTTTTTTTACAGTGCTACTTAACCAGATATCTTTTGAAGATATCCAGATATGTAGCCATTTATCAGGCCAAAAAAAGCTGGATAACTAAAAATCCTAAATGGCTATATTCAAACATAGCCGGTTAGGTTTCCTAGATAACTTATACCACTGAATATACATTTATCCTGTTGAATATACAGGACAAATTATCTGGCTAAATTTAGCCATTTAATGTGTCCACTACATGCCTTACTGAAAATGGACCTCATGTGTATGTAGCCTGTATGATCGTAAATTTATCTGAACTAAAAGATGCATTCCCAAAGGTAGAGTTGAGGAGGGGTTTGGGCATACATACATGTTAATGGTTTTCAAATGTATGCATGTACATTTTCCAAAATGTTATGTATACATTATCAGGTGAATTGTGTGGGGTAGTGTTGATGGGACAAATTTTATGCAAATAAACAAGCAGAAGCTTGCTTCGAAATTAAATTATGCCTGTATTTTGGCAACTTTCTTATGCTGGTTGTTTCAAAATTACCCTCATAAGTAATCTGGAACGTATGTAAATGGCACAGTGTGTTGACTGAAATCAGGGCAAGAAGTTTTCTATTTTTGCCCTTACATTATGATGATATCAGATCGAATTTAGCATGTTTTTTTCCCACTCAGTTCCAGATATTGATGATATAAAATTATAAGAGCATAAGATGTGCAATGTTGGGTCAGACCAAAGGTTCATCAAGCCCATTCACCAATTCTGGTCATTAGGGCTACCTGGCAGGTCCCAAAGAGCAGATCCAATTCCTTGGTGCTCCCTGTCAGGGATAAGTGGTGGGTTTCAGAGTCCATCTGGTTAATTCTTTATGTATTTTCCTTCCAGTAACTTGTCCAAACCCCTTTTAAACCCAGCTATACCTGATGTCTTGACCACATCCTGCATATTAGAAAATGAATAATGAGTGCTATGTACATTGTAAATAACTGATGATATTTCATGTAATTTATTTGAAATTTCTGAGATATACTTGGGCAATGATACATATTTTTTCTTTTTAACATAGATTGTGATTATGTTCATTTTTTTAACTGAATATCTTTCAGCTGGAAAATGTTCTAAATCCCCAAACTGACTGAGAGTTGAAGTATGTGGAAAGGGCCAGTGAAAGCCACAAATACTGAACAACTATGTATCTCACCCTCCATAACACTCAGGTCTTAGCTGAATCTTTCTACTGTAACTGCTACTGTAGTCCTCCATCACCTGTCTCACCTGGATTGCAGAACAAAGAAAGGGATTCAGAGAATATGATATCATCTATGCTCCTCTTCTTGGGCAGAGTGCAGTCTGGCCTATCTCCATCTTGTCTCAACAAAACTTTAGGGGCAGATTTTCAAAGCCCTATGCACGTAAATCCAGGAGGATTTACGTGCATAGGGGGATTACAAACGCCAAGCCTATTTTCAAAAGGCCCGACAGCGTGCGTAAAGCCCCGGGACGTGTGTAAGTCCCGGGGCTTAAAAAATGGATGATCCAGGGGCAGGGCAGGGGTGTGGTGTGGTGGTACCAGGTGGGGGCATGGCAAGAGCTCTCAGCAAGGCTACTGGGCCAGGGGATCGCATGCCGGCCAACGCCTGCCTCTGGCAGGCATAACTTGTGAGATAAAGATATGGGGGGGGGGGGTTCATGCTGGGGGGGCGGGACAGGTAGGGGAAGGGAGGGGAAGGTGGGGGAGGGAACGGAGAAAGCCAGCTGGTTTCCCCGAGGGCTCGGCGCACGCAAGGTGCACTATTGTGCACCCCCTTGCACGCGCCGACCCCTGATTTTATAACATGTGTGCGGCTGCACGCGCATGTTATAAAATCGGGCGTACCTTTTAAAATCTGCCCCTATGGGTCTCAGAGGAAGCAGGGGCTTAACAGCTCTTTCCCTGGGTCTTAGAGTATTTTCAGAGCACAGTGTGCATTGGAGGGGACTGACACTTGGTAAGTAGTGCATCTCCACTGAAAGCTGTGGGTTTTCTGCTAAATTGCCACAGCACCACATAAAGGAGTCAAACTACACCATAACACAGCCTACAGAGCAATGTGTCTCTTCAGACACACATGGAGTTAAAGCAAGTTTTCACCATACAAAAGAACTAACCAATTGGCATAATTGTACTCTTAACACATCTTGAATTGATTGAAATCCTGCAATGGAACAATGCTATGCAATGAGTCAGCAGGGTGTGGAAATAGCCAGAAGGTTTCAAAGAAAGAGATAGAGAGAGAGAGAAAAGGTTGTGTCAGTTGACCTTGGAACCTCTGATTGAGCACTAACTGGATTACACAGAAAGTAGGCCTGATCCTGACACATAACTGAAGACCAGAGTGCAGCCCATAAGGAGAGATTCTTACCGAGTCTCTGACTCCTATTAAGAACTTGCTTATACTGAATTATACTGGTTCTCTGTGAAAATCTCACTCTATTTCCATTAAGCTTGCTCTCATTCCCTCCATCTTCTTGCTTTGACTGAGACTTGATTTTCCCCAGAGGACTCTGCTTCCCTTGCTGATCTCTGTCAGGGAGGTTATCATTTCTCCCATACACCACAATCAGTGGGCTGTACCAGTGGTGTTGGGCTGCTACTCTTCTCCTCCTCCTGCAGATTTCAACCCTTTCTTTCAACTCAAGCTCACACTTTTTTTGTTTAAACCCCATCCAATCTTTCAGTCTGTTATCTATCATTCCTCTGATAAGTCCCCTTCCTGGCTGACTTTGATTCCTGGCATTCCTTCCTCTTTGAGCCATCTTCCCCTTACGTTATTCTTGAGGATTTTATCCCCCGTATCGATGACCCCCCTGACTCTTTTACTTCTAAGTTCCTTGCCCTAACCTCATTTGATCTTTGACTGTGCTCTACTGCTCCCAATCACCAGCATAGTAACTGTCTTTTCATCCATCTCTGTTCTTCCCTCTCTTGAACATTGGCTCATAACTTTCAAAATTAACCAGTGCCCCCAGAAGATTTGTCCAGACATCACAATCACCTTTAAGAATATACAAGCCATTGGCCCTTGCTTCCTCTTCGGTATTGTCTCATCTCCACTTTCTTCTACACTTTTGTCAAGGTCTGCAGTTAAGACAGTTTATTTTTATAGTATTATGCACTCCTCTGCTTTGGACACTCGTGCACCACACCTCCCCCAACATTGTAAAATGTGTCAAACCCCAACCTTGGCTCAACCCCCGAGTTTGCTTCCTTTATTCCTCCACTCTGCAGAGGATCTCTGGCTGAAATCCCATTCCCATGCTGATTTTATACATGTCAGATTCATGCTCACTTCCATCTGGTCTGCTTTTATACTCCCCAAGAAAAACTATTGTGTCCATCTAACAAACATCCTTGGCTCTCGCCCCCACAATTTCTTTGCCATGCTTTCTTCCCTCCTCAAACTGCTTCCACCTCCCATCCCCCCTTCATTCTCTGTGCAGATGGCCGACATCTTCCATGTATACCCCTACCCCCTGTGTGCCTACCTTGCATGGGTGCTGCCATAAAATAATTTGTTTCTCTTTGGGGCTGGAACCACTCACCGGCTAGCTCTTTCACAATCTCTGTTACTTCCAGAGCCAGATCCATTGTAGATAGGGAGGAAGATTCACTTCCAGGCCCAATGTGACAGGGGTGACCTTTTTACTTATTCCCTTGGGAGAGGGGATTTGTCCTTATAGTGGGAACAGTGTGTGCAAAATAAAAACTCTAGGTTCACTATGTTAGTGTCCAAAATTAAAGCTTTTGCTGTTCAAACAACAGTGATGAATGGTACAATAATTCAAACTGCAGTACTACAGAATTCTCTTGTTTCCTTTCCTTACAGTGCAAGACACATAGCAGGGCCAGGGAAACATCCACTCTCTTGGATTAGGTAAAGTGAAGTCCCCAGGTGGGCAGTGTCTCTTTAGACTGGACAAAAAGACCCTTCACAATCTGCTAAAAATGTTAAAAATCTATGGCACAAACAGCAAATCTTCTCTTTCTCTCCCCAGGATAGTGAAACACCAGATGGGTGCCCAGAGTGATTTTGGGTTTCCCTTGCTCATGGTTAGCAGATCTTCAGGATTTCCTTGTTCTTTCACAGTCTCTTTACTTTTTCTTTCTGGATCCCTGATGGGAGGGATCTCTTTGTAGCAAGCATCTCTCTTGGCTTCAAACAGGAAGGAAAGGCAGCCAAACTTCCTCCTAGACCTTGAAATAAAAGTCTGTTTTCCCCATTGAATTTAACACCAATGGGGAAAAAGTCTGTTTTCCCCATTGAATTTATGTTTGCCTTCTTGCTGATGATACCAAAATCTGTAATAGGGTGGAGAGCCAGGAAGGAGTGGAAAACATGAGGTGGGATCTAGAAAAACTTGCTGAATGGTCTAAGGTCTAGCAGCTAAGATTTATTGCTAAAAAATGTAGAGTAATGCATTTAGGATGCAAAAACCAAATGTTGGAGGAGCACTAGGGAGCACTCCCGATTCTGGAGAGATGTAGCCCTTGGACCATGATGTGTGCAGAAAGGATCTCTGTGGAAGCACCATGGCAGGCAAGACGTCCAAGCATGGGAGGAGCAGGCTGACCACTACCCTAGCCTCTGATGAACCTGTCCTTAGGCCAGGTGTGGGAAGCCCTGCACTAGAGAGAATATTATGTCAAGGAAATGTATTTGATTTTTTCAAATAAGGAGAGAAATTTGTATGTCACTCACTTGAATTTCAGGAAGGCACTTTTTTCAAAAAGTAGATATGAAATGTTTCTATCTAAAAAAGGTATTTGCACACACACATACACATACACTTGGAAACAGCTTGGCAGCTTTTAGACAATTAATTCTTTCATCAGCTAAAAGAGATTCCATGAGAAATATGTAAATTGTTTATAAACTTTCTCTAGGTTATAACAGAATTGGCAAAGTAATACTTTATTGAGTTAACCATTGCAAAGCCATGAGGGACAATTAGCAAACCCAACTGATGTTCCTCTCTGGAAGATTATGTTAATATGATTTTTTCTGAAATGTCAATAAAACTGATTAAGCAACATTCTGAACTGGCAACAAATCTGTCTTACCTAATTTTCAGATGTGTATTTCCTTTCTGACGGAGATCATTTTTTTTGTACTAGGAAGGGTACAAATAAAAACATCAAACCAAAAAGATACTTTTAAAGCAATATTTTTATTTAAAAAATATAGTGAGAAATAATTTACTTGCAGAATTAGGCTTGCACAGTTTTAGTATGTGTCAACCGTAGCATTGCTATTTTGTGACATAAAGATTTTCAAAAAGTTCCAACTTACCTTTTTGTATTCTATAAATAAATGATGGTACAGCTGGAATAAGAATAGGGCCAACATTTTGGTATAAAACATATAGTACCTAATAGAATCAGAATATGTAGCACATTTCACTATATTTTTTTATATTTGGGAACAGGATGGAGAAGGAATTGAAATCAGTATTGTTCAAGAAATCTAATGACAGAAAAGGGCAAACAAAATGATAAAGGGGATGGAATTGCTCCCCAATGAGGAAAGACTAAAGAGGTTAGGGCTGTCCAGTTTGGAGAAGAGACGGCTGAGGGGGGATATGATAGAGGTCTTTAAAATCATGAGAGGTCTAGAAGGAGTAGATGTGAATTGGTTATTTACTCTTTCGGATAATAGAAGGTCTAGGGGGCACTCCATGAAGTTAGCTTGTGGCACATTAAAACTATTTGGAGAAAATTCTTTTTCACTCAAAGCACAATAAAACTCTAGAATTTGTTGCCAGGGGATGTGGTTAGTGCATTTAATGTACCTGGGTTTAAAAAAGGGGCCGGTGGCCGGTGGCGATGCAGCAGTGCACCCAGAGGCCTCTGAGGGACTTGTGGCACCGGTGTCAGCTGCATGAGTAACAAACTGAGAGCATATTGAGCCATTCCAGCAGTGGTGCAAGCACCGCAGAGCAGGCTCCTATGGTGGAGGCGGTACCCGAGGAACAGGAGGCTTGAGGCGCTGCAGGGCCTGTCCAACCACTATCCACACACCACTTTCTAGCTCCTCCTCGAATGCCTATGAGGAAAACACGGTCTGAGGAGGAGTTGGCAGAATCGTGGAACCCTCTAGTTGGAGGAAAACTGATCCATCCACCGGTGCTGGTGGAGGCTGCTTGGAGACATTGGTGGGGGTTGGAGGGGATGATGTCTTCCACCCTCGACTGCTTCATGAGAGGCACCGAGGCTTGGAAGAAGAGAAGGATCAATGTTGATGCTTCCTGGACTTATCTCGGCGATCCCCATGATCCTTCCCCGAAGCCGAAGGAGACGTCAAGGAGCCTGACCGAGAGCGGGATGAAACGGATAACGGGTGGTCTCCTGCGCCCATTTTAAGACCAGGCCCGAAAGGAGGGGGAGAGCCCAGGGGCGCCAAAGCCAGGGCCTCTGTTATGATATTGAGGTGTTTGGTGGATTCTTAGGGGCAACAGTGATAGTGAGTCCCACGGGGAGGAGCCCCGTAGGGAACTGTAGCACCAGGCTAGACTCAGATGCACAAACAAGGGAGAATATATCTTTATTATGCAGCTTGTATGGTTCACCAGAGGAGGCAGTAGAGAGTGGATTAGATAGCACTTGGGTACTTGCCAGGTTCTTATGGCCTGGATTGGCCACTGTTGGACCCAAGAAACAAAGCGGTAGCCGATCCAGTGAGCTGTGTAACAGTGACGACAATGGGAATCGGATAAAAACAAGCCCTTTATTAAAACGCCCGACTCTGGCCGAGTTTCGCTCCCTTGCACAGAGCTGCCTCAGGGGCAACTAGAAATGGACATATAAATAATTAATACACATATATATAAAAAAATGAATTTCATATATATGAAACTAAATATAGACTTACATACATTCAAAATATACCAAAAAATTGTCATATTATAAAAACATAAAAACAAATGTATATATATGTAGTTATTTTGTTTTTATGTTTCTATAATATGACAATTTTTTGGTATATTTTGAATGTATGTAAGTCTATATTTAGTTTCATATATATGAAATTCATTTTTTTATATATATGTGTATTAATAATTTATTATTTATTTAATTATTTATATGTCCATTTCTAGTTGCCCCTGAGGCAGCTCTGTGCAAGGGAGCGAAACTTGGCCACTGTTGGAAACAGGATGCTGGGCTTGATGGACCCTTGTCTGACCCAGTATGGCAATTTCTTATGTTGGATAAGTTCTTGGAGGAGAAGTCCATTACCTGCTATTAATCAAGTTGACTTTGAAAATAGTTACTACTATTATCAGCATCAGTAGCGTGGGATATACTTAGTTTCTGGGTACTTGCCAGATACTTGTAGCCTGGTTTGGCCACTATTGGAAACAGGATGCTAGGTTTGATGGACCCTTGGTCTGACCCAGTATGGCAATTTCTTATATTTATTTGTTCTTATGTTCTTAAAAATGTTCTGCTATACCTAATAGAGTTATTTTTCAATAGGGTGCTGGGCTATTAGGTTACACATACATTTTGAAGCCAACACATAATTAGCTGATTTCCAATAAGAAAATGCCTGCATAAAATGTGTTTAAAAATAAAGTTGTTATGCTGCTAAATGGATATGATAGAGGTGTTTAAAATCATGAGAGGTCTAGAACGGGTAGATGTGAATCGGTTATTTACTCTTTCGGATAGTAGAAAGACTAGGGAGCACTCCATGAAGTTAGCATGGGGCACATTTAAAACTAATCGGAGAAAGTTCTTTTTTACTCAGCGCACAATTAAACTCTGGAATTTGTTGCCAGAGGATGTGGTTAGTGCAGTTAGTATAGCTGTGTTTAAAAAAGGATTGGATAAGTTCTTGGAGGAGAAGTCCATTACCTGCTATTAAGTTCACTTAGAGAATAGCCACTGCCATTAGCAATGGTAACATGGAATAGACTTAATTTTTGGGTTCTTGCCAGGTTCTTATGGCCTGGATTGGCCACTGTTGGAAACAGGATGCTGGGCTTGATGGACCCTTGGTCTGACCCAGTATGGCATTTTCTTATGTTCTTATGTTCTTATATGCATTTTACACATATTATCAATGTGCTAATTTGTTGAGTACTTTTGAAAATGAAGAGGGCAATTTTCCTTTACCTGGGCACCCCTCTCTCTGGGCAACACACTTAGTTTTACTCACATTTTCATTGAGATGTGCTAGTTTCAGGGTTAGATCAGGGAAGGCAAACACACACACACAGTTTTCCATTTTCAAAGCTCTGCATGTTGTTTCCGCAGAAAAAGTCAATTTAAATTTCTGTGAGTACTTTTCCCCTAGGCAATTTTCAAAGGAATATTACACATGCACTTTCTTTTTGAAAATTGGTGCAAAGTTCACAGGGAAAAGTATTCATGGACTTTGCAACAACAGGATTATTTCTGAGAACTACCCTCAGGTAAATGTATATGTGTGGATTCATAGTATGCCAAAATATCTCTTTTTTAATGTGGTCAAATTTATGCATTTCAAACTTATGCATGTTGTATTAAGTAGCTGAAAATCCAAATAAGCTGAATATTCTTATCTATACTTATAGCTCCTTATTTTACATGCATAAGTCCTGACTAAGCCTTTGAAAGTTTACACCAATATGCTCTAAGGGAGAAATCTTCAAAAGGATTTACATTCTTAAAACTGGGTTTTACATAAATGCACTTTACATGTGTAAGTGGGCTTTTGAAAATTGTTACAATATATGCTAATGGATTATCAATAGGTTTTACGTGTGTAAGTGTACTTTAAGCAGATACATGTTTTTTTAAGATTGCTATGATAGCATGTTACATTTACTGATTTGTAACCTTTGAAAATGACCTCCTGAGTATGTTACTCTATGAAGGAATGTTAACAACATTATAATTTGCTTGGACCTTGATGCATATGTATCATATCAACTTTTTCCTACAGTGCAAACATTGTTTAGATATATCAGTTAAAATATCCTTGTGTTTTCAATTGAAAATGCAGTGGCAAAACTGGAAAATTTGCAGACTGCAAATATAGTAATAACTAGAAGTCCTAGGAGAAACTTAGGTATTTATACTGTATAGATCTGTCTGACAGGCTACACATTCTTCATGTTGGTCGACTCAGTACAGCAGTTTGATGTTGGCAGGGAACTATCTGCAAAGGCAATGGAGACCTGGGATGTCATATGTTTGAGCAACAATCATGCTAGTATTGTAGCTATTTTTAGATTATTACAAAGGTTTTTGTTAAACATGAGATGGGTGCAGTGTGTGAACTTCAGGGGAATTTTACATGCTCCTCTATCAAAGAGATTAGAGTTACAAGAAGGAAAATGACAAATGCTGTCTTGGATAAGGAATGATACTTTAGCAGTGGTCATGATTTATGGTTGGCAATGTGGATAGGATTAACTGGGCCAAATGGACATCAATCACTATTGGGTAGATTTTCAAAACATTGCACGCATGAAAAACGGGGGTTACGAGTGTGGCTGGGCCTTGTGTGTGCTGCACGCATTTTCAAAGGGGCCTGGCCACATGCATAATTCCCGTTACACGCAGAAGTGCTGGGCTGAAGAAAAGGGGCAGCTATTTGCCGCTGTACTGGGAAAGGGACTGAAGGTGCACGCAAGTTGCAGTAAGCAACAAAATAAACAAAAAAAAGGTAGAAGAAAGGGTTTAGGGGTGGGAAGGAGAGGGGAGGAGAGGGGAAGGGGAAGGAAGGTTAGGTAGGTGGGTACAGAAGTTCCCTCCCAGTCCGCTCCTTAATTGGAGCAGACTGGGAGGGAACTGGGGAAGGCTGGGATGCGTTGTCATGCGAAATTAGTATAAACCATCCCTCCCTTGCAAGCGCCGCATGCACCTGTGTGCGTGGATTATAAAATCCAGCGTGCATGTGTGCGCAGCCCCCAGATTTTATAACATGAGTGTGCCGGCGCGCTCATGTTATAAAATCGGTGTATCCATGTGTGCATACCGGGAAGGCACGCACATGGATGCGTGCACATAGCTTTTAAAATCTACCCCTATGTTTCTATGTAGTATTTTTGGGCACTGGTGCAAACCATTGGTACATCTAAGCCAGCATACATTCACTTTCTGTAGTAAAGGGTTCTAATAGTTCTATTGGTCCTTGAGAAAACTAGAATTACCACACCAAGAAAAAAAAGATGTAGCACATGAGCTTTTGATATTATCAGTTCTTGAAAGCTCATATAGTACATCATCTTTTTTGTTGGTCTAATAAAAGGGATCACAATTTATAATGCTATCATAAAGGTGAACTGTAAAAGCTCAGCGTGTGTACCAATTAAGGGATGTGCAAAGGATTCAGCCTTAGACGTACCAACCGTATTTTAAAAAGCACCCATATACGTGTGCAAATGCTGTGGTGCGCACATCTCCAAAATTTCCAAAAAGGGGCAGGGTGTAGGCGTGTTCTGGGTGGCGCATAGGTGTTTTTCAGGTCCTGGCCAAGAGATGTGCACGTAAATATTTATGCTTCCCAGCGCACGAAAGGTCCCCTGCCGCATAACTTTACTTCTGCTCTAGATGACATATAAGTTAAAATAAAAGGATCAAGCCATTTCTAAGGGGTTTAAAGAGAATGGGGTATCTAGGAGGAATATAGGCTATCAGACCAGGGTGGGGGTGGGGTTTGGAGTATCTATCTGTTAACTGGGTGAACTGGTGAATGATCTGGTAAACTGGGAATGGCATGGGTGTGAGCCCCTTTTAAAATTCCCTGATTTACATGATAAAAGGGGGGTTTGTGTGCCCACTTAAAAGATGGCACACATGTGTGCCCAGCCAGGCTATTTTATAGCATGCACATATACTTGCACAAGTTATAAAATTGTCACGTCCCTGGTGCGGCCGACACACATGCACAAATGTCCACCTTTGCACCATTTTGAAAGTTACCATCCCTGCAAGTGAATTAATAAAATAATGCTTCTCATTTTTTCAGAGATTTTATTATTAATAGTTAATAAAAGGATGCTGCCATATCTAGACACTATACAGCACTTGGACATTAAAAAAGAGAGTATACTGATTTGTACCATTTGTTAAAGTGTGCAAAAATGATCATATTTTAAACAATAAGAGCCCGATATTAAAAAAAAAAATTTCCAGATAAGTCTGACTTATCTAAGTGGCGTCACTGAATATCTAGCTACAATCAGCTGGTATAATTTAGCTAGATAACTGACTTATCCAGCTTCGTGGAAATTCAGCTTGAGATACATTTAAGAAAAGTTTTATAACATAATTATTTGAATAATATTTTTGGTCATCTACTTGGGCCTCTGATTAGCAGAATTCAGTGGAGTACACACAGAAATCTTTGTGGCACAGTGTCAAATATCTATTGGAAAGCAGCCTGAATATCCTTCAGCATGAAAAGAAAAGGTCACGTGTCTAATATCTCCAGATATTTCATCATTAACTAGCCTCAATAATTTTGCAGGTTTTGATGAAATAGTAAATTATCTCAGAAGGACTCTTAAGTAAATAAGCTTGTTTCCCTCAATTTAGACTCTACAAGCAAAAACTTGCATATCAAAATATTTGTATATTTGAAACTTAAAACTGACTTTGTTCTAAAGAGACAAAATCTGAGGTAGGTGTCAATTGTATGTCACTTTGGTAAGTGAAAGGGCAGCATAAGCGTCTGAGAAGAAAACAGCTATCTTATAGAAATATTCAGAATAGTAACTAGCTGAAAGTTAGCTTTCACCATAGGTTTGCTGTACAGAAATAATAAAGTAACTAAGCATAATTGTGCATTTATAAGAGTGTTAGTGGCATGAAAACTGACATACTGTATTAAGTATAATATTCCTGTAGAGCAATAATACTCACAAACAAGGCAAAAAATATGAAAAAATCCTGAAGTGGATACAATTTCTGCCCCTCTTATTCTGAAACAGTTTTAATTCATTTCAGAATAATAACAAAATAACATTAAAGAAGTAACATAACTCGCACCTGAAACACTTGTTTTGAACAAGCATATAAATGTTAATGAATGAGATGTCAAAATCCATTACGAGCATTCTCAGACATATGGATTGAACTGCATTATTTTCCAGATATAAAATGTAAAAAAAAGAAACTGAATAAGTAAACAAAAAGGAATCTGCTGTACTGAATGTCTTTACTATGTGGGTAGCAGGATTCTATGTATTTTATTCACATTTCACATGAATGAGGAATTCTTGATCACACTTTTAAGCAACTTTCTCCAGCCAATCCATAGAATAAAAATGATGTCTGCTTTTGAAACTGTTCTTTTGCTCAGCTTTGTTTCACCCAGTGATGACAAAATATATGAGAAACAGGAGCAGAAAAGTGATAAGTTCAGATTTTATATCAGAAAGCAGAACGTAATTTGTGATCTTTTCAGGGGATGACTTGGAACAGCTTCAGAAATGGCAGGGATGTTTTTGGCAGCAAATATGAAAAGTCTAATACACATGTCTTTCTGCATTTTGTTCTGGTAGCACACAAGAATACAGCAAAGCCTTGATGACATATCCACCATGGATTGCATTTACTTTTCTCTATTTCCTCATTTTGAATAGCAAACATTAGTAATTGGAGTTTAAAATATATTTGCAATGTTTTTGCCTTACAGTACATTTTATCAGAGAGAGATATGTCCAGTGGAATGGCTAATCTTAACAACTTGTCAATAATTGTAAAAGGCATGCATGTTTTTAAAACACCTATGTAAAAGAAAGTTTAAAAGTATATTATATACATGATGACCAAAGGTAACATTACTGTACATTATGTATAAACATATATAAACAAATAGAATAACCTCCACTGTTTTGCCACTTTCAAAACCCTCATATTCATTAGAATGAAAAGCAGCTCTTTAATCTGCATCAACTAGATATTTAAGTCATGCTAAATTGGATATATGTTTTCACAGATCTTTTCATTTATTTGTTTTATGTATGAAGTTTCCAAACTTTTGCATGAATCTTCCTAACCTATTTTCATTGGGCTGCAAAGAATGATACACTGAAGAATTGTAACTGAGCAAGTGATTGGGCCTTACAAAATTATGTCCCAAAGTCCTGTTTTTCAGTTCTAAGGGTTGCAAATTACTGTTCTGCATATTACTTGTTGCTTGTGTATTGCCTTCTAGCTTACAGAATGGTTCAAAGCGACTGTAAATTCTTCTTTCACTAGTTTGTGATCTTGTTAGATTCTCTTTCACAGTTGGACTTTCTGGTTTGGTTGCTGTGTGCATTTCCCTCTGTGGGATGTCTCTTATTGGCATTCCCCTTTGTAGCATACCCCTGTGTGGCATTTCTCTTTGTAGCATTTCCCTCTGTGACACTTCCCTTTGTGGCATCCCTCTTTGCAGAGCAGCAGAAGGAAGTGGTGTCCCATAACCTGCATTTGTTATAGTTTCTTTGGTGTCTTGGTACTGAATTTGTTCAGTATTAAATCTTGGAGTGGATGAATCCCCAATACTTTCAATGTTACATACAGTGGGACCTTTACTGCCTTCATCGGTTGTAGATTTCACAGACTTAGCAGGGCTGACACATACATTTTCCTTACTTTTATTTAAACTAATTTGAGATACCCCTAATACTGTTTTCTCTTTTTTTGGTGATCCATCATGCTTGCTTCCAGGCTTTTTAGGGCTTTGCTTCTCTTCTTCTTCAGATATCAAAGTATCAGAGCTACTACACATTCTATAGAAAGCAGAAGTTTTATGTTTTGATAAGTTCTCTTTTTTATCTGGTGAAAGATTAAGCAATGACCGCAGCTTTTTGGATCCCTTTTTCAGAAAATTTGGAGAACCCTTACCATCTTTCTTTGAAGACCAATCTTTGTTAGGGTCCTCTCTGTTACCATCATCCAGAGATTCATTAGATGTAGTTCTTTCTGCAGTGACAATCTGAGATTCTCTTTGATTGCTTTGATCAACCATTGTGATATGGTTGTGCATGTTACTGAATTTCAGATCATCTTGCTTTGCTGAAGAGTTTGCTGTTTGCCTTAAAGAACTTCTACCCAATGTACTATATATATAACTGGATGGCTGTTTGTTAGCAGAATAATCTATAGTTACTTTGGAGTGTTCATACAGAGGTAAACTGCGTCTTTTCAGTATGCTTTCATTTTGCTGGCTCTTAAAATTATCTGTTTGTCTGTTAGCACATAATGATGTATATAAATAACTGGTTGTCTCCGGATTGGTGTTATAATTTAAAACAGGTCTGGGACCTTCTGGAATCTGCAAACTGTGCCTTTTCATTACTTCTGGTTGAAACTGATGGCCTCCATATCCTGGCACAACATATTTGTCTGAGGTAAACCTTGAACTTGAGCTCTCTTTTGGGGTTATTGCCTTGGGCGTTAGACTTCCTTGGGAATCAACAATAGTTGAATTTGTAGATCCTGTTGCGCAACTCATTGCTTCCTTTTGTTCTGATAAAGTTGGTTTAAACATTAATGATGAGCGTAGCCGTGAATGAGCATATAATGGATTAACTCTAGCACTTTCACTTCCCTCATAGGTCTCATATCTGTCATCTGAAACTTCTCCACTTGAATCAACTGGAAAATCAGAATGATCATTTAAATAAGACTCAATTCGCCAGTTACGGAGGAAGGACTTAGTAGTGCGTTCAAGGGTGGGCATTTTTTGCTGAAGAGAGCGAATATGATTGTCTGTGCCATGGAAAGACCGCCGTACATTGGAGTTTCTTTCACCTAGATTTGTTACATGTTGCTGTACAAATCGATTTGTAAAGTTCTGGTTGGATCCATTGTAAACAGCTGAATATCCTCCTCTCGATGAGGATCCAACACTAGGATTACTTGGCTGCATTTTCCAGTTGTTAGATGGATTGTTGTTAGTCCTCTGATTAATAGCTCTACTAAGCATCAAGTAAGGTGACGCATCTGGTTTATCCCCTGCAGCATAGCTGTGCCTCTTCCAGTGCTCATTTTTCTCACTGGACTGAAACTGGTGGATTTTATTTTGCATGTTAAAACCTGACAGAAGGTGAGGCTTGTATGATACATTTTTGGTACTATATCTATCTTCTTCATTTATTCCAAATCTTGCTCGAGATTTTAAGTAAGTAGAATCTAAATTGTGCAATTTGTCTTGTCTGTCAAAGAGACTTCGTTGACTGGAAATAGAGATTAAAGATGTCAATGAATGTTGATAGGTACCATTTTCCCAAGGAATCTTTCGATTTTTCCCTATAACTAATTCATCTTGTCCAAACATGCTGGGAATACTGGACCGTGCATACAGCGTCCTAAACTCTTCATCAAAGGATTCCACCAGCTGTCCACTGATTACTTGTACCATGCTAAGGTTGACTTTCTCAAATGACCACATAAAACTAAAAAAGAAAAGTAAGAGAGAGAATTAAATTATTTCTTACTGAAATCCATAGTGTTAACAGAGAGATTAATTATCTCTCAAAAGTAAATAAAGTCAGTTTTGCAAAAAAATCTAATTTTTGGAAAAGTTTCACTACTGATTTCCTTCTGTCATGAGATTCAGCAAATTTTGCAACCTGATTTTACAACTTTTTCAAAATGTTTCTTTTATGTTCTTAATCTTTTCCATATGAAAACTGGCTAATGGTATGGGAGTACAAATGTACCCATGTAATTTGTCACTGTGCAGTATAATAGAAATTGGCATCTTAAAGGAACGTAAACTTATTTCAAAAGAAAATTAAAAGCATGATGAGACACTGTTTTGTTTAAAGATGAAACAAAACATTGAAATTTATTTTTTAAATTTGGTTTTCAATTTTGGAATGCTGACAAAAAAAGGTGAGAACCATCAAAACAATAAAATTCTCCCCCTCCCCTCCCTACACACACAAGTCTTACCCAAAAGCATCTCCAGAAGTATTTTGCTCCTTTCTGAGGTATATGAAATAAAAAGGAGCAAGACTAATCCCCAGTCACAGCTCTCACATGGGTCCTGGTTGGAAAATGGTGCCTTCTGTCCCTGAGGCTGGCACCATTTTGTTGTACAGCCATATAACAAATGGTGCCAGCCTCATATCAGCCAGCATCATTTTATAACTGGAACCCAGTGGAGCAGGAGTGACTGGAAACTATTCCTGCTTCTTTCTATTTTGCAGACCCCAGGAAGGGGAAAGAGACCTTTGAGGAGAGGGAAGGGTTTGTGGGGAAGTCATAGGGATGGGGTGGAACAGCTTTAAGGTGAATTGCAAAACCCAACATGCGCTTCAATATGTTGGGTCGGCGCCTGCTGAGTGGATTTTAAAACCGCATGGATACGCGCGTACTTGCCACTCACACACAACTGAAAATTTCAAAAAAGGGGAGGGGCATGGGCATGGTCTGGGCATTCCTGGATTTTAACTTGAAACCAGCACGCAAATACGTATGCACACAGACACATGCCGAGATCCCCTGCCACTTAACTTTACTTCTGCTATGGATGATGTGCAAGTTATAAAATAAAGTTAAATAGATTGGTGAGGTTTTAAGGGTCGGGGCTAACAGGAGAGAAGGGAGGCTTGGAAACTTGGGGGTTTTGAAGTCCTATTCCTTACTTGGGTGAACTGGGAACAAACTGGTAATGGCATCGGTACACGTGTCTTTTAAAATCTCCCTACTTATACAGTAGAAGAGGCATTTGTGCACCTAGGCACATGTCCACAGAGGCATTTGTGCACCTAGGTACGTGTCCACTTAAAATTGCATACACATATAAGCGCAATCAATATATTTTGTAATGTGTGCGCATGTATGCGCCTATGTTATAAAATGCCCACATCCCTGGGAGTGGGTCAATGAATGTGCCCACATGTGTGCCCGTGTGACTGTTTAAAAGTTACCATCAAAATAATATATATATTTTTTAATGTAATGTTTATTTTGGTTCAGTAAATAAAATGAATTGAAATAAACATGAAGTGAACCAAAATGAAACAATGAAACGAGAGTGTTCCTTGCATACCCCTGCCCCCTTAATATTATAACATTTTATTTTAGTGAAAATGTTATTTTACCCTCAAAATATTAACCTTGGTGAAGAATTTCAATCTATTTCTTGAATTATAGGTAATAAAATACTGTTTTAACCATAAGACTTTAAATCTGAGTTTCTAATTGTTAGCAAAAGATATTTAAACACTTATTTTAATTGCATATCTCTTTTGCACCAGTCAATTTTAAGTAAGTATCAATCCTCTATGCATCAAAAGTATCCACAGGCAAATCAGGAACTAAAGAATGTCAGATATAAATATATTACTAAAACACCTGATTTATCCTACTACAATGGGAAATAATCTGTGGAATTCATGATACTTTTAATTATATTTTTCACAACATAGATGCTTACATCCATTCTTGCTCAGTTCCCTTCCCCCTACCCCTCTACAAAATGCAAATAACACAAAGCAGTTAGCAGATAAAACGCCATCGCATAATGAATCATTAATGTAAAAATAATTCTCAGTAAATTAACATACATGTAAACATACGGCAGATATTTTTGAGTAGATCCACATAAATAAAGAAAAAAAGAGCTTGACCTATTTTTTATGAGAAAAAGCCAAACAACACAAATTGCCTGTGCAAAAATGCTCAAATATGTGTATATGTGGGCCACACATGGGCAATGTGGATTTTAAAACGCCTCAAATTACATGCATATATATCCATATGCAAATGAAAAATAAGAGGGTGGGGCATGGATGGGGAATGGGTGTTCCAGGGTGGGGCCAATACTTAAATGGGTAACTCCTTATTTAAAAACCACAGCTTACGTAGGCTAGATATCCGCGTAGCTTTACAGCTACTCCTGATGAGGAGCAAGTCTGATGATCTTGATCTTTAGGGCTTATAGGTCGGGGTGAGGGATCCAGGTCAACTTGGTAGCATACAGAATGAAGAACGAGAGGGTATATAATGATCCCAGTATTAACTGAACGAACTGGTGGATCAATTGGAAAACTGGGAATGTGCCTTGCACAAGCATGTTTTAAAATCCGCTTACATACGGGTGTAAAAATCATCAAAGTCCTATGGAAGATACATGAAATAGCTTTGCTCGCGTAACCTCTTAAAATTAGGAGCATACTTATGCGCAATTTTGGGTCAATTTTAAATCGCCAGGGTGCGCAAATACCAGGAGATATGCGCGTGGCCATTAGGCGCTGTTCCGGTAAAGTGCTTGCTAGCAGCTGGCCGGCAGGCGGAACTTACTTCTGCTTGAGAGAGAAGGTATGTTTTAAAACAAAAAAATGTAGGTTAGTTGGGGGAATTAGGGATCAGGGCGGAGAGGGGAAAAGGGAGGAAAGATAGTTAGTGGGTTAGGGAAGTTCTCTCTTAGTTTGTTCCTTTATTAGAGCAGACTGGAAAGGAACTCTGGAAGGCCCGACTGCTTCGCTGCATGCTTTAATTAAAATCCTCCCCCCTTGCATGCGTTAGTGTGCACCCACATGCATATGTGCATGCTGGTATAAAATTGGGCACACATGTGCGCGCGAGTATCGGATTTTATAACATGCATGCGGCGATGTTGTGGTGTTATGATTGTCTGGAAGCTCTAAGACTTGTCCAAATAGCAATCACCTAGCATTTCTACATAATGCAACTTAACAGCTGGGTCTGTAGGGTAAACAATTATTTAATATATTGCAAAGCTACCTCATCCCAGATGAATCGATGCCAACCATTTGGAGCAACAGAGTTCAGCAGCAGACTCAATGTCAATTAAGTATTCTGAAATATAGAGGCTATATATGACCATAGGTTTATGACCTAACATTGCTGAAGGCCATGACATAAGAGTGAAGGTCCATAGTGTACGACTATTTCACTATGGCTGTCAAGAAAATATCCATATCCAATGACCATATTATTTTCACTTCTTCTGATTCAACATAGGGGTGGGGTGTCCCTAAACAGTTTCAATTTTAAAAGTAGAATTTTCATTACAGCTGTAAGGATTTGTATACCAGTTTTTGCTATTAGAATCCTTTCATTATATTTTTCCTAACAATATTGTCATTTCTACCTAAATAGGTAGAAATGACAGGAGGAGAGGAGAAATGACTGGAGGAGAGGAGGAGCAGGGGTGATATGATACAGAGTTTCAGATACTTGAAAGGTTTTAATGATCCATGGTCAACAACAAACCTTTTCCATTGGAAAAAAAATCAGTAGAACTATGGGTCACGATTTGAAACTCCAGGGAGGAAGACTTAGAACTAATGTCAGGAAGAATTTCTTCACAGAGAGGGTGGTGGGTGCCTGGAATACCCTTCTGGAGGAAGTGGTGAAGACTAAAACTGTGAAGGATTTCAAAGGGGCATGGGATAAACACTGTGGATCCATAAAGGCTACAGGATGGGAATGAAGAGAAGAGCCATGGGGGTGGCTTGCTGGAATGGTGGCTACTACCGGTGAGTACTACCTTTACTCAATAAGCCTTCACATGGTTAATGTAACTCCAACATTGCTCTCTGCTTCAACGGCAAGGGGAAATGTGGAAAAGAGAATTTGCATTCAGACAACAACCAACAAGGACTGAACTACACAGTCTAGGTAAACAAATAGGTGTGGGGGTAGCTTGCTTATTGCGGCGATTACTACCCTAAACCAAATAAGCCTGATACTTCACTTTGAATGCATATACAGCATTGCCCTCTCCTTCAATGGCAGGGAGAAATGTGGAAAAGAGGATTTACATTCAGACAACATCCAACAAGGCATTGATCTGTGCAGTCTGGGTAAACAAGCATCGGGGTAACTTGCTTGATGCGGCGGTTACTACCCTTAACCATTAAGCCTTATGCTCACCTTTGATGGAACTCCATTACTCTCTGCATCAATGGCAGGGGGTAGGAGGAAATTTGAATCAAACAGTTACCAACAAGGGCCCTGAACTTGGTGGTCGGTGAAATAGATAAGTATGGGAAAATAAGTGTGGGAGCTTGCTGGGCAGACTGGATGGGCAGATTGGTCTTTTTCTGCCATCATTTCTATGTTTCTATGTTTCTATATTACTATAAAATATATTTTTAATTGACTATTGTATGGTAAAAATTACTGCAACAGGAAGCATGTGAATTTTACATGATAAGACATTCATTGTCTGATAATGTTAGACTACTGTTACGGTCTCGGGCCGTGCCCCGGGACCTGCACTCACCATGCGGCCCAGTCCGGCCGCAGGAACGCCGTCGCTTCGGCCTCCCAGGCCCAAGATGCGGCCCTCTGCGGCGTTCTCCCTGCGAGGGAAACGCCAACGCCGATCCATGGCTGGCACCGTCCCCTAGGCGCGCGCGCCGGGGCTGTCGATTTAAAGAAGCCAGCGCTGGAAAACATGGACAGCTCCTCTGCTGATGTCAGACACTGCTGGGTTATTTAAACCCGGCAGCTGCAGCAGTACCTCTCCTTGCAACGAGGTTCACACAGTTCCTCTGTGTCGCTAGTTGCTGCATTGGACTCTGGTTCATCTCTGCTGACTCCTGGCTTCTGATCTAGCTCCGTTCCTTGACTACATCTTCAGCTTCCGCCCCTGGCTTTGGTTTGTCTTCTGTCTTCTGAACCGGCTTCGTCTCCTGACTTCGTCTTCAGCTTTTGTCCCTGGCCTTGGTTTGGATCTCTGAGTTCTGGCTTCTGACCCGGCTTTGTTCCTGGATGCTGACTTTGGCTTCTTCCACCACCGCAGGTATCTGGTACTCGCTGGCCCAGAGGATTCTCCTAAGTCCCAGTGGCTCAGGCTCTCATGGGCTCCTCCCCAGGGAGCCGCAGGCTTCCAAGGGTGAAGACTTTCCCAGCCTCCTGGGCCCAGCCATCCTCTTCTTCCATCTCTCCATATGCTGCCTGGATCCTTGGTCGTTAAGGGTCCCGCCTAAGTCCAAGAGGTCCCGCCTAAGTCCAGGGCTCCTCCTGGGGGGACCTCGGGCTTCCAGTGATGAAGTATTCTCTAGAGCCTCTTCAGCGCCACCTCCAGGCTGTGACACTTCCTCTGGGGTTACACAGCATTCCATCCACAGTCTCAGCTGGCCCAAGGGTCCACAATCTTAACAGTTTGCAAGGCCATGGACCCAGCAGATCTTGCAGGCTTGAAAGCCATTCCGGGTATTGCCCAGAGGCTGCAACAGCAGCAAACTTGCCTCGACTGCCTGATGGCAACAGTGCAGGGACTAGCTGACCGCGTTGGTGGAGCCACTGCTTCCAGTTCCCTGGTACCTGGAGCTGGGACCAATAAGAACATAAGAACATAAGAAAATGCCATACTGGGTCAGACCAAGGGTCCATCAAGCCCAGCATCCTGTTTCCAACAGTGGCCAATCCAGGCCATAAGAACCTGGCAAGTACCCAAAAACTAAGTCTATTCCATGTTACCATTGCTAATGGCAGTGGCTATTCTCTAAGTGAACTTAATAGCAGGTAATGGACTTCTCCTCCAAGAACTTATCCAATCCTTTTTTAAACACAGCTATACTAACTGCACTAACCACATCCTCTGGCAACAAATTCCAGAGTTTAATTGTGCGTTTAGTAAAAAAGAACTTTCTCTGATTAGCAACACCCATACAAATGCCAGGACCCTCACGGTTTTCAGGGGACGCAAAGCTTTGCCGAGGGTTCCTGAACCAGTGCTATATTCGATTCAATCTCCTTCCAGTTCAGTTCCCGATGGACCGGGTCAAGATGAGCTATATTATCTCCCTGCTGGATGGGAGACCCTTGGCGTGGGCCTCCAACCTCTGGGAACGTCAGGACTCCCGCCTAGACAAACTGGTACAGTTCATCACCGCCTTTCAGCGGGTCTTCGTTGAGTCCTCCTGCAGATCTACGTCCACATCAGAACTGCTCCAGTGCATCAGGGTAACTGGCCTTTGGCTGAACATGCCATAGATTTCCAGACTCTTGCCGCTGAATTGAACTGGGGGAGAGATAGCCTGCATGGTATCTTTTTGGAAAGCCTCTCCCCAAGACTTTAGGATGAGTTGGCAGCCAGAGATCTCCCAGATGACTTGTACGATCTCATTGATTTAGCAGGCCACGTGGACCGCCGTATCCAATGCCGGTTCCTGGAGAGGAGGTCTGCTCACAGACCCGGGAGCTCTGGAACCACACCTTCCCGAAGCAGCCACTCCCCTTCTGCCTCTCCGGGGGTTCAAGATCCCGAAGCCATGCAGGTGGGCCGGGGGCCTATCTCTCAAGAAGAAAGGAGGAGACGTCAGTCCCTGGACCTGTGCCTGTATTGCGGGGGCAAGGGCCATTTCCTTACTTACTGTAGCAAGCATCCGGGAAATGCTCGGACCTAGGGACAGTTGGGGAGCTAACCCTAGGTCACACCACTTCTGCCTCCCCGTGCACCGTTCCGGTGACCTTACTCTTCCCCGAAGGAGAGTTCGATACGCTAGCCCTGATCGACTCCGGAGCCGGGGGGAACTTCATCCTCAAAGACTTGGTCCAGCAACTCCAGATTGGGGTTCAACCCCAACAATCCCCTCTCCGCATGTCTTCTATTCAGGGGAGACTTCTTCCAGGGACCATCACTACGTGTACCAGACCTCTCACGCTACGCACTGGAATCCTGCATTAGCAGGATATTTTGTTCCTCATCCTGGAAAAGTCCATGCATCCGGTCATCCTGGGGCTACCTTGGCTGCGGAAGCACTCACCTGTAATCGCATGGGATACCCTCCAGATGGCGTCCTGGGGTCCCTCCTGCTTTGACTCCTGTTTTGCCGCTGTCCCATGGCCACCAATACCTCTGTTGATGACTTCCTTTGCACTGCCTCCCCACTACCAGGACTACCGTGATGTCTTTTCTAAGGAAAAAGCTGGGATCCTCCCGGAGCATCACCCCTTCGACTGTGCGATCAACTTGCTCTCTGGTACCACATTGTCACAAGGGCGGGTATACCCCTTGCCCCTTCCCGAGACTCAGGCCATGTCTGTGTACATTCGGGAGGACCTGGACCGAGGGTTCATTCGACATTCCAAGTCCCCGGCTGAAGCAGGGTTCTTCTTTGTAGCGAAGAAGGATGGGTCCCTCCGACCTTGCATAGATTACCGTGGCTTGAACAGCATTACCTGGCAGGACCGGTATCCTCTGCCCTTGATCCCTGAACTTCTGTACAGACTACAGGGGGCCAAGGTGTTCACCAAGTTGGATCTTCGTGGGGTGTATAATCTAGTGAGAATCCAGCCAGGAGACGAATGGAAGACCGCTTTCAACACAAGGGATGGCCACTATGAATACCTGCTCATGCCCTTCGGTCTCTGCAATGCCCCTGCAGTGTTTCAGAAACTCATGAACGAGGTTCTATGAGAAATGTTGCATCCCTTGGTAATAGTTTACCTAGATTTATTTATTTTATTTATTTACCATTTTTCTATACCGAACTTCATGACAAGCTTCATATCAGGCCGGTTTACATCAAACTTGGGGGTTAACTGATGTGTTAACCCCCAAGTGTGTTAACATGTGTGTTAGTTGATGTGCTTATATACTCCCAGGACCTGCGGACACACCGCCACGATGTCCGTCGAGTATTACAGAAGCTACGAGATAATTGGCTTTACGCCAAGTTCGAGAAATGCTTATTCGAACAGGTATCATTATCCTTCCTTGGATACATCGTATCCCCCACAGGGTTCCATATGGACCCAGAGAAGGTCGCCGCCATCAAGAATTGGCCTCAGCCTGTGGGGGTCAAGGCGCTTCAGCGCTTTCTCAGGTTTGCCAACTTCTACCGGCAGTTTATCCCACACTATTCCCAGGTGGTGGCACCGCTGACGGCCCTCACCAGAAAGGGGGCAGATGCCAAGAACTGGACAACGATGGCCATAAGAGCCTTTCAGGAACTGAAGGATGTGTTTCTCCAGGACACATGTCTCCGGCACCCAGATCCTCAACGACAGTTCGTCGTGGAGGTCGACGCCTCTGACAATGCTGTCGGGGCCGACCTATGTCAACTATCCCCTGGAGGTAAACACCTGCCCTGCTCCTACTTTTCACGCAGATTCTTGCCTGCAGAAAAGAACTGCGGTATAGGGAATAAAGAATTGCTGGCCATCAAACTGGCATTCGAAGAGTGGCACCAGTGGTTGGAAGGGGCCCAGCACCCGGTGTTATGTACACAGATCATAAGAACCTAGAATACCTATGCTGCGCCCAGCGCCTTAATCCCCGGCAGGCCCGGTGGTCTCTCTTTTTTAGCCGCTTTGACTTCCTCCTCCGCTACTGGCTGGCAGATAAGAACATCCGGGCAGATGCCCTCTCCCATATAGCGGAGATGGAGGACACCCCTAGTCCACCACAGTACATCCTTGACCCGGCCAAAGTGCTCCTCACGGCCTCCGACATGGTCCTGATGGGGAAGACTGTGGTGCCCCTCTGACTGCGGAAGAAGGTCCTCTCCTGGGCCCATGACTCCCTGGGAGTAGCCAGGACCCAGGAGCTACTCTCTGAGTATTACTGGTGGCCTCAGTTTAAGAGGGATGTCTGTCTCTACGTTAACTCCTGCCCGACCTGCGCCCGACAGAAGACTCCCACCGGCCATCCCTGGGGTCTTCTCCAGTCTCTACCTGTGCCTACAGAACCATGGGCATAGGTTCTGTGGGCACAGGAACTTCATTGTAGATCTGCCTGCTTCAGAAGGGAAAACAGTGATCTGGGTTACTATAGACAGGTTCTCTAAGATGGCTCACTTTGTGCCCCTCGCTAAACTGCCCTCCGCACCTGAACTGGTGAACTTGTTTATGAAGCATATCTTTCGCCTTCATGGGCTCCCCCTCCACATCACCTCAGACAGGGGCTCCCAGTTTATGGCAAAGTATTGGAGGGCGCTCTGTGAAAAGTTTGGGGTCCAGCTAGACTTCGCTACCGCCTTCCATCCCCAAGCCAACAGCCAAGTAGAACGCATGAACCGGACCTTGAAGTCGTTCCTCTGTTCCTTCGTAGGAGACCTGCAAAATGACTGGGTGGCCCTGCTCCCATGGGCAGAGTACTCTTACAATCACCACAAGCATTCCGCCACCGGAAGGTCCCCCTTTTACATGGTCTATGGCAGATGTCTACCGCCTCCTTTGCCACTACCATTAGAAGTGCAGTCTCCAGCCGTACAGATTACCGCCCGACAGTTGCACCAGATCTGGAAATCCACTCAGGAGAGACTCCAGCCCACGGTGGTTATTATGAAAAAAGTTGCGGACCGCTTGCGATGGCCGGCTCCAGTGTTCCTTCCCGGGGAGAAGGTGTGGTTAAGCACCAAACACTTTTGCTTACGGCTTCCTTCGATTCGTTTGGCCCCAAGGTACATTGGCCCCTTCACTGTCAAAGATAGGATAGGGGCAGTCTCCTACCGCCTCCGTCTCCCGCACATGCTCAGAGTCCAAAATGTCTTCCACGTTTCCCTGTTGAAGCCTCTGGTTCTCTCTCCCTTCCACAAGATGTGGCCTGCACCAGCCACTCCTGAGGCACAGGAAGACACCGTCTATCAGGTTAAAGAGGTAGTTGACATACGGTTCCGCCTCAGGCACTGGGAAGTACATTCTCTCTTGGGAAGGCTATGGCCCCGAAGAGAATTCCTGGGAGCCAGCCGCCAACATCTTGGACAAAGGCCTTCTCCACCAGTTTCATCTGGATCATCCAGGTAAACCCAAGCCTCCAGGGAGGGGGCGTAGGAGGGGGGGCACTGTTATGGTCCTGGGCCATGCCCCGGGACCTGCACTCACCATGCAGCCCGGTCCGGCTGCAGGAACGCCATTGCTTCGGCCTCCCAGTCCTGAGATGCGGCCCTCCGCGGTGTTCTCCCTGCGAGGGAGACACCGATGCTGATCCACGGCTGGCCCTGCCCCCTAGGCTGACGTCAGATGCTGCCGGGTTATTTAAACCCAGCAGCTGCAGCAGTACCTCGCCTTGCAACGAGGTTCACATAGTTCCTCTGTGTCTCTAGTTGCTACGTTGGACTCCGGTTCATCTCTGCTGATTCCTGGCTTCTGATCTGGCTCCATTCCTTGACTATGGTACTTGCCAGGTTCTTATGGCCTAGATTGGCCACTGTTGGAAACAGGATGCTGGGCTTGATGGACCCTTGGTCTGACCCAGTATGGCATTTTCTTATGTTCTTACGACTTCAGTTTCTGCCCCTGGCTTTGGTTTGTCTTCTGTCTTCTGGCTTCTGACACAGCTTCGTCTCCTGACTTCATCTTCAGCTTTTGTCCCTAGCCTTGGTTTGGATCTCTGACTTCTGGCTTCTGAGCCGGCTTCATTCCTGGATGCTGACTTCAGCTTCTTCTACCACCGCAGGTATCCGGTACTCGCTGGCCCAGAGGATTTTCCTAAGTCCCAGCGGCTCGGGCTCTCACGGGCTCCTCCCGGGGCAGCTGCGAGCTTCAGAGGGTGAAGACTCTCCCAGTCTCCTGGGCCCAGCCGTCCTGTTCTTCCATCTCTCCGGACGCTGCCTGGATCCTTGGTCACATAGGGTCCCGCCTAAGTCCAAGAGGCCCGGGTCCCTATGGGCTCCTCCTGGGGGGACCTCGGGCTTCCAGTGGTGAAGTCTTCTCCAGAGCCTCTTCAGCGCCGCCTCCCGGCTGTGATGCTTCCTGTGGGGTTCCACAGTATTCCATCCACCGTCTCAGCCGGCCCAAGGGTCCACAATCTTAACAACTAGTAAAGAATGGTGCTGAGGAATGGACATAAGTGATAGTTAACCAATAAAATGATCATATATATCTGGAAACAGAAAGAAAAGCCATGAAAGGTAACCTAAAATCCTCATTTCATTTTCAAAATAATATTTATGAACCTTTTATTAAACAGAACACTAGATATAATTTCATTTCAAGAATACTGTAACTCTGTTGCACGTTTATAAGATTTCCAAGTTTCCAACTAATGCAATTATTTTGGGGGTAATTTTCAAAAGCATTTCTATACTTGTGGAAATGACTGTTTATAAAATTATCTGGGGTTTGTGTATATAAACTTATGTGATTATGTCATATTCACATTTAAGTTTCCCTGACTGCTCCAAGGCATTCCTGGGGACAGAGTTGGAGAGGGGTTTGAGCATATGCTGATAAAGAATGTATGTAAATTGGTGAGGAAAATATGTGCTGACATTTTAGCAGGTATAACTTGTGTGGGTATATTTGTAGGATAAATTATGCAAATAAATTCCCTTTAAAAAACTAATATAATTTATGCACTCATTTGTCATATGCTATGCTACAAAATTACCCTTCCTATGATTCATGAGCTGTTCATGTTGGGAGTGCAGAGGGGGGAGGGGGATAAAACTTCAAAGCAAATGTAAGACTTTCTATACAACAGAAGTTCCATACAACTAGGCACTTAGGCAATTCCAGTCCTGGAGCACCACAAGCAGGTCTAGTTTTCAGAATAGCCACAATGAATATGCATAAGCTACATTTGCTTTCAATACCTCCATTGTATGCAAATATATAACACGTATATTCACTGTGGATGTCAGAGAAATAGCTGTTCTAATGTACCAGGATAAGTTTATCCAGATAACTATAAAAGGGTATATTCAGAAGAACTTACTCAAATAAGTATTCTGCTGAACAGACAGTTAAAGTTAGCCAGGTGACTTTCCTGCTCACTGACCTGTTAAATATTAACCTCATTGTTTCCCAGCTTTATCCAAAATGTGTCCCTTGGAATGCTTCCCCTAAAAGCAGCTAAAAGTGCCCTTTTTTGAAATAGGGCACATGCTTTTACATACTTTGAGGTTGTGAGTTTTCAAGCAAGGCAATCTAGGAATGTTAATCCTTTTTAACGCAATCAAATTGCTTTGAAAGTTGTTTCCTCAAAGCCTTCAGGGATTTGCTTGCTTTTTATTTACATTTCATAAATGGAAAAGAAAGACAGAACTTCCCTTAACCAGTTGATAAGGCATAATCCTATTATTAAAGATCCATTCTAGTGTTGAGACACCTTCCATGCAAAACCATTAAGACTGGTATTATTCAAGCAGTCAATCGATTTGACTGGCTAAACATTAGGGAATGGTTTGAAAAAATTATACATAAAGAATATTTCCAGTGGATCTAAGGTTTATTTAAAATTAAGTTTTAAATCTTGAAGCAATGTTATGCAAAAGATATAATAATACAGTTTTAACTAGAACTGATCTATATATCTTAAATTGGTTGATTGATCTTACCTATATGTGCCAAACATGACTTTCTGACAATCAACTAGGAGAAATTTTTGTTCCATTTTTCCACAGAATTTTGCCCCTGATTTGGAAAAGTAATCTTGCCCTTTCACTGTGCGTACTCTGATATTCTGTTGTGGAAAGAAAAAACATATTTTAAGCATCTTGTCAACATTTTTGTAAACAGTTAAGTATTAATATGTATTGTGGATATAGGGTCCAATGCAATAAACTTTAACGTGCACATTAAAACCTTCTTGTCCAAGTTAAAAATGCAGGTACGCCTTATTGTGCTGGTTGAAAGAGTCAGAAAAAATATTAGAGTAAACATACAAATATATGTCTGTCCACTACATAAAAATTAAGGAACAACATATGCATATGAAGGATAAGCAAGCTTACTGCCACACTAATTAGTGAAAGATTACAAAATAGGTACTATTTAATGCCCACTAGGATCAATTATTAACTTACTAATGTGAACATGTTACTTAGTAAAGCCAAGCTAAATATTATACAAATATGCGGCCATATAACAAAATGGATGAGTAACTGGTGCCGTTTTGTTGATGTCAAAATAGGACCAGTCAGCATCATTTTTAAAGGGATGCCGTCAGGGCAAGAGCAACTGGAGAACAATTCTGCCTCTTTCTTCATAGAAGACCCTCACAGAAGTGGTAAGTGGGGATTGGGAGGTCCCTGGACTGGCTTATTTATGGGGGGCTGGAGAGGCCCAGCAAGGTCCTAGCTGGGCTTGTTTCAGTTCTGCCAAGCAGGCCCCTATCTCTGGCTTATTGAAAGAAGGTAGGGGATCAGAGGGGCCTGGGGAGGTCCTGGCTTATTAGTGAGGGGAGTACCAAGATCTGAGGAAGGAATGGGGAGCCCAGGGGGACCCCATTTTAAAAAATGGGGTCCCCCTGGGCTCCCGTTTTTTTCCATTTAAAAAATGTAATATTTTGGTCCAACAAATGAACCAAACTGAAATAAATGTTAAACAAACCAAAATGAAAATGTATTATGTGCACATCCCTACCTTTTGAGACTAACAAGTCAAAGTTGTGTGACACAAATAAAATCTCTTTCACCATCCCCTCATCTTTCCTCTGCTAGGTTATTCTATGTTTTGGATGGAGTAGAAAATGATACATCAAAGCTATAGAAAGCATCAAGGGTTAGTTGTGAAGGGAATATTTCTCCACACAAGGAGTGACAGCAAGGCACAGTTTGCAATATAAATGAGGGTCACACCAAAAACTTACAAAGCCCAAGTGGTCCTCTCTTAACCTTATCAAAAATACCAACAGAGGACACTGAATTTTCTTATGTACACTAATGTCCGGTATAACTGATTAGGCTATCCCATGTGTTGGTGATAGCCTTGTGCATATTAATAGCATTTTTAATTTTTTCAAATTTTTGTAATTTTTGTTTTATAATGCAATACAATCCTTCTTGTTATCCATTAGTGATTTTGCTTAACCAAAGCGTTTTTTAGGGTTATGTTAATATAGATATAATCAGCTCTCTCTTACGCGGTCTCCATCTCTGAAGTTATCATTTACTTAACTTATATTTAAGAGGAGATTGTCTTCTCTCTTGTAAAAACCATCTATTGTAACTGGAATGGAGCTGTCAGACGGACATTAGTGTACATAAGAAAATTCAGTGACCTCTGATTGTTGGTATTTTTGCAATATAAATGAGACAGCTTTCAGTTGTCTTCTATATACATCAGCATTCTTTAACTCTTCTAGACTATTCTCTGTAACTTTTTAGAAATGTGTTTTTCCACCAAAAAATTATAGATGTCTATTTTTTCATTAATCTTTTCACTTAATCTATTCATATGGAATAGATTCATGCAATTGCTGTTGAAGTAACTCATATAAAGTGTGTAGATAGGTGTTTTTTGGCTTTATATCATTAGTTAGAGCTGACATTGTAATTGGAGTTTGTTCAGTCTAATTTTCTATATCTAATTCCAGATCCTGATTATATCACCAAGGCAACTCGACATTATTTTAATAGGAATGGTGTGGCTCATGCATAATGAAGTTATTAGCCTAATTTCACTATGCATGAGAAACATCAATCCTATAAAATAGCATAGAGTTGCCTTGGTGATATCATCAGCATCTGGAATGCTAGTCAAGGAAGGAACCTATCTAAAAAGCCATCTAAATGGTATGTAGATATGTTTTTCTGAGGTAGTTAGGGCCTTTAAGTATATTTTTTAACATACAGTGTTTTTCCAATTAATTTAATTTACTGAACCAAACTAAGGACCTGATTCATCAACGTATTTTCTCATAAACAAAGAATGGGAGAAAAGCCTTAGTGAATCAGGCAGTAAATTAAAAACCATAATATTAAAACAAATATATGATTTGGAAACCAAGAATCATGTAATCAGGAATCACACCTGATTATGATCCATAGTTCAAAAATGTTGCATTGGTTTGTCTCTAACTAGGAATCCCAGCTATGCCCATATCATTGATTTATGTTTTCAGGATCTAGTTCCCAATTGACTGAGATGTCTTTTCAACATATTTTAATAGTTTTATGACCTACTTTGCAACTCAAAGGATTAATTAAAAGTTTTATCAGAAAACTGAATGCATTTATGCAAAAAATATCTGTTGAAAGTGCAGACTTACAATATCTTCTGAATACATAGGACTTAATTGCAGTAGAGATTTCAGACATTGTTTCTACTGTTCTGTATTCAGACAGAGCATTTTCTTTGCAGTACTTCAATTGGTAAAGTTGCTATCTGAAAACAACAATAGTTTATACTTTATAGTTTTGGTTTCAGATGAGCCAATTGAATGCGAACCCTGTGTTTGATGAAATTAACTTAATTCAATATGATCAAACTCCTCCGAAAAGTATCATTTTTATTTAGGACTTTGTTCTAGCCTACCAGAGCAGGGTGAGCAGAGACACACCGTTAAATAATAATCCAAGAGAAAGAGATGAGTTTCACCCAAATTGTAAGGTCCAGTTAGAGGATTTCAGCCAAAGTTTTTAATCTTATGATGCAAAGATTTCATTTTTATAATGTATATGTTGCTGTCTACATGGGAGAACTGAGCATTATAAGATTACATACTTTGGCTGAAATCTACTAACTGGAGTTTAGAATTTATGTGAAACACATCTTCTTCTCTTGCACTATGTTCTATGATATTTTACAAAACAAAACCAAAAAAGGTATTATAAACCCATTTCCATTATAGCAGGAATTGAGATAGAAAAGCTGTGGGACGGATTTTAAAAGGTTACGCGCGCCGGTCCTATTTTAAAAAGGCCCGGCGACGCGCATAAAGACCCAGGACGCATGTAAGTCCCGGGGCTTTACTAAAGGGGCGGTCCAGGGGCAGGGCGGGGGCAGGGCGTTCCGGGAGGTGGGGTGGGGCGGGGCCAGAGGTGGCCTGCTGGCACGCGCAACTTGCACCTTCCCAGAGGCAGGTGCAAAAGGTAAATAAAAAGTTGAGGGGGGTTAGAGTAGGGCTAGGGGGAGGAAAGGTTAGGGGAAGGGGTGGGAAGGTCAGATTAGGGGGAAGGGAAGTTCACTTCTAGGCCGCTCCGATTTCGGAGCGGCCTGGGAGGGAACGGGGGAAGGCAGCGCAGCTCAGTGCATGCAAGGTGCACAATTGTGCACCCCCTTGCGTGCACCGACCCTGGATTTTATAACTTGTGCGCGCCTGCGCACGCAAGTTATAAAATCAGGTGTACATGTTCGCGCCGGCTAGCGCACGCACATGTATGCCCACACGCACCTTTTTAAAATCTAGCCCTAAGGGTATAGCAAAGAAAGAGCTTTGTTTTCATTTTTTTAGTTTAGTAGTTTTCCTGGGAATATTAATAATGACTTTTCCACTGATTTTTCTCCTGCTTGTTATAGCAAAGTCATTGTTCCATTTTCTTTATAACATTGAAATTCCAAGATAAAAACTGAAAACAAACATCCTTACAAATAGGCAGTACATCAGCACAAGGGAAGGGGAAATTGCAGCATAATTTAAAATATGTGCAGAATCAGGAGCATAATCAGGAAATATTTTTTTCATGGAAAGGGCAGGTGATGGAGGCTAAAATGTTAGCAGATTTCAACAGATTATGAGATAAAGAGTCTTCTTAGCTACACAAAAGTGCAGAAGCACAACCTAATGATGTGTTTGAAATCTTTAAACTGCCCTGTTCTAACAACTGAATAATTAAGTGTGAATTTTAAAAGAGGGGCGCGCCAAAATCAGAAAATGTGCACTCATGTAGGCATGCATTCGTCCATCTGATTTTAAAAGCCGCCCACATAAGTGCACAAGTCCTGATGCCTCAATATCTCACATCGGACAAAAAAAGGGGTGGAATTTGGGTGTGATGTGAGCTGGACATGGATATTCTGGGGCGGAGCCAAGAGATGTGCATGCAAGTACCTACACGTCTGGGTCTGCGCTGAAGACCAGTACCACATAACTTTACTTCTGCTATGGAGGAGGTGTAACTCTTAATAAAACTATTTCCAGGCATCTGTGAGGGGTTTAAGGAGTCTGAGGAGACTGAGGAGACTGAGGAAGTGCAGGCTAAAGAACCAGGGGGGTTTGGAGGACCTAGACCTAGACTGGGTGAACTGGGAGATGAACTGGTGAAACTGGTCATAGCATGGACACGTGTCTCTTATAAAATTCTCTCACTTATGCAGCTCAAACCTAACTTACACTGCTGGGCATGCTCAAGCTTAAAATTAAGCGCACATAGACACGCACCTAGGCTATTTTATAACATGCACGTGTATGTGCATGCAAGATAACAACTGTCTCATCTCTGGCCGTGCACTGACATATATGTGCATCTGGTTGAAAATTACCATCTTACTGAAGTTGCCAGAATGAATTACACTTAAGTAATATGAAATTTTAGAAGTCCTAGTGGAATACAGGTAACCACTCAGCTAAGTACATCTGGCACACTGTGAAGGTAGAATCAACTAGCAGCTGGATCTGTCTGACAGTAATTAAAAGTCCTAATAAAAACACAGGCACACATATAGTCATACTTCTCTGGCAAGCTACATAGGGGACCTAGGAAGCCAGATGCGTGAGCAACAGTCAAGATAGTAGTGGTAATTATTGTTACAAAGCCTTATTGGAAAGATTGTGTGCTGAAAGAACCAAATGGGAGATCTTATATGATCAGCTGCCAAAGATAAAGAATACGGAGGTGAAAGATTTCTAAAAGTTACAAGTGTTCATGCTCTATGACTGGAAACTAGGAAATATCCTTAGCAGAGTGGGTAACAATAACTGGGCAGACTGGATAGACCATCATCTGCTGTAGAAACATAGAAACAATGGCAGAAAAAGACCGTATGGCCCATCCAGTCTGCCCATCCATCCAATTAATTTAGCATTATAATTCTCATTACTTCCTCAAAGGTGAATTTTAAAAGCCCCGTGCACGCCAAAACCAGGAGATACATGCCCAATTTGGGCTGGCACACCGAGCGGATTTTAAAAGCCACCCGGATATGTGTGTACTTGCCGCTGCATGCACAAATGAAAAATTCAAAAAAGGGGTGTGGTCTGGGTGGGGCATGGGCATTTCTGAAATTTAAATTAGCACTTAAATACTTACACGCATAGGCACACACCGGGGTCCCCGGCCGCATAACTTTACTTCTGCTGTGGATGATAAGTAAGTTGTAAAACTAAAAATTCTAGGCAGATCAGTGGGGTTTTTAAAGTTCAGTGCTAATAGTGGAGAAGGGACTTTGTTAAATTTGGGGGGGGGGGGGGGGGGGAGTTGGAAGACCTATCTCTTATCTGGGCAAACTGGAAATGAACTGGGAAAACTGGTAATGACATCGGTGTATTTTAAAATCCCCCACTTACCTGGCACAAGTGGCATTTGGTGCATAGGCATGTGTCCACTTAAAATTGTGCTTATATATGTGTGCATTCAGGCTATTTTATAACATGCCTGCATATATGTGCGTATGTTACAAAATGGCTGCATCCCTAGGCACAGGTTGACAAATGCGCACATGTGTGCCCTCGCACCAGTTTAAAAGTTTCCGACTAAGAGATTCCCTGCAATTATCCCATGCACTGTACAATCAATGCCATAGTTGCTTGCAGGCACAGGGAGTAGTGTGCATTTCATCAGTGAAATCTGGACCAGCATGAATGCTATGCACTCTTACCTTTCCCTGACAGCACACTGGTGGGACCTGGCAGAGGCAGGGGCTGGCAGCAGCTCTAGCAGGAATGGAGTGACAGGGTACAGGTGGGCTTTACTGCACATCTATTTGATATAAAGCCCTCATACATTATGCAATATTCTGTCAGCCATAAGAAAGATTCTGGCAGGTTGGAATCTAGACCAGAGGTGCAGAAATGTTTCAGATGGGATTTTTTGTGTCAGACTGTGGTACAAATATGGTAAAAGCAATGGCAACGGGGGCTTTCATGGTATCTATTGTGCTGCACATTTTCTGCACCTGCCAATAAGAGATGCTCTGAGGGCTAGGACCAAAGAACCATGGGAATGCATTGCTGATTGAGAGGTGCAGGAAAATAGCAGGGCATTTCCATTGAAGCATGAAGGTGGGACACTTTCTCCGTGAGAAGCAAGAAGATTCTGGGAAATCTCACAAGCATCTGATTCAAGATATTGGCACCCACAGGACTTACACCTATATGAGACTGCATAGGTTAGTTCAGTAGCATGCACCCCTTCATAATATATTTTTGGAAACAGAGATAGGTGTGGATCATCCCCTGGGGCATCATGATTGGGTAGTGATGAGGCAACTGGTACAATTCCTTAAGCCTTTGAAGGATTCAGTGGAGAATCTGAATTCCAGAAGTCTAGGTGGGGTCATCCCTACAGTAAATATTCTGGAGGAAAAGCTAGAGGGCTTTTGAGAGCAAGAGGGAATGTTACAAGACGTGTTGCAGTTAATGGACTCCTTGCAACTGCAGGTGCATGAGAGACTGAAGCATCTCACAGAAAACAATATACACATGCTTGCTACACTATGGGCTTATTGATCAAAAGCATTTACACCCTTAAAACTGGGTTTTATGTGTACTGTATAAACTTTTGAAAATTGCTTTGAAATGCCTTTGAACTAAAAATAGGTTTTATCTGCCTTAAGCTAAGATGTGAGAAGAGGAGCACTAGAGACAGAGGCACAATAGGGATGTAGCCCAGGAAAGAGTGGCCAGCTCAGAGAATAGTGTAAGCAGGAGTAGCACCCTGTCAGCTACCATTTCCTCCCTCATCTCAATATGTCAAAGCCACATTGCCCACAAAAGACCATCTCTCCTGACATAGGCCATAGCTAAAGCAGCTGGCAAGAGAGGTCCTCGGCCCACCCCAGCAAAGGAGAGATCCCAGCACAAATTTCTGTGACATGCTATCTCTCAGAGCCCTTCAAGGACTTGAACACAAATGCACTGTTATATTGGGCACATAAGTCCACAGTCTGGCCAGTCCTAGCCAAGGTGGCTCAGAGCTATCTTTCTTACCCACCAACCAGCAAGCCCCATTGAAACTGTCTTCTCAATGACAGGGGATATCTGAAACCTTATCAACAAGGCTGGTACCAGATTAATAGAAAATCAGGTCTTTTTTAAAAACAATCTGTCTTTGCTTGGGTTTCCAGAATTTCCATGCAAGTGGCTAAATGACTGAAAGCAACATGAATACCTTGCTATTGCTCTGCCTAACTGCCATGCACCACATGTACCACCTTAGGGATCTTGCTGCTACTGCTCAGCCTACCTGCCATGCCCCTCACCTTGGAAGTCATGCTATTAATATTCCTACCTGTCATGCCTATTACGTACCAGCATAGCAGTTTTGGTGCTTCTGTGCTGTTTTTTGTTTGGATCTTATCCTAGCTCTACAATTCTATTTGTTTGGTTGTTGGTTATACTGGTGTATTTTGTACCCAGAAAAAAAATTGAAAGCAAAAATATAAGTTTATCCTCCTACTCCATCTCTTTTCTGGTTATCTACCTTTACTGTTTTATTGTGTATGTCTCTAATATCCCAGTCTATGTTACAATTTCATCTTCTGTGCTCGCTCATCATACCCTGATTCTGACTACTATGATGCCTCCCCATCTGCAGAGCTCTGTTCAGAGCTATCTGAACTGTCTCCTCAATGGCCACACTGTCTTGCAGCCTCCGCTCCACCAGGAGTTATTTTTATTTATTTATTTATTTATTTATTTATTTATTTAAAGGTTTTTTATATACCGCGGAACATTTCAAACATCACCTCGGTTTACAATGAACAATAATTTAGCAACAGGCTTTACAATCAATTCAGAAAGAACAAGCATATATCAATAAACCAGGCAAAGAGTAAACATATAGTACAATTGTTCTCAGCAATCTTGACCTCCAGCCTTGCCAAACTCCTCTTCACTGCCTGCACCATACCCAAGCTGCAGATCTTAGTAACCTAGTCTTGCTACTTCACCCTTGCCTCTTCATGGAATCACTCTTGGCTCTTTGACCTGCCCTCTGATCGTTGCCTTGCCTTGTGGCCAACGGGTCTTCTTGCTCCTTAACTTGTGGCCTATCCTTGTGATCTCTGTGCCTTCTTGCTCCTTGCCTTGTAGTCCTCAAACCTTCTGCAATCTTGTACCCTGCCCTGTGGCCTCTGGGCTTGCTCCCACTTCTTAACCTTGCTCTGTGGCCTCATCTGGGCCTTGTCTTGCCCTGTGTCCTTTGGGCCTGACCTTATCTTGCTTCTTGCTCTGTGGACTCTCCAGGCCTCTCCTTGCTTACTGGCCTTTTGGCTTTATGTCTAGCTGCCTATGGACCTTCTATATTGCTGTCTTTGGGCCATTGTATTTTTTGTTCTGTGTTGTCTTGTCTAGTCCTTGTCCAGTCCTGTCCTTGTCTATCTTATTAAATCCTGCCCTGCCCAGTCCTAGCTTTAGTATGCTTTCCCTGTCTTGCCTATGTATTGTCTTGTCCCATCCTGTATCTAGTTCTAGTCCTTGCTCAGTTCCAGCTTGTTTGTATCTGTGTTCAGTCTCAGTGCCAGCTCTGTGTCCTGTCCCTATAGCTATTACTCAGGCACAGCCTTGCTCCAGACTATCCATCCTTTCCAAGCATTGCACCAGATTATCCAGGCTATCCAGCCTGCCCAACCTTGCTACCAGACTATCCAGCCTGCCAAGGCTATCCAGACTACCCAGCCTGTCAAAGCTTTGCTCCAGGATATCCAGCCTGCCCAGTCTTGTTCTAGACTTCCTGCCTATCCAGCCTTGATTCAGTCTGACCAGCCTTTCTCCTGACTGCATAGACTTACCATGATATACTGCCACAGCAAAGACCTACTGGACCCCAGTACCCAAGGGTTCAACTATCAGGAGACTGGACTGGATAGGTGGAAGACCAGCCCTTGTCCTGCCCATCATCCATCCTTGCAGTCTTGTACCTTTCCTGGGGTGATGTACCCCGAGTCCAGAAATTCTGACAGCCTAATTCTCCCATCCTTGTCCTTTCTTGGTTATACTGAGGTGATTTGTCTCCAACAAAGAACATGCACAGGAGAGTCCTTTTACATGACTTCAATGTAATAAAAGTTTCAAAAGGAAGAGAGAACTAGGAACACCAGAAAATCAAAGAAGGGAAGAGACTATGTTCAGCTACAGAAAATGAAAAAACCTTTCTTAATAAAGCAAACCTCCAAATTACCAGAAAATCCACATTGAGAAAAGACCATTACCATGTTCTAATTGTGACAAAAGATTAAATTATAAAGCAAATTTCACAAGAAACCCCAAATTCTACCCAGCAGCAAGATCAGGTTCAAGTAGGAAATTTAATAAAAGCTTATGTCATGAAAGGGAGGTTATCACAGATCATTCTCTTATACTAAATCTGACAAGTGGCAAGTGCTTCCACAGGAAGACAGACTTTTCTCATGCCACTCTGCCTTGCTGCTGTACCCCTTATCCTTCATCTTAAGAGTCCTTCTTCTACTCAACATTAGTACCATGCTCATACTTTGCAGCCTGAGTGTCTTGCTGCCACTCTCCCTTGCTGACATACCACTTGCCACTGTGAGAGGCTGCTTTGCCCTTCTCATGGTGCCTTGGTGTTTTGATGCCACGTCTTGTTCTGTTTTGTCCATTTATCACCATCTTGGGGGTTTTCCTGCCACCTTTTCTGCTTCGTTCCTCCTTCGTGGTGACTTAGGGTGTTGCTGCCACACTTAGTACCACTTTGCCTCTTGGGTTGCCTTTGAAGGTTCATACCATAGTAGCTGGTGCCCTCTTTTGGAATCTTGGGGTTTTCTTGCCACTTTTGCTGTTTCTTTGCTCCTCTGACTGTGCCTTGGAGAGCTCTTGCCACGGTTGATCCTTGGGCTCCTCATACCACTTTTGGTGCCACATTGACATAGTCTTGATTTCTAATGACGTCTATTCACCAATTGCATTAGAAATGATTAAAAAATTCCAATTTGGGAGCCCAAAATTGGCTGTGTTGTTTCCCCCTTTGTCTTTAAAAGAAAACAAAATGTAAATGAAACTAATGAAATTAAATTAATTTTTTCATTTTTATTTATTTATTTATTTATTTATTTATTTAAGGATTTTATATACCGGCAATCATGAGGACATATCTTGCTGGTTTACATGAAACGGGGTGCATTAAATACATCAAACTAAAACTGTGGTGATCGAAGGAAACAGTTACAATTAACAAGGGTCACAGAACTTGGAGAAGAAGGAAGAGATAGGAAAGAATAACTGGTTAGACAAAATACAAATTAAATTAATTAAATACTATGTACAAATGGTATTGTTAATGGTTGAATGTTTTGGGGAGTCCTTGGATTGAGTCCTTGGATTGTGTCATTAGATTGTGTCTGGGAAAGCTTGCTTGAATAACCAAGTCTTAAGTCCTTTCCTAAAAGTTAGGAGGCATGGTTCTAGTCTGAGATCTGTAGGAATGGAATTCCATAGAGAAGGGCCAGCTGTGGAGGTGGCCCGATCTCTGAGGGTAATGTGTCTGGTTGTTTTCGTGGGAGGAACTTGGAGGGCGCCTCTGTAAACTTCTCTGGTAGGTCTTGTCGAATTGTATGCTTGGAGGGGGATTTGAAGATCGAGGGAGATGCGTTGATGTATAGTTTTGAAGGTGACACACATGGCTTTATACATGATACGGAAGTATACGGGTAGCCAATGTAGCTCTTTCAGGATGGGAGTTATGTGGTCTCTCTTTTTTGCGCCTGTTAGTAGTCGGGCTGCTGAATTTTGAACCATCTGTAATGGTTTGGAATAGGATGAGGGCAGACCTAGCAATAGGGAATTGCAATAGTCTAATTTTGAGAAGATGACTGCTTGGATGATCGTTCTGAAGTCTTGAGCATGGAAGAGAGGTCTTATCCTTTTCAGGACATGGAGTTTATAGAAACAGTCTTTGGTTGTTTTGTTGATATGTGCTTTGAAGTTTAGCCGGTTGTCTATTATCACTCCTAAGTCTCTAACTTGTGAGGTAGGTAGGTTGGTAGGAAGAGAAGAGTTAGAGCTATTGTTCTCAGGAGAGATGAGTAGGATTTCTGTCTTGGAGGAGTTTAAGATGAGGTGAAGGCTGTTGAGTAGTTGTTTGATTTTCAGGTGGCATGATTCCCAGAAGTCAAGAGTTTTAGAGTATGTGTCTTTGATGGGGATGATGATTTGAATATCATTTGAAACTGATGAAACAAATTTAGGTATCCTAAGAAACAAATGAATGAACTGAACAAACATTTTTCCTCTGTATATTCTTATTTAATATTTACATTTTTCCTCTGTATATTCTTATTTAATATTTATATTCTTATTTAATATTTCCAGGTTGGAAAAGAATGTATATACAGTATAGGAAGGTGGCATTTTTTTTTATAGATAGAAAGTTTGTCCCTTCCTCTAAGTCAGATTTTTTTGAATGTTCTATTCAGAATCAAACTCCACAAATTGAACCTTATAGTGATAAGCCTTAGCAGATATAAAAGTGCTATATTTAAACCATGTTCATCTTTACTATAATTTACTTGCATTTCTGACCTTTTGAAATGTTCTCTGCAATTTCATAGTTTCTAAAACACATATTTTTTTGAAATGTATTTGAAATTAGGGAAGGTTTTAACACAGTCTTTGGTAATTGCTTATGTACACCAGTACCATATTTCTACTTCATTTTTATATGATCTATGCTATTAGAGTTTTCTTTTTCATTAATTTTGTCATGAAAACATTTAATAGTATTTTACTTCGTTTTATTGCAACTTCATTTTCCAAAAACATTTTTTCCATTCTGTGGTAACAGAAATATTCTTAGGAAAATAGGGTCCTTATTTTAACAATAATTCAGTTTTTGAAAAAATACAAACTTATTTAGGAGTAAGAAAGAATATAGAACTAACAAAATTGTTAAGCCCCATTTGTGGCAAGAATTAGCTGTGTCTATGAAGATGCCCAGCAATATCCCAGTGTTCCAAGTCACCTTAGAGGTGAGGAACCAGAAGGGTTAATTGAAAGCAGTAAGCCTCCCAAACCCAGTGTTTTCAGGAGAAGACTGGAGTGGTTTGGGGAAGTTAAATGAAAGGCTTTCTTTGATGACCAAGCACAGACCCTCATACCTATGAAAATGTTCCCATTCATAAATCCAGAGCTGTTTGAGGCAAGTACCTGAGTTTGTAAGTCAACAAAAAGAGAGGTGAGCAATCATATAAAAGGGTTCTGGAGCAACCAGTGATCCAGTCAAATCTACAAAAGGGAATCAGACAAGAATGCTGACTTTTGAATATCCCTGACAATTATCTATCTACATTTTAGATGGATAAGTTTTTAACCAAATAAAATTTAGCCAGATTAAGTAGGGGCATTTCAGGGGTATTCCAGGGCAAAGTTGAGATAGCTGAATAATTTATTTGGTTAAATTTAATATTTTAAGTTTTCTAAATACGTTATTTGGCTATGTTAATTTGTAGGCCCTACAAGATGTAAAGTTATCAGGAGGCCCGCTGACACGCGGGGATTTACGCCTCCCTCCGGGAGGCGTAAATCCCCCGACAAAGGTAAGGGGGGGGCTTACACAGGGCCGGGTGGGTGGGTTAGGTAGGGGAAGGGAGGGGAAGGTGAGGGGAGGGCAAAAGGAAGTTCCCTCTGAGGCCGCTCCGATTTCGGAGTGGCCTCGGAGGGAACGGGGGTAGGCTGCGCGGCTCGGCGCGCGCCGGCTATACAAAATCGATAGCCTTGCGCGCGCCGATCCAGGTTTTTAGCAGATACGCGCGGCTCCGCGCGTATCTACTAAAATCCAGCGTACTTTTGTTTGCGCCTGGAGCGCAAACAAAAGTAGGCCTATTCGCGGAGTATGAAAATCCGCCCCTAAGTAAACATGATTAACAGCAGTTAATGGACTTCTCCTCCAAGAACTTACCCAAACCATTTTTGAACCCAGCTACACAAACTGCACTAACCACATCCTCTGGCGGGAGCGGGAGGACGGCCCGGAGCGGGAGATCACTCCCGGGACCCCCACTGGACCACCAGGTACCTGTAAAAAGTTTTTTTGGGGGGGGTCGGGAGGGTGGGGGAAGCTAAGGGGTTACTTTTAAAGGGTCGGGGTGGGTTTAGGGGTTATTTTTGTGTGCCGTTTTTCCCACCCTCCCCCAAAATGATAAGGGAACCCCCACGATCAATATCGTGGGGTTTTCCTATCATTTTGGAGGGTCCCCCGATTTCTGACGATTTTGAAAATATCGACGATATTTTCAATCGTCCGAAGCCTGATTCACATCCCTAGTGTGCAATAAATATCACAATGCACGTTAGTAAGAAAATTTTACAGTTAACATTCAAGTGGGAGGAGTTGGGCAGGAGTTAATGGAAATGAGGGTCTGCTAGCGCAATATGTGATAGAGTAACACACATTATCATGGGATTTAGTGTATTCTACCTGTGTTAGCCTCAAATACTGCATTGTACTAATCAACTCCTCTTGTTGTACCTTTCATTGATTCAAATGATAGAAATTCATCAGTTATATCAAATTTGTAATTAATTCCTCTGACTCTGTATGTAACTCCCCCCAAGCCCTCCCTGAATTGAATGTGCCCATCTACAGTGCTACTTATGTAGAGAGTCCTGAACTCTTCAATTTGCCTAACCTCACCCTTTTTATTTTTTTATTGTGGGTGCTATTTCTCCTATATTTACAGCAAAATGATAATTCTAGGCTTTTGTTAAATAAATAATTATTTAATTAGTTTTTAATTAACACAAACCTCCTCAAAAAAAAAGACACCTAGAACTTTGTCATACCATACAATCACAGCATTAACTGAAACAGCAGCAATGCATTTATGAAAAGGCAGCAATGCAAATATTACACCAGGATGCAGAGCACTAACAGACCACCACCGGACTGCTACAAATACCTACAGAGAAACAACATTCTGGAAAAAATACTGCATCTCTGTCACACACAGGCTAAACACAGACCGACCCTGACCTAATACAGAAATAAGGGACAACGTATTAAGAACAGTAACATACAAGTAAAACCAACATAGAAAGCCCAAGAAACCAGACTCTGAGCAGTGAAACTCTAAAGAAAGAGCAAAATATAAAAATATTAGAAATGCACCTTCCCAAAGATGGAATATTCTAAACACTAAAATCTCTAAACACTTGGCTTTTTTAAAGTTTTGTTGTTTCTTTTCTTGCCTCCTCCTATCTTCCCTTCTTCACACACACTCACACACACACACACACAGGCTCTTCCTCTCACAGATTCATGCACACACACAGCCTCTCAAATGTACACACATACACAGCATATTGCTCTCTCAGGCCCCCCCCCCCCCCCACACACACACACTCACACAAAGGCTCTCAGTCCCTCTGGTGCCCATTCTTTCACATATAAGAACATAAAAACATAAGAAATTGCCATGCTGGGTCAGACCAAGGGTCCATCAAGCCCAGCATCCTGTTTCCAACAGTGGCCAAACCAGGCCACAAGGACCTGGCAATTCAGTACAAACACACACACACAGTTTCCCACTCTCACATATACACAAACACACAGACAGAGCCTCTTCTTCAGCCACTACCAGACTCCTTCTTCATCTGCTGTGGAATGGGATCCACGGTGGCCCTGCTGCAGTCCTCCTTCTTCTTCATCCACCATGGAATAGGGTCCATAGTGGCACTCTCCTTCTTTAGCTGCCACAGCTCTGCTATAAGCTTTCTCCTTCTTCATCCACTGTGGGATGGGGTCTGTGGCGGCCCTCTCATACTTTGGCTGTCATGGGATGGGATCTGCAGTGGCCATTCTGCAGGCCTTTTCCAGTGTTGGACCTGAGACCACAGTGAATGGGCTATGCCACAAGCATCATATAGAATTTAACAACCAGGTGGGAGTAGCATGTTGACAGTACATTTTTTTTTGTGACTGTATGCACACTAATTGCAAGTGCTACAGGTACTACATTTTAACAGCATGCTAAAAACTTTTCAATTTTGTTTTAGTGTATAGGCCTTGTTCTGTCTTTTTAAATTCTTTTCAACTTGTTTCTCACATAAAATTCTATCCTGTTTGTTCAGTTGGGTATGTAGAAGTAAAACCATACTTTAAAACATAGCCTGTGAACATGTTTTGTTTTGTTCAATAAGCAATCCAACTGGTTTAGCTAATGAAACCCAGTCTATCCTTTTTTTTTACATATTCATAGGTGGATCTGCAAGATTTAATAATCACTAAGAGCTTGCATTTTCCTCTTAGCCAAATCCACTGAAAACACGTACCAAACTTGTAGATACATGACAAACGTTTGCTGAAAAACATCCTAGCTCCTAAAATCCTGAAATCCATTCACCGACGGATAAAATGAAATACGGCAGTTCGGTGGTCAAAGGTTTGGCTGCTGGGATTCCATGCCAAAATGTATGTAGTCATGCATTTGGGGTGCAGAAATCCAAAGGCGCTGTATTTATTGTGGGTTGAAAGACTGATGTGCACAGAGCAGGAGAGAGATCTCAGCGCAATAGTGACTGATGATATGAATGGAGCGATGCAATGTGGCAAGAGTCAGATGGATGTTAGGCTGCATAGAGAGAGGCAAAACTTGCAGCAAAAAGGAGGTGATAATCCCCCTGTACAGGGCATAGGTGAGGCCTCACCTGGAGTACTGTGTTCAGTTCTGGAGGCTGCATCTCAAAAGGACAAAGATAGGTTAGACTCTTGTAATGTTTGGCTGGTTGCAGGATGGTCCCGTGACCGGTGCCATTCACCCCTGGGAGTCTCTGATGCCAAAAGATCCACCTTCCAGCCTGGATACTGCTGCCACCTTGCTCTCCTTCCTGGACTCCTTAGGCATGCATGCACAATGCACATGGAATACCCCATGGCAGGAAAACACTTGAAGTGCTGAGAAATGACATCAGAAGCAGCTGGGAATTTAAACCCTAGCTGCACTCCTAGCCAGGGCCTCAGCAACATGTCCTTCTCCTTCCCAGCAGTGCGTGTTGCTCCATTGCTCCTGATCCTGTTTTGTTCCAGAGTTCCTGTACCTGCCTTGCTCCAGCCTTGTTCCTGTTCCAGCCTGCCTCGCCCCTCCTGCCCTGCCTCATCAAGCCTGCCTTGCCTTGTCCAGTCCACCCTGTCTGGTCCAGCTTCCTATCCTGCCTCATTCCCATCCTTCACTTGTTGACCAGGTTTTGTCCTCTGCTTACCCAGACTACTCTCTTGTTGCCACCTGCCTCTGATCTGTGCTACAGACCTCGACTACCCTTTGCTCACTGTCTGCCCTGACCCTTGGCCTGACCCCAGTAACTGCCTGCCCAGACCTTAGCCCAGCCCTGACTCTCTCTTCTTGACTGCCCTGTGGGACTATTGTCTGTCCTGCCAGCCCTTGGAATTCAAAGTCTCAACCTGAGAAGAATGGGGCTGGTATAGGTGAAGGTCCAGCATTGTTCCAGCCCAGGGCAAGTTCGCCTGCTGTCGGCCTGGGCCTAGTAAGTTTGCCTTCTAGGCTGTGGCAACTACGCCACAGCACTCACACCTGGGAGGCTCTGATAATGAAAGGTCCCTCATTGAGGCCTAGATGATGCCGTTGCCTGCTCTCCTCGCTGGAACCCTTAGGTGAGCGTGCCCACCGGGATATGAAGGCCCCATGGCAGGAAAACACCAGAGATGCTGGGGGATGACGTCAGGGCCAGCTGGGGATTCAAACCCCAGACACACTCCAAGCCAGTGCCTCAGTAACAGGTCCTCCCTGCTTGCTTTCCTCTCTGAAGAACTTTTTGAGGTTAAAGTTTTATGCCATTTTCATCGGAGAAGCTTACGTATTCTCGACTGCCATTGTGGGCATCATCATTTTTAAAGCTATTCTGAAGTGAATTTACTTACCTGGAAAATTTTTGTACTGCACTAAGCACGTTTTTCTTTTCAACACTTTTTCAAAAAAGAAAAAAAGAACAATTCTCTTGGGCAAATGTTGATATGGGGGGTGAAGTCATAGCGAAGCTCCTTGTTTGATGCCTTTTCTAAAAATATTTCTACAATTTGTTGTGTTTTGTTTTAATATATATTAAAGTTTTCCTGTGTTCATTATTGGTTTTGTGTGAAAAGCCCATATATGAAAAGACAACATTTTTTCACATCTCAAGCAGGATTTATTGTGCTTTAGTAACAAGAGATTTAAATTTAGGCACAAAAAGAGCTTTTGCACATAAACTGACCTATTGCCCTTTTGTCAGGTCAGCCTACCCTAGTAGTTAGTTTCCCTTAGAAAATTTGCTTCTATGAGTTCTGTAGGTGCAACAGACTTTTCTCCTCGTTTAACTGCATACTTTCTTCACTTGTGAAAGTATGCGCAAATCCCCACGAGCACATTCTCTCCTCTCGATCTCCTCCCCTCTCTGCCTTCCCTCCCTCCAGGGAGCATCATTTTTTTCTCATAACTAACCTATAACTAACTGCCTTGTGGAAACCAGAGGGCAATTTCCAGCCCCAGGGATTTACCCAGAATAATCCCCTGGGAAACATTTATGCCCAGTGAAATATGGAAGCACAGAGACCAGAGAATTAATAGTAACAAAAAGAATTTCCACTCGGGTTCCAGTTTTCTTGAGACAAATGCTGTATCTGTCTCCTAGAAATACAGGACCAGATTCAAATTCAGCATGAATCTCCTATACATGGGGAATCATATTAACTGGAAAAAAATGCATTTGACAATTTGTTTGACTCAGCTTTTCCTGTCATAATATCGTCCTTGAAAACAGGAGATAAATAATGGACAAATGGGTCTGCATTGTGACCATAACATTTTTTTTTCTTTTCTACATATTATAAATATTACCATTTGTTAAGAAAAGGCTTTTGTGCAGAGGTTTTATATAGAAGAGACACGATAAGGAGTTTACCAGAGATGAAGAAGGATGTCTGCATTGCTCATGTACCATAACATAAAGATGGGGTTTTAAAAGCCCCCGCTAAAGAAGTAAAATTAAAGGAGCTGACCCTTATCCTAGGTAAGGGGGAGAGGCTACAATTGTGGAGGTGCTCCGCCTCTGGGGAGGAATAAAGAGGCTGGTGAGAGGGCCATTGAGCTCAATTTAATCTGGGAGTGGCCTTTCAGCAGTTTTTCTCAGGTTGAGGGCTTGCATGTCCTCTCTGCGTACCTTTTGCGGCCTTCTTGGCCTTTTCCTTGATAGAAGCCTTTGGCTTCTCATTACATTTATTTATTTATTTATTTATTTTATTTAACTCTTTTCTATACCGACATTCATGATACAGATCATATCATATCGGTTAACAAGGGGGTTATAACATTAACATTGAAGAAGAAGCAAAGTTACAATAAAACAAGGTCGTGGGAACTTGGGAGCTGAAGTAGCTAGAGGCAGAGGTTTAACGAAGTAAACTGCAGCTCCGGGTCTCTTAGAGCCGTGGCCCTTCTCCTGGTTAACCCATCTTCCTGTTGCTCAAGAGGAGTGATGGGGCCTAAACTGCAGGCAGCCCAGTTGATGCCGTTTGGTTTACTCCTTTTCCCTGGCGCGTGGCTGAGAATCCCTCCATTGAAGCAGGCTTCTGCCGTGGGGCAGGGTGAGTGTGATCACTGACTCTGGCCTGTGATTTAAATAGTGGGTCTAAGGTGAGCTTTTTTCCCTTCCTGACAAGCCTGGAGGCAGGAGGAACAGTCCGAGCAAGGATAAGCATCATTGACAGGGAGGACCTTGGCAGCCTGATGTCTAGAGGGCTGTGCAGGCTCAGAGTGCCAGATGTGCTCCTTGTCATGGGTCATCTTCCACATGACTCCATGCTGCGCTGGTGGGGGGGTCAAAAGCGGTTTTGGTGGAGTTGGCAATGCAGCGCACTCCTTGTGCATTGTGAGTGCTTGATGGTCCACCAGTAGCAGACATTAGGTCGGACCTATGCTGGTGGAATGTTTTTGCTACCCTTCCTCGTGCCGGGACATAGATGTTGTCAGGACCTGTGGATGTGCCTTAAGCAAATGCCAGCTAGAGTTAAAACAAAACAAAACAAAACAAAACAAAAGAGCAGGCCATGATCATGTGGTAGTGGAGAGCAGGCTACAGAACATCTGCCTGGATGCCAGCAGCGACAAAAAACCCTACCATTTGACATACCTGCCTATGGCAGCTGGCTGCATTCATCCTTAGCACCATGCAGAGAAAAGAGCTGGTTACTGGGTGTTGAGGGCTGCATTAGGATGTGGCAGCAGTTAGAGCACCGGCCATCCACGCAGCTAGAGTGAGGCCACATGGCTATTCGAGGAAAAGCACCTCTCTTGTTTCCAGTCTTCGGTAAGTTCGCTATGTCAGGTGTACCATGAAAAATTCACCGCTGACTGATGCTCAGATACAGGTCAGCACCCAGACTTCACAAGTTTCACCAGTGGTAGTTACTAAATATGTAGGATGTCTGGTCTGAGTACCTGTGTATCGTTTCTTGCCTTTCCTAGTTTCAGCACGAGCTGCATACAGGGCACAGTCAGCTATGCCCCAATTTGTGCAACACATTGTGAGGTCGATCTTCAAAACATATGCGCATGCGTACTTTTGTTCGCGCCGGTGGCGCGAAATAAAATACACCAGATTTTATAAGATACGCGCGTAGCCACGCGTATCTTATAAAATCCAGGGTCGGCGCACGCAAGGCTGCGCAAAATCGGAAGCCTGAGCGTGCCGAGCCGCACAGCCTGCCTCCGTTCCCTCTGAGGCCGCTCCGAAATCGGAACGGCCTCGGAGGGAACTTTCCTTCCGCATCCCCCCACCTTCCCCTCCCTTCCCCTACCTAACCCGCCCCCCAGCCCTACCTAAATCCCCCCCCCTACCTTTGTTGGGCAAGTTACGCCTGCTTGAAGCAGGCGTAACTTGCGCGCGCCACCCCGGCATCCCCCGACACAGGCCGCACTGCCGGGGGACTCGGGACCACCCTCCCGGCCCGCCCCGAACCGTCGTCATGCCCCCTGCCCCGCCCCGCCCTGCCCCCTGCCCCGGACATGCCCCTGGACACGCCTCCTCCCGCCCCTTTTATAAAGCCCCGTGTAAATCCAAGAGGATTTACACGTGCAGGGGTTTTAAAATCTACCCCACAATGCGCAAAACACTTCTTCGTCTTTCATCCTCCTTCAGCCTCTGTCTTATTCCCACACTGCAGGATGAACAAAGGAATAGATGCCAATAGTCTTGTAAAATTCCTTTATTGAAGTGGAGACACAATAGTAGCCCGACTCTGGCCGAGTTTCGCCGTATCAAGACGGCTGCCTCAGGGGCTAAAACATAAATAAATGATCATATAAATAAATCATTATATAAAAATAATGAATCAAAAAAATAATTAAAACCAAATTATAACATGATATCTACATTGTACATGTATTGAGGCGATGGTGACACATAGATAGCTCATTTCATACAAAGACTAAAAAATCTTAAAAATTCTTATAAAAAATATATAGAATATATATATAGTGGACACTGAACAAACTCATGGTTAATACAAATGTATGGTAAGTTCAAATGAAATTGATATAAAAGATGGTTTTACCTTACGTGTATTCTCTTCAGTTCACAAATTAAACAATTTGTATATGGAGTGGTTTCCTCCATATACAAATTGTTTAATTTGTGAACTGAAGAGAATACACGTAAGGTAAAACCATCTTTTATATCAATTTCATTTGAACTTACCATACATTTGTATTAACCGTGAGTTTGTTCAGTGTCCACTATATATATATTCTATATATTTTTTATAAGAATTTTTAAGATTTGTTAGTCTTTGTATGAAATGAGCTATCTATGTGTCACCATCGCCTCAATACATGTACAATGTAGATATCATGTTATAATTTGGTTTTAATTATTTTTTTGATTCATTATTTTTATATAATGATTTATTTATATGATCATTTATTTATGTTTTAGCCCCTGAGGCAGCCGTCTTGATACGGCGAAACTCGGCCAGAGTCGGGCTACTATTGTGTCTCCACTTCAATAAAGGAATTTTACAAGACTATTGGCATCTATTCCTTTGTTCATCCTGACGGCTTTTATAGATCGCCTTCCTTTGTGTTTTTTGGGTTATTCCCACACTGCGACAGACAAGAACAGGGTACAACAAGTCCAGGACATGACTTACATTGAGTTCTGAGCTCTAGCAGCTATATGAGGCAGCCAAGGTAACTAACTAAACCAGCTGCCTGCACCACTCTAACTCCCCCATCATCTCTGGCATTGGTTAAAACCTTATTTTGTATGTAGTCTTAATTTCAGACTTTGAAATTGGTATGCAGACATTTTTTTTGTATTTCTATTTTATATGCTTCCTCTGCTAGCTTATTATCAGATGATTCAGGCAGTTTGGAGTTCTTTCTTTCTGAGACTCTGGTAGTCAAGCAATTGTGGTCAGTTTTTATCTCAGGCTTTGTACTTTTATACTCCTCAAGACTGCTCATTTATGCCTGATTGAGCATGTACCCAGGCAGCAGAGATCAGCAAACTAATTTTTCTTACTTTCATATGGCAGCTAACAGTATAGTCTTGTTAAAGCACGGACTGTTCTTTGATCAGTTCTTAACATATTATCTTGGCTTCCACAGATAATGATCGACCACTTTTGGTCTTCTCTACCAGGGCGCCCAGAGCCTTCTTAGTGCACAAACTAGTATGTCAGACTCATAAGAAGATCCTGAGTCAATGCATTAAGAAGGTAGTGGTCAGCAATATCACCCCCAGCACTTGTAGGTCAGCTTTTCAAATGTCACTCCTTTTCTCTTTCTTAGCAGGTCAGACACTCGTCACCTTTGAGGATTTCTCCCTGGCTAGTAGTACATGGATCCTTCACCTCAAACAGCAAGCACATGGTGGATTCCAATTCAAGTCAGCTTTTGGTCTGTTATTTATAATATACAGGCCATGGATTCTTCAGGGGCCCATATGATTCTTGATTACATTGCCATGGAGTAATCAGCTAGGTTGCTGCATCCTCATGTGCCTTCATGTTGTGCAGATATATTCCTTGGAAGATGAAGTAAAGCACTAGCTTGTCAGGGGCTTCTGCCAATATCATTCTATATGTTTAGGACCAGTACATATAACCATGTGGTCAATAGGGCAATATCATAGCTTGCACAACATAGGTGTTATCTTGTGATTAATTTCCCATATGGTAGGTGGTTTCAAGATTGATCTGTACTCATCCCTAGTCTAGTCTTTAGTGCAGATAGTAAGCTTTAGAGGACCCTGTTAAAGTGACCCTTTAGTGTCATGGGCATGTCACCATCTCTTCAGCATGCATTATAATTTACCTTTGTTACCTGATCATCAATAAGTTCTTTGTGAGATCATGTGGCTCTTGCAGCCTTGCGCAGTATAATAGTTGTTATAATTCTTGCTGCAAGGCTCCAGTTCCAACCCTAAATGATGTGGCAGACTTATTCTCCTGAATCACTTAAACTGAGTATCTCACGCTTCCATTTTCCTGAATCTAGGCACCTCCCTCTTTCTTACTAAAATGTTTTTTTTTTTTCCCGATTCAGGTGCCCTAGGCCAGGACGGCCAAGGGAATTACATTGTTCAGTTGGAAAAAGGGATTTTAATCCTGATGGAGGACTGTCAATTGGCTACTTGCCAATGAGAAGATGGCAGAGGTGCTATTTTCAGTAGTTGTTGATACCCTGTAGCAATTCTCTATCTGCTAAACCATGTCTTAGTGTAACCAGGTATTCTTGAGATGCCAGTCTCAAGTATGACTCTCACTTATATGCAATACTATGTGCAATTTTCATCTGGTACCTGGATGAGGAAGAGCAAGTCTTGGAAGTCCCAGAGAAGCAAAGCAAGAACATGGTATCTGTGGCACCATACCTATGGCCTGCCATTGAGCATTACAGACCCGACGGTCGGCCCCTGTGACATAGTGAGGGCAAAGGCTACCTGCGCCATTTTGAATACTGGCAGCTGACGGCCCGAGTGCAGGAGGTGACTCCCGAACCCCTGCTGGACTTTTAGCAAGTCTTGTGGGGGTCAGGAGGGTCCCCCAAGACTTGCCAAAAGTCCCTGGTGGTCCAGCGGGGGTCCGGGAGCGATCTCCTGCACTCGGGCCATCAGCTGCCAGTATTCAAAATGGTGCCGATAGCCTTTGCCCTCACTATGTCACAGGGGCTACCAGTGCCATTGGTCAGCCCCTGTCACATGGTAGGAGCACAAGTTGGCACCAGCCATCCATTGCTCCTACCATGTGACGGGGCTGACCAATGGCACCGGTAGCCCCTGTGACATAGTAGGTCAAAGACTATCGGTGCCATTTTGAATACTGGCAGCTGAGGGTGTGAGTGCAGGAGATGGCTCCCGGACCCCCTGCTGGACCACCAGGGAGTTTTGATAAGCCTTGGGGGAGTCAGGAGGGTGGGGGGCTGTAGTTAATTTAATTTTAGCTGGGAAATGAATAAGAATTAACGTATAAACGTATCGGGGGCCCCCCTTGCTGAATGCAATGTATCTGCCCCCCGACAAATACGAATCCCGAATGCAATGTATGGCATCCCTCTGCACATCCCTACTGGTTATGCATCCTCATCCCTGAGCATGTGTTTCTGATGGGGCTTGCAATGTGGTGTTTTCATCCCGATCTCCATTGTGTATGTAGCTCTGAATGAGTCCTCTCAGCTTCCTCCCCTTCCCTTATGTGTCATGTGCCTTTCATCTGAGAAATGTGCACGGTAGACCCTTGGTGGTCAGGTAATTCAGGAATACCATATTCCCCTTCCATTATTATTATTATAGAATTTAGCCTACTTTGTATAATATTCTCTGCAGGTTTCAGGATGGGGCTTTGGCAGGAGCTGGACAATATATGACATGTATTACCTTGCCTGATCTGCACAGATATGTACCAATCTGCAATACGTTTCTTGGGCTTCAGAGGAGCTATGCCATCTCAGCAGCAATTTGTAGTATGTTTACTGTTCACAGCCAAATGGAAGCAATTGCATCCATAGGTGACAGCCCACATTATCCTCTTTTGATTGTGGAAGGGCTGTGCTATCTTGGCAATAAAATGCAGTATTTTGTGGAATTTACCAGGGCATGCAATCTTGTTGTACAAGAGCCTCATTGGTAGCTGTAGCTGAAGGCATTTTTCAGCGATCAGTTGGGCCTTTCATGCTAGGGCATTTGGGCAATAAGTTCCTTTCTGCCTTAGGCAGCATTGATAATGGAATAATGCCACAGCTAGGTTGGTGGGGAGCTTACGGCAAGCAAGGTGTTGCTACCACGAGCTTGTGGCTGAGTTGACCACATCCTAGGGGTCCACAACAAGTTCTATTTTAAGTTGTTCTGGCAGAGAATACCAAGGGGTACTACTGCTGCTACATTGTGCATGGCATGTGCAATCTGAAAGCTGGTCAGGCAGTGATTTCCATGCTGGCATCTCCTGCCACTGTGTTGATTGGGTAGGTGATAGCATAGATGAGTTTCCAGTCAAGTCTTTGGCTTTGGCAGCTCGGATTGGCCTGCTTGATCACCCCCAGTACATTGCTTGTATCCTGAATAAATGAGTCTTGGTCTTGCTACAGACCAGGACATCATCGGAGGGGTGAGATTTCTATGGCCCTACATCCCCAGAACATTGCATTTATCATGATACATTATGAGCTTTCATGAACTGTAACTCAAAAGAGGGTTTGGTCATCCTATAAAGATTGCATAATGTTCTTGCATTTAATCAATGATTGAAATTAATTTTGTAAAATGACCTATTCTGTGGCCATATTCATCCAATAAAGATCTTTATTTATGAATAATATTGTGTCAGTGAGCTTTATTCATGGCAATACATGAACTGTAATTCAATGATAAGGGAAAGGAGGGAAGGTTGGATTTAGAGAGAATGAATGGGATTGAAGGAGAAGGCGAGTATGCTCATGACACAGTTGAGGAGACATCCCCTATCCCAGGTAAAGGGGGGAAGCCACAACTGTGAAAGTGCTCTGCCTCTGGGGAGTGATATATAGGCTAGTGAAAAGGCTGTTGAGCTCAATTTAAGCTGGGAGCAGTCCTCCCACCAGCCTCATTTGACGGTTTCCCACCCAGCCCACCCATTTCAGGACAGATATTGTGATCTTGGTGTTGTGTGGTGGGGTGCTAAGCAGTCACAGCACAAGGGGAGGTGGGGTTGACCATGCCCTATGGCTGCATGGCAAGTGCTATTTTAAGTTGTTCAGGCAGTTACTACTGCTGCTACGTTGCACATGGCATGTACAATCTGAAAGTTGGTCAGGCAGTGAATTCCAAGCCAGTATCTCTTGCCACTGTGTTTAATGGGTGGGTGAGAATGTAGTCAAATTGCCAGTCAAGCTTTCAGCTTTGATGATTGGGATTGGCCTGATCATCCCCCAGCACATCGGCTGCATATTGAACAAGTGAGTTCTGAACTTGTTGTGGACTAGGACATTGTTGGAGGGCTGAGGCTTTGACTGCCCTGCATCTCTAATGCCAGAATTATTGTGTTTAGTATGATACATAATGAGCTTTTATGAACTGCAACTCAAGCGAGGGTGTGCTCACCCTCTAGGGATTTCATTATGTTCTTGGGTTTAATCAATGGTTGAATTTAGGTAACCTGACCTGTGCTATGGCCATATTCATCCAATAAAGAACTTCATTTGTGAATAATGCTGTGTCGGAGAGCTTCATTAATGGCAATAAATGAACTGTAATTCAAAGGGAGTGGGTGTGGAAGAAGGGAGGGCAGGCTGGATTTAGAGAGATTGTATCAGATTGAAGTAGGTGGTGAGTATGTACATGACACAGGTGAGATTTTATTTTACTCCATCTATTAATAATATTTTAGATTCTTATATGACATATGAGGGATGTGCAAAGAAAAAAATTGATTTTGGTTCATTCATTTGCGATTGAATCATGTTTTTATTCATTATTTCATTTTTTTAATTCATTTTGGAAAACAATGTGCACCATTTGTAAATAGTGCACTTTATTTGCAAATAGTGTGCATTATTTAAGAAACAAATTAAGACAAAAATCTGGAGGATATTCAGGGATATTCATATTTGTTTTCAAAAATCCAAAACAAATTTTCCTAATTTGGTTCTAATTTCTTGATCATTTTTAACAAATGCACATTCCTATGAAATATTTACAGTATTTATTTTGTTCTTCATTATTGGATTATTGAATACACATTGTTACTTATATAATACATTAAAAATAAATATTTTCTCTAAGCATACCTTACTTGCCATTTTCAGAGAAATAATACTGAGTTAGATAGAATTAATGTGTCCTGGTTTGGCAACATTCAAATTTTTATATTAAATAAATAAATAAAGAAGATAACATTCCCAACAAAAGTCAAATCATAATCGAGACAATTATGAAGTATCTTAGGTGGATAAAGTACAGAGATTATACATATTTTAAAAATTTAGTACATTTTACTCTAAGAATATAATTGTCATTATTGATCAGGACACCTTTTAAAGAACAAAAAAAAAAAAAAATGTGCTACAGTTCAAGTGATTTCGAGAGTTTGACAGGTCTTGAAAAATCACTTACTTCAACATCTTCCTTATTGCTCCATGATAAGGTTTCAGAACACACAGAGACTCCAGTTTTCACCATAACAATATGATTATTACTAGAGCAATATGTTAAACATCAAATATAATTCAATGCTACTAAACAGTTATTATAACTTATAGTAAACAAGAAATCTTACCCTGAGTCTTTGAACCTGAATTCCCTGTTTTTCTGTCATTTTGAAAAAGTGATTGAAGTTAAAATCATCAAGTAAAAGGTAGACTGGGACACCTCTGGTCGATGCCTCCATAAGTTCTTTGAAGATATCCACATCAGTAAACATGTCCATAACTATGGCAATGACCTGTTTATAAGAGAGGGAAAAGAAAAGTGCAGTAAAGCTATATATATTGGAGTATTATATACATATATATATATATAGATAAATATAATTCTTCTTCTTAAAACAATATTTCACCAGCTTCTAGAATTGGGTGTTGGAAGCACAATGTGAATCTGCTATGATGTCAGTAAGCAGTAAGGGCGAGAGTTAAAAAAAACAAATTACTGGCTTACACTTATGTTAACCCTCTGCTTTATAGATATATAGAGAAAAGCTTTTATGGGGGAGATTCACAGACGGGGGCAAAGTCCGTGGCACCTTTTACATGCAGATTTTGCACAAACTTTCAGCGAGAAAGTACTTGCAGACTTTCCCTCTGAAACTTGCCACTGACTCTTTGTACTTGCTTATTGAGTGGGTAGATTTTTTTTAAAGAAAAAAGATCAAAATAAATGACACAGACATAAAGAAAGGAGGCAACCTGCACAAGGTGGATGCAACCCTAAAAATGAGGTGGGGACATCCTGCGTGAAGTGACAGTTATAACCCTATACACCTTGTTGGGCAGACTGGATGAGCTATTTTGGTCCTTATCTGCCATCATTTACTATGTTACTTTGTCAGAATGTCGTAACACCTGTAAATTTTAAACCATAATCTATGTGTGCTATTTTCTTATCTTGTCCAGAAAATGAGTCAGGAACAGCTGCCCTAAAAAGTCTGAGTATTGTGCAACAGGATGCATACTTGTAGACATATTGAGAGACATATTGAGAAAGGGCCTTACATGGGCTGCTGAACATTAACCTCCCTAAAATTAATTTTGAATGTTTTAGGGATACAGTGTGGCATGACACAGTGATTAACATTTATTTACAGCTGTGGCACTGTAGAAATGAGCTTCATAGGAAGTGGCAAACCTATTGTTTAAATTTATATAGCTTTGCTGTCACACCATATTTGCAGCCACATTGGCGATTGCCACATTCCCCGTTCACCAACTCTGCAGAGTGTTGGTGAACACTATGCAGAGTGACAAATAGAATAGAATGCAACAGAAGAGAAAGACACACAGAAAAAGCATTTTGTTTTATGGAGCCAGAAAAAATTGAGAGAACATTATAACAGATAGATTCTGAAGGTGATGGGGAAAAGCTCCACTATATGTTCAGAGCAGCCCAGTATCACAACTGACAATTCAAAGTGACCATGGAGATTTGAAGTGAGAGAGACCCTACCTTGCAATTTAGAATATTATCAAGGCCAGATCACAACTACAACTTCAAACGAAGGTAGATCTACAACTGAGATCAACTCCCAAGCTTAATAAAAGTTCATAATTATTATGAAAATACATTTTATTTAATAAAAATGTCACATCTGACTTCACCCCAGTCTTTGCTGAACATAAGCACAGAATAAAATGTGAACATGTGCAGACGTCAGATGTTCCTTTAGTGGCTCTACCCTTTTCCATTGAATTAACAGGGTGGAACAGTACTGAAAACACCTTGTGACTCACTCCACCTAAATAGTTATGCAGATCTAAAGAAAGTGTGAGTTACAAATAAAACTAGTTGTTTTTTTTCCCACCCCGCAAACGAAATTAATTCATTTCCTGTAAATAATTGACTAGCTGCATGTTTTGTGAGACACAAAGAGAGTCAAAGAACAGATGTCAGATGAATAAAACTTAATATTTACCTGTCAAAAAATTAATAAATATCAATCGATTGTCTCAAGTTACTTATGAAATATACTAAGAGTGGTAAGACATAAATTTACAAATACTGGAAGAATTTAAAAAAAACAAAAAAAGGTTTGTGATTTAACTGAAAGGCTTATTGAAACCCTAAGACTTTGAGTTGGATCCCAATCCTTTTTTTAAATTATTCAATAAAGATTTTTTTCCATAGCCACAGATTGAGGAAAAATTTTAAAATAAAACCCTGACTTTTATTAAAGAATAGTTAATGGTCTTTTGTCTGTAAAATTCCTAAGACACATAAATTGACAAATAATGATATTTACAATAAGGCATGCTGTAAGGAAGATACCTGGGCAGTTCTGCTGGCTAAAGGAATATTTGGATCTGTCGAAAAGGAGCTTACCCTTGTGCAAAATGTTTGCATAACACTGAATTTCTCACTATAGTTGACAGAGAGACCAAGTCATACTACTTGCTTGGCTACTCTTTTGAAATGGCTGAGTTGGCTGAGCAAGAATTATGAATCAGCATCAATCTAACTATGAATCACTGCTAATTATAATAAAATTCTCATACTTAATCCACAAACCATATTTCACACGGTCTTTCCAAAATACCATAGGTTAAAAGAAAATGTATCCTTTTATATAATCCACCATATTTCTGTCTCCAATTGAAAGAACTGAAAATATATTATTCTTTCCACTGGCATATCCATCAGTGTTCAAGCAATTCCGTACCATTTTATCCTAATTAATTATTTGCACATGTTTAGATGGGTTTAATTCAAAACACTATACGATACTCTTCATTAAGAATAAAGATTTTTTTCTAAGTGCAGCCTGTTTCTCCCCCACCCCCAACCCCATGGGAATTTAAGTAGAGAAATAGTTGAGTAATGAATAATAGGCTGCATACTACACATTAGGTAAGAGAGAAATATTAAGAGAAGTCTGTAGGTAAAAGTACACCCACTCACTAACCATTCATGCCTCTCCCTATTAGGCATACTTCATCCTCCCACTCTTATTCACATGTACTCTGCCTGCATCCATACTCTGTATATCCTGCACATCAGTTATTCCTGCACATATTTAAACCTATAGGAAAATGACAAAGAACATCAAAGTTATAACAATTAAAGCTTTTTACTCTAGCTAAAAAAAAATCGTTATTTTTTATTTCCTATCCTGGGAGTTGGGGAAGGTCTCTATTTTTCTTTGGGGGTGCTGACTCATTCCTCTAGCTGCTTAAAGGTAAAAGAGTAAAATGAAACTTTTGATAGCATTTTTAGTGTCCATAAAAAAGACACAACCTTGGTACGACACCGCATCCCACCGAAAGGCCTCTCTGCAAAATAGGTCCTTGTCAAATTTCGCTGGGACTTCAGTTACGAAATCGTTAAGAAAAAAGAATGCCCCACTACGAAATCATGAAATGGATCTCTAGTTTTAGTTTTAGGTCTGCAGTCTCATGGGACCGGCCTAGGGACTATGATGGTGTAACAATATCTAGGGGTGTGCATTCGTTTGTAACGTATTGGCAATCTGCAACGTATCTGCCATATCCGTTGTATTCGTGGGGGTCACAAAACGTATGGCGAACCCCCACGAATACAACATATCACTAACAAATAAATCCCCACCCTGCTGACCCCCCCAAGACTTGCCAAAAGTCCCTGGTGGTCCAGCGGGGATCCTGGAGCGATCTCCTGCACTTGGGCTGTCGGCTGTCGGCTCAAAATGGCACCGATAGCCCCTGTGACAAAGTAAGGGCAAAGGCTATCGGCGCCATTTTGAATACAGGCAGCCGACAGCCCAAGTGCAGGAGATTGCTCCAGGACCCCCGCTGGACCATCAGGGACTTTTGGCAAGTCTTGGGGGCTCAGGAGGGTGGGGGTTGTAGTAAATTAAATTTAAAGGGTTGGGATGGGGTTTTTTTTCGGAAACGAATATATATGTAACTAATGAATGGATCTGGGTACCCTGAGAATGGATGCAACAGATTTGGGTCCCGACAAATACGAATACCGAATGGGACAAATCCGTCCCTGCTGCACGTCCCTAATAATATCATTATAGGGTACAATTCTTTAATAAAAGAATACCTTTTTGATCAAAGAGGGATAATTGACAATTAAATTGCAGTTGCTTAAAGTTCTAGTCCCACTGGATTTTGCGGACATGCCTATTTTCTTTTTATTCAAAGGATTTCAGTTTGGATATGTAAAGCCATTCCAATAAGTCTGCCATCACATTGAGCAAGAAGGAAGAAGTGCAGAGAGCATACTCAAGTTATATCAGTAACTGGACCGCCCGGACACCGGTGGGCTCCTGTCTGCGCCAACCCCAGTCTCACTTGTCTCTCCCACTTACACACAAAGAAAACATGACACTCAATTTGGATGCAAAGGCCACAGTTATTTATTAGAATCCCTAACATAGAAGTCTAATTAAGCATCGAGTCTGTTCAATAATGTTTACAAAATCGCAGCTGGGCAGGTGCTGGTACTCTAATATCCACGCCCAAGCGAAATCACGGGTTTTCACGCCGAGCAAGCCCCCGAAACAGGTGTCATGACAACCAAGAACCAGATGGGATCACGGCTTGGACAGCCACAAAGCAAACCCACTGCCGTATCCCGTCCGCCGGAAGGGATCCAAGCCCAGCCACCACAAAGCAAGCCTTGCCTGAGTCACTCCACAAGTAACAGCCTCGATCTGTCAAGGCCCCGAGTGCCGGCCTGATATTGATCATCCATGGGAAATGGATGAGGGCCCCTATACCTCTCACATACATATCGGCACCTCCCAGCTTCCTTCTAATGCTTCTGCATTTACAAAGGCATTCCGGACTTGGTCGCTGCCGCCACAGGGGCTCGGTATGTAAGAGTACAGAAACATCTTCCTTTGGCCCAGACTCAGGCCCAATGCTACCAGCCTCTGAGTCAGGCCTTGGCATCAGGTCTGGGTCCAGGCTGTGGCCTGGTCTCCCCCATCCTATGCCCACCTGTCTAGTTATGCTGCAGGTAGAAATACAACTGTTGTTGATCTCTGCACAATATAGGGTTGGTAATCTTTTTACCTGCAAACAGGTAATCTGTATGCAGGGCAATCTTCAGACAGTGTATTTACATGAATAAAATTCATTTATGTAAATTGATTTTGAAAATTGCCCTGTATATAGGGAAAAGAAATAAAGAAGGGGAAGAAAACAGACCATTATGGTTTTCAAAAGAGATACCTGAAAAGGTAAGGGCAAAAATATTAGCGTTTAAAAGTTAGAGAACCTCAGTTGGAAGGCACCTGAGTTAATTAACTCCAGTGTATTCTACCTAGCAGAGGGTACCATTTTGATGTATGGCAGTTCAATTAGCTTCCACACATCAAAATAGCACTCTCTAATGGGGAGGAAGCACTGGAGTTAAATAACTCTGGTGCCTGCCGAGCAGAGAACACCATTCCAATGGTGAAGATGGAAGAAAGAAGACCTCTGAGGCCTGGACACCAGGCCTAGGCCTGACCCTTGGCCAAGGCCCTTGTGTTGGGCCTGGGCTTGGGCTGAGGCCCAGCCATTAGGACCGGGCTTCTGGGCCAGGCCCTGGTGTTGGATCTGTGCCCAGGCAGTGGCCTAAGCCAAGGTCCAAGCTTCAGGACCCAGCCTCCATGGTGGGCCCCAGCATTGGACCTTGGTCAAGCCAAGACCTAGGCATCGAGTCTCAGCCTTCAGGAAATGCCCCGCTGTCAGGCCTGGGTCTGGGCTGAGGCCCAGGCTTCAGGGCCTGACCTGGAGGCATCAGATCTGGATACAGATAATGATCCTGGCATCTGGACCTGACCTCCAGATCGGGCCCCAGCATCGGGCCTGGGCCTGGGCTGCAATGCTGGATCCCCGATGCAACAGGTACGTTTGGAGAATTTTGGGGTCTCAACTAAGGCTCCGGCATCAGGGGTGGGAACTGCTGTAGTATTAGCAGTGGAGAAATGAATAGCAGCTGGTGCGAATTGGAATTAGCAGCAACAGCAATGACAGAATTAGCAGCAGACCAATAACAACATCAGTGATTAGAGATGTGAATCGTGTGATCGATCGTCTTAACGATCAATTTTGGCTGGGGGGGGAGGGAATCGGATCGTCGCAGTTTTGTTTTTTTAAATATCGTGTAAATCGTAAATCGGGGGAGGGCAGGAAAACCGGCACACTAAAACAACCCTAAAACCCACCCTGACCCTTTAAAATAAATCCCCCACGCTCCCGAAACCCCCCAAAATGTCTTAAATTACCTGGGGTCCAGTGTGGGGGTCCCGGTGTGATCTTCCACTCTCGGGCCACGGGTGCGTTGATAGAAATGGCACCGGCGCTACCTTTGCCCTGTCATATGACAGGGCAAAGGTAGCGCCGGCGCCATTTTGGTTCCTGTTCCCCGACGTCACGAGCGTAGGAGATCGCTCCCGGACACCCGCTGGACCCCCAGGGACTTTTGGCCAGCTTGGGGGGACAAGACTTGCCAAAAGTCCAGCGGGTGTCCGGGAACGACCTCCTGCACTCGAATCGTGTTGCCGTAATGAAAAATGGCGCCGGTCATACGGCCGGCGCCATTTTGCATTACGGCAATATGGCCATACAGCCGGCGCCATTTTGCAATACAGCAACACGATTCGAGTGCAGGAGGTCGTTCCCGGACCCCCGCTGGACTTTTGGCAAGTCTTGTGGGGGTCAGGAGGCCCCCTCAAGCTGGCCAAAAGTCCCTGGGGGTCCAGCGGGGGTCCGGGAGTGATCTCCTACGCTCGTGACGTCGGGGGACAGGAACCAAAATGGCGCCGGCGCTACCTTTGCCCTGTCATATGACAGGGCAAAGATAGCACCGGCGCCATTTCTATCAACGCACCCAAGGCCCGAGAGTGGAAGATCACACCGGGACCCCCCCCCCCCCCACTAGACCCCAGGTAATTTAAGACATTTTGGGGGAGTTCGGGAGGGTGGGGGATTTATTTTAAAGGGTCGGGGTGGGTTTTAGGGTTGTTTTAGTGTGCCGGTTTTCCCGCCCTCCCCCTTCCCCGATTTACGATTTTTGACGATAAATCGGGGGAATTCCTGTTATATATCGCCTCTAACGATTTTTGACAATTTAAAATATATCGGACGATATTTTAAATCGTCAAAAAACGATTCACATCCCTATCAGTGATGGAATCAGCAGTAATAAGATTAGGGGTTAGAGAGAAAGAGAGAGGGTGGTGGGAGTCGGAGAGTAAGAGAATGAGATGGGACTGGGTTGAAGGTTCAAGAAAATGGTAGTACTGGGAAATTGGGAGAAAGATTGGTGGGGCTTTGAAGAGAAAAACTGGTGGGGATGGACTGGGGAGAGAGAGAGATAGTACGAATATCCAAATTTCCCTCTGCCACATTTTTTTACCTTGACTATTTCCTTTACAAATAATGCTCTTTCCATTGTCTTATGTTATTAAATCCTCAAAATGACCCTTCTTATACTTCCAGTTCTTTACAAGTGCCATCATGGGATTTCTAACTTTTTGTGTCTCATTTGTTAGATGGGATTGCCAGCTTTATTAAGTCAGCTCTGATTTGCGATCCCCACATCTAATTTTAAATACCTGACAACACAAAATCTAAATTGAACATGGTACCCTTCTTAGATGGATGAAAACCATCATTATAAAGTTTTTTATACCTCTAGAGAGATCTTTAGTCCTCAAGAAATCTAGCTCTCTCATCCCTGCACTAGCTATTAAGACATGCATTGATGTTTTTATGTAGTATACCCTTTATTTACAGGTAGCATCTCATTTTCTGAACCATTTTTGGTACTACATTGATTTAGTTTCCTGCCACGGCATCTCCCCCAGATGACAACAATCATGCCTTCCCTTTTTAATCTCCAGCAATCTTAAGGATATATTTTGTTTCTCTGCTAGATATGAATCCAAGTAGGCATTTAACCTTGCATATCCTCAATCCTGCTTCAAAATCTATGCATCTAATGTTAAGGTCAACCACAAGAAAGAGGTTTCTTCTCTTATGGATTCTACTATCACTATTCCTGACCTCCATCTTCATCTCTGTCTTTACTGCAGGCACCTCTGTGGAAATTTCCTTTGTCGCCAATGCCATTAAGACATTTTATAGTGATATTTTAGGATATTTCTCTGATTTATAGCCCCTTTCCAACCTGAACCTACCATGATTCATTTGCTGCTCATTTTTTAGATTCTCTGTGGGAATGGATGAAGACCTAGTGGACATTACATATTAGGGGAGTTTAAATGGTTATACCTGGAGAAAACAGCAGAACATCTTAAGGGACTGGATCCAAAGATCTGGCCTAGCCCACTTTAAGCCCTGTTCAGCAGGGAATCCTGGTCCTGTGTAAGGATCCTAGGAAAGGAGCTACCCAGGAAAGAAGAGGAGATCCTGGTTGAGCTAGACTGGACAATGTGGAATTGGGTGTGTTGGCACCCAAGGCTCACTCTTGAGAGGATGTTGGAAGTGGTAGATGCCTTCCATCATGCTCAACTGATGCCAGAATTTGGGCACAAACTAGAAATACAACCCACACAGGATTTCTGGCATGGCAGTGAGAGAACCAGATCATAGCAATGGTCTTTGGGGCTGGACAGCTCTACTTTCATACACAGGCCTCAGATTCCCAACTTGTTTCAATTGTGGAAAGAGAGGCTATATGGCCAGAGATTGCCTATTAGAAGAAAGTGAGGCCATGGATGTCAACCTGGTAACTCAGCCAGTGTTAAGATTTGTGAGTTTGTGGGCCCTGGGCTGAGGTGAGAGATGGTACCGCCCACAGGGAGGAGCCCCGTGAGCCTCACCGTCGGGAGGCGAGGTCTCAGCTGCTGGGTGTGCAGGAAGCAAGTACTGGAGAGAGAGAGAGACACTGCCCGGGGAGTGGGGAGTGAAGTAAGAAAGTCACACAGACACGTTGTGCCCCAGGATCTGTGGAATGGGGTATATCTAAGAGAGAGGATTCCTCTGTAGAGATGACATGGCAAGGGTCCACAGAGCGAGGTACACAGGTAAGGGTCCACGAGATTATACGGCAGTGGTCCACAGAGCCATCTTTTAAAATGGCGCGGGCCATCTAGTGCTCCTACCATGTGACAGGGGCCGGTCAATGGCACAGATACCCTGTCACATGGTAAGGGCAAAGGGCCACCGGCGCCATTTTGATTAGTGGCAGCCAACGGCCCAAGAGCGGGAGATCGCTCCCGGGACCCCCACTGAACCACCAGGTAATTTTAAAAAGTTTTGGGGGGGAGGGTCGGGAGGGTGGGGGAAGCTATGGGATCTGTTTTAAAGGGTCGGGGTGGGTTTAGGGGTTGCCGTTTTTCCCGCCCTCCCCCAAAACGATAAGAGATCCCCTCGAACAATTTCGTGGGGTTTTCCTATCGGTTTCGGGGAGTCCCCGATTTCTGACGACATTGATATTTTCAATATTGTACGATATTTTCAATCGTCAGACAAACGATTCACATCCCTAATAAATATATAGGCACATAAGAACAGGAAGGCATGAAAAAATATGGTGCAGTCTCGATATTCTCTGTATGAGGTCTTACCATGTGAACAGTGAGTTTTCTGAAACAAAGCATGTTTTTCTGTCAAAAAGAGTGAGATTGTGTTTAGGATACAGTGATTTTTTTCTCTCTAAGGATTCTTTTTCATTTATAGCATATATACAATACCTCAGCACAACAGATCAAATATAACGTTAAGGAAGTATCAAAAATATATAGAGGAATAATTATAAAGCCTCCCCTTCAAACATCAAAAGTCGAAAACAACAGACAACCCCCCCCCCCCCCCCCCTGAAGACCAAAAGACACTACTGGGACACAGAACAATAAAACACCACAATAAACACAAACCAAAATACACAGGGGGGATAACTTTCAAAACTGCTTCTGTCTGCCCATTGATGTGCATACAAAGTTGCTCCTGTATTTTATACCCTGCGTGGATATGATATGCACAGGTTATAAACTATGAATACATATGTGCACAGAAATGCTTGCTTAGGGGTAGATTTTATAATGGGCCAGATTTTAAAGCTCTACGAGCATAAATCCAGTGCATTTACGCGCATAGAGTGCCTTACGCGCGCGGGGCCTATTTTATAAAGGCCCGGAGATGTGTGTAAATCCCCGGGACACGTCTAAGTCCCGGGGATTTACTAAAGGGGCAGTCCATGGGCGGGGAAGGGGCGGGGCCAGAGGCTTCTGACACAGCAGCCATTTGCCGCTGTGTCGGAGGATCACGTGCCAGCAGGCTGACGGCGCGTGCAACCTGCGCCTGTCTCCAAGCAGGAGCAAAAGGTGAGATTACATTAGGGCTGGGGGGGAAGGTTAGGGGAAGGGATGGGAAGGTTAGTTAAGGGGGAAGGGACCTGCACACACATGTTATAAAATTGGGCGTGCATGTGGGCGCGTATGTGCAGGCTGCGTGCGCAAAGGGGGGGACTTTTGCAATTTCCGTGCGGTGATGCATTCCGGCCTTCCCCAGTTCTCTACCCCCTTCCTAGCCTCTTTTCCCCTTCCCCTCTCCTCTCCTCTCCTCCCCACCCTCTAAACCCTACCTTTTTCTTTTTTTTTCTTTGTTTCACCTCAGCCCCCTGCCCCTCTCTGCCCAGAACATGCCCACCGACCTGCCCCTTTGAAGAAGCCTGTCACTTGTGTGTGTACCAGGCTTTTTGCGCATGGCCGGGCCCCTTCGAAAATTTGCTCAGCGCACACAAGGCCCAGCCATGCACGTAAAGCCCGGATTTTATGTGCACAGGGTTTTTAAAATCCGGCGTTAGGTAAAATCCATGAGTTGCATAAGTTTGGACTTATCTGGAAAAGTAGCAGCAATTATCCATATAAGTTGCAATTTATCCAGGTAACTAGCAGAACTTAGCTAGATAAGTCTGAAAAGTGCTACTTGTCTGACTGCTTTTTGGTTTTATCCAGATATGTAAAATAATAGGATAAGTAAAAAAAAAAAGAGAACTTATCCGGATAAGTTCAAATTTGTCCATCTAAGTAGTGGCAAAGGTGCTGCTTAGTCAATAAGTCGGAATTTAGCCATATAAGTGTGCACAAATGAAATAACCACATATTTGTACTTCCAGTTTTAAAGGGATACATGAGCAAATTTTACTTCCGTTATTTAAATGCATTTAGCCTCATGTAAGTTGGCTTATACACGTGTCAGGGGATTTTCTAACTTGTATGCTGCAATGCAATAACCAGTTTTACCAATTAGTCTACCAGTTCATCCAGTCCATCTGCAGCTCATGAAGAACTTCCTGAATCTTCAGCATGAAGTTCCTCATTTTAACCCAGACCCTCCCCACTCAGTCATTTTTTCACCTCTAAGATGTTCATGATCACTTATGCCAGATAATGACCAGGTACAAATATACACAAGTAAAAGACATGCTTGTTACTTTGGGAGGTTGTAAATAGCTAATTATGCACATAAATGTTGGCCCCTCCCCAGAATGCACTTAGCCCATCCCTTTTTTACATGCGCAATTTTACTCATGGACTCTGGTTTATGCATGCCTGTTGTGTTTTTAAAATAGCATTTGCTCACATGTGTGCTATTTTACACATGCAGACCTTTTGAAAATTCATCTTTAAGTTAATTAATAATAATTATGTACCCTGGTGAATATATGAGATAAATGTTGCTGCTAACTGAAGGAATGAAAACACCATCACTACTACCTGGACAAAGTTACCTGGGTAGCTCTAGTTGAACAAATCTCTGTTTTAAACTTACCGAGATAAAATTACTAGGATAAAGTTATCCAGGTGTACTTAGTGGCACTTCTACCCAGATAAGTCAACAGGATAAAGATATCTGGGTAACTTACCTACACAGCAGATCTTTAAATATGGACATCAGTGTGAATTGCATATCAAAGCTGCTCATTTAAATAATTTAAAAAACAATCACATTTTTACACATTCATTTACTGTACAGCAAAAATAAATTAAGGCACAGAATCATTCTATCAGTAGCAGTCATCATTGGACTATATGATCTTGAAAAAATAATCTGCAGATTTGCATCCCATTACAGTTGCCTTTTTATAAGAGGTTTAGTTTGACGTACTTTTTTTTTTATTGATTTGAAAAGCAGTGGGAGTGAAAACAACCGAGATATTTGTCTTGAAAGCATTTTTTAGGAGTTTACGTGTAACTGATATGATTTGTTTTTATAAAATAGGAGCATGGCTGCTCTGTTTCAGGTGAGTTTTAAAAGCCCTTCCCATGCCATGCGCATGTATCGGCTCAGTACGCGCCGCGTGGATTATAAGAGGCGGCCGGGTATGCGCTTATCTCCTGGAATGCAACTAACATTTTTTCGTCATAAAAGGGGCAAGGGGTTGGCATAGTCTGGGTTGAGAATGGGTGGGGCGTGGATACTCTAGGAAATATGAATGAAACCAGTGCATATGTATTTATGCACACCAGGGTCCCTATGGGGCGGATTTTCAAAGGGTTATGCGCGTAGCCCCGAAAACCCACTCCTGCGCGTGCCGAGCCTATTTTGCATAGGCTCGGCGACACGTGCAAGCCCCGGGGTGCGTGTATGTCCCGGGGCTTGAAAAAATGGGTGGGGAGTGGGCGGGGTGGGGGGCAGGGCCGATGCCACTGGTTGTGCCGGGGGCTCACGCGCCGGCACTTGGCTGGCGCACGCAACCTACGCCTACTCAGAGGCAGGCGCAACTTCGCGAACAAAGGTGAAGGGGGGTTTTAGATAGGGCTGGGGGCGGGTTAGGTAGGGGAAGGGATGGGAAGGTGGGGGGGGAGGCAGAAGGAAAGCCATCGGGGCTCCCCTAGGGCTTGGCACGCGCAAGGTGCACAAGTGTGCACTTCCTTGAGCGCGCCGACCCTGGATTTTATAATTTGCACGTGGCTGCGCGCGCATGTTATAAAATCAGGCGTAGATTTGTGCGCACCGGGTTGCGTAAATTTTAAAATCTGGCCCTATGCTTGTAACTTTACTTCTACTATGGAGGGCATGTAAGTCAAGAAATAAAAAATACTAGGATAGTCAGCAGGGTTTTAAGGGTCGAGGCTAATAGGGTAAAAAGGAGGCAAATTAGCTAGGGGGTTTAGGAAGTCCTCTCCTTTACTGTGGTGAACTGGGAATTCTCTGGGAAACAGGTGTTATGGTTTTGAGGTATTGGAGTGGATTCTTGAGTACTGCGGAGATGGCCACACCCACGGGGAGGAACCCCGTGAGGAACTGCAGTGCTAGGCTAGACTCGAGACACGCAAACACAGAAGTTAGTCTTTTATTATACAGCTGGATAGTCCCACCAGAGGAGGCAGTAGTGAGTGGATCCAGTAAGAGCAGTCCAGGGATCCTTGGCAGAGGAGACAAGGTAGGTGTTAACAGCACACGCTTGTATAGGGAATTCCAGATGCAGGTTCCCCGTGTAGCACTATAGATGAGACAGACTGACAAAGTTAGATTACTCACTAAGATGGTAGCTTATAGTTGGAAATCCCAGCAGGCAGTAGTTGGATGCAGGCACCAAGGCAAGGAGAGCAGGCCCTTGAGGAGCGAGTACCTGGTCCCGGAGAGATACCCGAAAAAAAGCAAAGGGCCTCCGAGGAGCGGGTACCCAGGTTAGAAGAATTACCCCGAAGGGCAGAGAGAGCTTCCAGCAGCAGCACGGAAGTTGCAGAGTAGCTCAGACCGGAGGCATTCCAATCCATTCGCGATCCTTGCTAACTCAATTTGTTAGCAATGAAGGGCAGGCTAAATACCCAGATGGCATGACGCCCCCGAGGTTCCCGCCATGACGTGGATAAAGACATGGGTGGCATGCGTGCGCGCACCCTAAGAGGCCCTCAGGAGAAACATGGCGGATAGCCTTGCCATTGCCGTTCCGGGAACACCGGAGAGAGCGGCATGCAGACACGGCAGTAGCCATCTTCCCAAGGCTAGTGGGGAGAGCAGAGAGAAAGATGAGGCACAGAGGTCGAAGCCGTCTGAGACCGATGGACCCAACCAACAGGTAATTGAGACGACACGCGTATCAACTAAAATTCCCCCCACTTTCATGATAGAGGCATCATTTGCATGCACATGCATGCATCAATGTGAAATTATGCGCTCATGTACACACATATATAGTCAATTTTATAACAGGTGCGCAAATACGCGCATATGTTATAAATCGCCATGTCCATGTGCACAAGCCAGGAAATGTACGCATATGTGCTACTGCATGCAGGTCTTAAAATTCACCTTAGTATCACTAGATATGGATACTATGAGCACATCACTCCTGCTTTAAGAAGCCATCATTGACTTCCCATCACTCACAGGCCGATGCAATATGGCACGCACAGAGAAAGGGTTCTCAGATTGAGTGCTGGTTTTCTTAACTCACACGCATCCACATCCCTTAGGCAACCGAAGCAATATTCTAATGAGAAACAAATTGAAGCGGTGTACAAAAAGGGTGAGCTAGGGAGAAATGTGCATTTCTGGTACTCAAAATTAAATTGAAGGGATGCACAAATGTCTAAGTTGTGTGTTCCTAATAAAAGTGCATCATTTACATGAAGTTACAGAAATCTGCAATGTCTGTTTACCAAAATCGAAAGGAATCATCCATGGATTTTAAGGTGTCCTTTAGATAATCAACATGCTCTGCAACACTAATATTTATGTATATTTTTAAATGTTTTGTTCTAACCACAAATAATTAAATCTTATACTATTCTCTCTAAACAAACCTATCCTACATGGGGCACATTTGTCATAATACAGAGGACCAAAGTTATTTTGTTTCTCATGAGACCTTGGCTGCAAGTAAACTTTACTCCACCTTCAGACCTGGAGTTAATTTTTTGGTGTAAAAAAATGTGCATTAGATGCCCTGCCTTTGGGCGCACTTTCCTGCATTGTGCAGTAATAGCAAATGTCTAACAGGTAGGGATGTGCAGCAGGGACGGATTCGTCCCATTCAGTATTCATATTCATCGGGATCCAAATCCGTTGCATCCGTTCTTGGGGGACCCCAATCCATTCATTAGTTACATATGTATTCGTTTCCTAAAACAAACCCCATCCCAACCCTTTAAATTTAATTTACAACCCCCCACCCTCCTGATGCCCCCAAGACTTGCCAAAGGTCCCTGGTGGTCCAGCGAGGGTCCTGGAGTGATCTCCTGCACTCAGGCTGTTGGCTGCCAGTATTCAAAATGGTGCCGATAGCCTTTGCCCTTACTATGTCACAGGGGCTATCGGCGCCATTTTGAATACCGGCAGCCGACAGCCCGAGTGCAGGAGATCGCTCGAGGACCCTGCTGGAACACCAGGGACTTTTGGCAAGTCTTGGGGGGGTCAGGAGGGTGGGGGTTTATTCGTTAGTGATATGTTGAATTTGTGGGGGTTCGCCATACATTTTGTGACCCCCAAGAATACAACAAATATGGCATATACATTGCGGATTGCCAATATTTGCAAATGAATGCACACCCCTACTAACAGGCAAATTTTTAAAGTGCTGCGTGCACCAGAACCGGAAGATATGTGCATAAGTCAGGTCAGCAAGCGCCGAGCGAATTTTAAAAACCACCCACATACACACGTATCTCCTGCTATGAGCACAAGTCCAAAGTTCTGAGAAAGGGGCGTGGCATGGGTGTGGTCTGGGCAGGGCATGGGCATATCAGAGTAAAGGCCAAAAGATGTGTGCCAGGGTCCCCTGCCACTCAACTTTACTACTGATATAGATGGTCTGTAAGTAATAAAATAAAAAATTCTAAGCTAGGCAGCGGGCTTTTAAGGGTTGGTAGTAACAGGGGAAAGGGAGGCTAATAAACTAGGGGGGTTTGGAACCCCTTTTAAAATCTCCCCACTTTTGCATGATTTACGTGAACATGCGCATGCTCAATTAAAATTGAATGCACTTAGTTTATTTTATAACGTGTGCATCTACGTGCATATGTTAAAAAACTTGCCACGTCCATGCGTGCGAGTTGGCAAACACGTGCACATGTGCGCCTGCATGCTTGTTTAAAAGTTAACGCTCTAGTGAATCAGGTACTTAATTGGTTAGGTTTGTGACTGAAATTTTTCTAAACCTATAAGGACACAATTTTTGTGGCTAGATTTAGAACTGCTATTTCTGTGACTAGAGCTGTCTAGCTAAATTTAGCTGTTTAGCTCTGAAAATACGTGCAACCAGCAACATTTACAACATGCTGCGGGAAAGTCTCAGCCCCAACCTCTTTTTGCCTGGATAAATTTGTGTACCTTGTGCATTTATTCAGGAAAATTCAGGGGTAGAGGAAAGTTTTAGCCAGTTAGATTTAACCAGTTAACTATTGAAGTTAGCCATTTAAATCTTTTGAAAATCTACATGATAATGTCATAGATGCCAATAAGAAAAGTTTTGAATTTTCCCTATACTTAGTTGGTTAACTTTTAGCTGGATAAGTCATTATCTGGCTAAGATTTAGCCGAATAAATAAGGGCATGTTGGGAGTATTTTGGGGTGGAGACAAATTAGTTGAATAACTTATCTTAGCTACCTCTGCTATTTGGATTTAGCCAATTAGGTTATTTATCTGTTTCCAAACGTGGTAGAGAAGAGATCTATAGTTATCTGGGAATGTTCAGACAGTTAAGTACTGATGGCATATTAAAAAAAAAAAAAAATGTGGTCATATCAACTTGAACCCTTGTCCCGCAAATGTGGAAAAAATGACCTGCTGGGTTGTGTTCCCCCCATATTCAAATCCATACAGATATGAGATAAAAAATATAAATTTGTAGTGTTCGGAACATCCGAACCCTCCCCGGTTAAGAATCCTTTCCAAAGAATGCCCCCATCCTCTCCCCCCTTCCCTCCTCCCACCCCCCATCTAAACCTTAAACCTTCCACCCTACCAGTACCTTTAAAATGCATCTTTAGTCCAGATCATGGAACATATTGAATGTGAATGCTTCACTGTTCACTGCTCTGGGCTTTTCTGTAAAATGATCTACAAATATGTTAATTAAATAAATAAATAAATAAATAAATAATGAACAAAAATAATAAATACGCTGTTACTATGACCTGGATCTGATGCTTCTAAAGATGACATAGAGAACCTACTAAGAGGCCAATGTATCAGACTATGTTAAAACTGTATTAAATGGGCATTAAACCTAGTGTACCGATACATTACTGCCAGTAGTAACATATTCATGGAGGTAGGTAGGTAGGGTTGTACAGAGGCAAAATTTTTGTTTTGGTTTATTTCTTTTTTTTTTTTGTTAACTCCATTTCTTTGATACATTTCTTTCATTACACTTCAAAAAAAAACAATTTTCCATTTATTCTTTTCTTTTGCTTTTTCGTTTCCCATTAAAGTCAATGGGGGAAAGCAATGCAGCCTATTTGGAGCTTCTAAAATGGGGTTTTCTAAGCAATTATAAAGAAAATTGTGGGTAAGCATCTCCAGAAGAGAACTCCAAGACACTCAGGCTGGGACTAAAAGTGACATGAATAGCCTAAAGCATTGCAAATGGGCAAAAATGTGCCAGCAGCGGCAGGAGATCTCCAACGCACCTTGCAAGGAGAAAATCAGCAGCAAAAACAACAAGAACACCCAAGGGTTCAAAAAAGGGCACCAAACACAGTGTCATGAACCCCCCCCCCCCCCAAAGGCTGCACGAGGGGTAAAGTGCACCAAGAGTGCCGTGAACATTTCTATGGCATCATAAAAGGAGAAAGAAGTAGGAAAGGTGGCAGAACCCCATTCCCTCCCAGGAACTGATAGAGGAACAAAACAGCACAAAAGGGACACAGTCACCCATGACACCATCAGAGGTGCATAGCAGCCATCCACAGTGGTATGAACACCCCAGGGTGCAGAGTCTGGGGTCTTGCAGCAAGGATGAGTGGCAGCAAGATCCACAAGGTGGTACATTAGGAGAACGACAGCAAAAGAGACAGGGACAACAATACCCCAAGGTGGTACATCAAGGTGGCACAAGACAGAGTGTCAGAAAGATCCCTAAAGTCAGTGTGAGGAGCAGGGCAACAAGGTAGAATGGTAGCAAGACCCCCCAAGGTGTAACATAAGGGGTAAAGCAATAAATAAAGAGTGATATCAAGACTACCAAGAAGTGCCATAAGCAGTACAGCAGCAAGGCAGAGTAGTAGCTAGACCCCAAATTTAGAATGTGGGGGTATGGCAGAAAGGTAGACTGGTAACAAGAACCCCCAATGGGTAGGATAAAGAGTATAGCATCAAGGAAAACTGGCAGCAACAACACTAAAGTGATAAGCAGTATAGCTGCAAAGCAGTGTCAGCAAGAGCCCTAAAGTATAATGGCAGAGTGGTAGCAGGCCCTTCAAGGTGTAGTATAATGGGTATAGCAGCTAGGCAGAGTGGCACTAAGACCCTTTAAGGTGTAGAGTCTGGGATATGCCAGCAAGGCTGAGTGATAGAATCCTCAGGATGCTACATCAGGGCTATGGTGGAAAGGCAGAGTGGCAGGGAAACCCCTCAGATATAGTGTTAGTCACAGGGCAGTTTCACCTTGATTGGGCCTCCATCCTGCCTTCTTGCCTATTTCTCCTAGCTTGGCTCTGACATGGTTACTACCTCACTCAGGAATTTCTTGTTTTCTTTGTTATAGTCTCTCTACAGCACTTTTCAATGAGTTTTAGACTTGAATGGGGAACAAGCAAATTTTAATTTATATTCATAAGCACCCGCCATTCATTTTGGTGGTCCACGAATGAAAGGAAAAGGTTTCTTTAATTGTATTTTACTCATTTGTTTAAAATGAATTCACATCCCTACTGGAAGGAATAGAATGGTGGACTCTAACATCTTTCGCTAACATCTATGTCACATAAAATGGCATGGGCTGACTTCATATTGCCTTTTGCCCCAGGAAGCCTTGACTCTACTCTAGGAGGGTGGGTTGAAAGATCATCTTTGGGGGTCTAGAGGTGACAATCAGGGGCTGCAGGACTTATGTTAGCCTATGGTGGGTCATGTTGTTAAGTGAGCAAAATAAGAAATGTAGTTAAGTTTTTCAAATAGCCAGTGGGTTCAAACAAATCATGTTTACTATTTATTCTTATATTTATAATAATAATAATAATTTTATTTTATTTTAAGTCATTCGCTGCTTTATCTATAAGTTCATACGAAGTTAGCCCTGTTATCTGTACCCTCTTGTTTGATGTAATTTCCAACTTTGGTTCTATGTAAACCGACGTGATATGTACTAGTACAGGAACATCGGTATATAAAAGCTTTACACAAATAAATAAATAAACAGATAAATAAATAAATAAATGATTTGTGTCAACCGTTTTAATTTTTTATTTATGTATATTTATACATTACATTTCCAAGAATAATTCCTTGAATTTGCAAGCAGAATAGATAATAACAAAAGAAAAAAGAAATAGCAATACACAACAAAAATATACAAAACTTCTGCTCATCTAGTCCCCAACTTGGGGTCCAATCACAACCTCAGGAATAATTTTCAAAATATTTAGGTTATGGCGTTTGTACAGGAGGTATTATACATATCGAATTCAGCAACAGACTAGTTAGCGCAATTCCACAACCACTGGGGAAGGGGTGATTACATATGGTTCCTTATTATCAAGAACATTTTTTAATTGAGAGGGAATATAAAAAATGTATGTAGAATTCTTATATTTAATCATTCATTTGCATGGAAATTTTAATAGGAAAAGTGCACCAATCTGCAAGAACTGAGAATGCATTTGCAAAAACTGTTTCCTTTTCAGCTGTGTTACCCTAGCTAGATCTGGGAAAACACTAACTTTCAAGTCCATGAAAGTTTCTTGCCTGTGTCGGAAGAACATTTTCAAAACCCATTCCTTGTTGGATTCCAGTAAAAAAGTGACAATTAAAGTTGAAGATTTAACCTGTTCACTTTGGGATGTTTCTAAGATTTTAGTAATGTCCAGTCCCATCCACACTAGGCCTGCACCCAGGCCTGCTCACCTTGCTCCTGCGTTAGTGGGTCCCAGGTCTTTCTCTCCCACTGCCGCTGAGCACCACCCGTCCACGGCATCCCGCTGCGACGTCCCCTAGGCCCTCCACTTTGGGCCTAGCTCCACGGCGGGGCACGGCGTCACCTCCTGCACCGGCCCCACCCCTAGGCGTGCATGCGCGGACCGCCCGGCCCTTTAAGGGGCCCAGGGCGGAAACCAGCTCTGCGGCGCAGCCCGATGACATCACCTAACTCCAGTATATAAGCGAGGCCCTGTTCCCCAGGGCCTCACCTTGGCAATCGGGTTGACACCGTTGGTATAGTAGTTTGCCTTATCCTGTGTTCCAGTGTCTTCTTGTTCCAGCGTCTCTTTGTTCCAGCATCTCCTTGTTCCTGAGTCTCCATGTGTTCCTGAATCCTTCCCAGGTAGTACCTCTATGGACTGATCTTTGGTAATGACCTCTGCCTGCCTGACCATTCTTCATCTGCCGCCTGGAACTGACCCTCGCTTCCCTTGACTATGCTTGGACTGTCCTTGGTATTGACCCCTGCTTTGGCTGATCACTCCTGGACTGATATCTGGCTCTGACCCTTGCCCTCCACTCGGACACTCTCTTCTGGCCTACTGTGACTACCAGACCAACCTGCTTGGAATCTACCTGCAACTTCCACCTGACTAGATCCGCAGGCGCTGCCTGTCTCATCCAAAGAACCTTCCTAAACGGCTACCTCCCTGAGGTCTCCGGAGCATCCAGTTCAGGTCTAGTCCATCCTCTCTGCATCAGCCGTGCACCCTTGCTCGTGGTGGGCAAACCCTCCGCTACCTCTCCGGGAGACCATCCAAGGCCCACCTAAGTCCAGGCGGTCCAGGTACCCAAGGGCTCAACCTGCGGAAACCCCAGACTATTATTGGTGAAGCTCTAGCTAACCTCTGTCTCCTCATGTGCTCTGCCTCCTGGTGGCAGGCGCTCTCTGGGTCCGACCAACGGGCCATTCCAATCCTGCACAGGCCAAGGGTCCACCTCCAGAACAACAGTCAACCCTTTTTAATATTAATAAACTGTTTTGCATGCATTCGCATGTGGTGCAATTTATTCTTTTTTTTTTTTTAATTTCATATAAATATCAATACAGTCTAATGTACAGATTCTTTAAGGTTAATGCTGCATTAACAGTAAACATGAGTTTATGTGTGTTATAATGTCTTTTACTTAAATTAACACTTTAGTACATTGTAAACTACACAGATTGTACTTGTATGTAATATATTGTACAGTTCTAGTTTAGAGAGCGAGATAAAAATGATAATATAATTTCACCTAAAGACAGTTTAAATGCCTCTGCTCTGTTAAAAACATCTCGGGAAGAAGTAGATTTTAGGGGAATCTGGATCTAATAATGAAATGACTTTTTTAAAAAATAGAAACATTGTTACATGGTCAATCAATCAGGGTTTTCCCTGACATCTAGAACAACCCATGAAAGTAGAAAACACTTTCTAGAGTTGATGCCAAATGTATTTAGGGCTATTTTTTTCCTTATTTACCTTTGTAATTTATTATAAATCATCAAGAGCATACATTTATTTTCTTTGATTCTGGTCACAAAAGATTTTTGTAGAAATATGGTGTCTAGGATACAAGAGTTAATATGATCAGCCTAGGTCACCTGGCTGTATTCTGGCAGTAGGTTTTATTTTGAGTCCTGCATTTTGATTCTGGTTTACTTTTGCTTGGAGTCTTGTAAAATCTCTTTGTTTCCTTTATTGGAATGTTGTCAACTTATGATTTGAATGTTTCCTATATACTGTATGTTTATTTTTGTTGTTGTTTTTTTAAATTTTATATGATGGCTTTTTCCCCTCTATATGATAACTTTCAAATGGACAAAAACTGACAAAATAAGAATAAATAGCACAGGTCTGCAATGAGATACTAATGGGTCTACCTAATAAGGTGAGGATGCAGTACCATGAGCTGATGCAAGATAACGTGCTTTGTTTACCATGGTTCCCATTATTGGGGTAAACCCATCCCCAGGTGTGTGCTGGACATGAAGGTGGCCATAAAAGATGTAAAGCCTCTTTGGAGCTGGAATCACTCCTGGCTAGCTCTGCTCCCGTCCCTTTTCCCAGGGTCTGGATTATTTGCAGATGAGGGGAAAGGAACGATACCTTTCCAGGCCTTGTTGTAACAGGGGTGACTTTCCTTGTGTGTTTTGAGAGAGGTACATGTTTTTCAATACTGTGAATGCTGTAAGTGCCAAAAACAACTTGGAAGACTCTGGGTAGAGTGACCAAAATTAATCTTTACTGAAAGTATTCTTTTAATGGTAAATGGCAAATAAACTCTTTTTCCACAGGTGGTTGTTACAGTTCTTTCTCTCTTTCTCTTTCTCTTTCTCTCTCTCTCTCTCTCAGTACATGGGTCTATTTATCTTGGCCCAGGAACAAGGGAAATACTCACCATCCAAGGCTTGAATTTATTTATTTATTTATTAATTTATTTATTTATTTGTAGGGTTTTATATACCGTTATTCGGTAGAGCCATCATAACGGTTTACAAATCTGCAATTATCATCCAACATATGCAATTATCTTACAATCAAATGGAGTTAACATAGTAGTTGGGAACAGTAGGGTTTTGTGAACAATCAACATATTTTCTTAGTCGTTGAATAACAGAATATTGCGGAGAACATTTTCAATGAGGTTCCCCAGTGGGCAAGGGCATCCTTGTTGGGACAGATAAACCCCCTCCAGCTGGCCAAAAATCTATTCTACACAGACTCCCAATTGTCTCTCTCCTAGGGGTCAAGACTCCAATTGGGGGTCCTCAGATGTAACTCAGTTTGGTGCTACTCACAGTTCTCTTCATTCCTTCTCGATCTCACTCACTTTTCTCAATTCCCAAGTTGGAAAGGAATCCCCTGGAACATTTAGCTCTTGATGTTCCTTCTCAGGACAGGAAGAAGGGGGCAACAAAAACTCTTCCTCCCAGATTTTCTAACCAAACGGTCTTTGCCCAAAAATGTATTCTAAAACACCAGAAGACACTGCTGCGGTTCGCCACCATTTCTTGGCTTCCTTGGAAGATCACAGCGGGGTAGGCCTTCCCTATCTTGTGCCCCTAGGGAGAGGATTTCCCCATGCCCTCACCCCAAGCAACATCCAGAAGACTCACAGTCTTCTTAAAAAGAAAGTTATTCAAATCCCCAAAGCAACCTGGGATACAAACCTAGCCAGCCAGTTAGAAAATTGGGAGGGTAAATCCCCAACATTGGCCAGGAACTTCAGGTAAGTGGTGTCCAAAGATAGGCCCAAAAATCCAACTGAGGCAAATCTCCAACACCTGTCACTTCCAAAAGCAAACTGCACTGCCCCCATAGCTCTCAGGAGAGAACTGCTTTTAATACTATTTTATTATTTCCCAGGGAGTCAGCCATTCCAGCACACTCAGAGGGAGGGGCTGGATCTGAATTGTACCTCCCCTAATCATTGACTTTTCCCTCACCAATGGATTTACTAAAGGCACTACTGGTAATGAACCTAAGGTGTCATCATATTGGCAAAGGTTCCTATTCAGTAATAATGACTATCATAGCTCATTTGCAATCATGGCATATTGGCAACTGGGGTTAGGACAGAGAGTATCTGTCTGGAGCACAGGGCTCGGGGGGGGGGGGGGGGGGGCTTAAGGAAAAAAGTTCTCAGCCTAGGAGCCCCAGGGCAGATGATCTGGCCCAGAGGTCCAGCACTGTGGCGTGTTTTAGTCTGGGGAAAAGAAATGAGACTAAGTTTTTGTAATTATGAAAAATTATAAATAAAGAATTAAAAAAAAAAAAGAAATGAGACTGACGTGTCACTGCTTTGCCAGTGTTTTTGAGACCCTGGTTTTAATTTTGTGCCAGCATATTTTTGTTCAGAGCTGTGAGCCAGTATCGCTTATCACAAAGCACTGGAGCCAAACCTTGCAGATCCACAACTTCCCAACAGTGAAACCCTAATTCCATTCATGCTGCCACAGCAGTGTCAGTTCAGCCTCCTCTCTTGTTGGAAGGACACTTTACCTCCCAACCTGTAAAGTAAATTCTCTGCATTAAAAAAAACAAAACCTGCATTCATTTGAGCAGACTTAAATTCACTTCTCTGCATCAGTAGTAATACATAATGTCAATGTTATACTATATTAGCATGCTTATTTGCATGGACGTGCACTATTTTTAGCATACATTTTTTACTACTGCTTCTGCACTATAACCAATATTAAATCAGTTATATTAGCATCAAAAGTGTGCAAAAATAGAAATAAACAAAGCACACTAACAATAGTGTCTTTATTTATTTATTTATTTCTCGTTTTTTTCCATACCGCACATACAGCATGCTGACCAGGGTGTTTTACAACACATTAAATAAACAACATAAAAAATATATCACATTTTTTTAAATCTATAAAACATCTCGACATAAAAAGAAAGCTTACCAATTCTAAATAGCTGGAATCAGCCATGCCTTCACCTTCTTCCTGAAACCCACATAGTTTGCCTCTAGCTTTATATTTAATGGTGCTGAATTCCAGATCTTTGGATCACATACTGAAAAGATCTTCCTTCGATACCCGTTTCTTTTCACTTGCTTCACACCCGGTATGACATACAATGGTCCCTCTGTTGAGCATAAATTTCATTTCAGCATATCTCTCTGCACTTGAGTAGAGAGATCACCTGCACCCTTATTCCATTATCTTCTGTGGGACCAAATTTGCCCCTGAATTTCAGTAAATATGGAGCACACAACAGCCTATTCAGGTCAAGTGGAGTCTATGGCAGTGCACCATAAACAAAATAGGGCAGACTTGATGGGCCTTATGGTAGCTATCTGCCATCAGATTCTATAAATTGCTTAGGGAGATTTGATCTCCTCTCAAAATTCATTTTCATTCCATTAGAATTTTATGTGACTTCATTTCTGTATGATAATGAAAATAAATAGAATTCATGTGGTAAAGCAGTGCTATTAGCTTTGAAAGATAGCACTAAAGGCTATAGCTCTGCTTTGCAAAAATAAGTTCAGTGTTAATGCAGACACTAAACCATTATTAACATATTCTAAATGAGCCACAAAGAGCTTTCTCTCATGCCATTCATCAAAAGACTAAGGTGTTATTGAACTGGAAAATGTGAAAAAGATTTCAAGGCATTAAATGAAGGAAATGGAAGTGTTTATTGATGAAATTAAAATTGAACAAATGTGATACAGTTGTGTACCTTTTTATCTGAGATGGTCAGTGCTAAGGCCATTCTGAATAATGAATATTTCCAAATAATGGAAGTTCCCAGCAAATGGAACATATGAAGCCAGCAGATATTCAGATAATGCAAGTTTCTCCACATTTATAGAAATTGGGATTTTTCAGATAACAGAACTCCAGATACAAAATACTGCACTGTATGCTTTATGTACCATACAAATTTAAAAAAGAAAATGAAAAAAAAAAGAAAAAAGAATCAAGCTACCAACAAAGTATATAACCAATTTTAATCCCAACAGAGTACATAAAATGAAACCAGTGGCTGTGACTCCAAAAGAGTTCTTGAAATGTGGTTAAGCAGATGTTTTGGTGGATCAAGCCTAGAAAATGATCTCTCCTGGTCAAGGAAACTTTCCCTTCTGTCTATGAACAGATTTTCCCCAATCCAGTGCTATCCTCATACCAAAGGCATATCTCTTCAGACAAACTCAATTCCTGGAACAAAGAGCTCAGTCCACAGTACGAGCTGTTGGGTCCAATAATGCCAAAGATTGTTAAACACAAAAACAGGGTGTTTTCAACAAGTTCAACTTTACCACAGGCTTCCACAGCAAGAATAAGCAGATTTATAGCAAAGCCAAAATAATCTTAGCTGCGTAAGGGATCCCTCAGCACAGGCAATGCACTTACAACAAAATCCTACGCAGTTGATCTGAAGAAAAGCCAATCACATGCTCAGTTCTTTGGACCTGAGTTAAATGATGAGACATTTATGAAGCAGGCTGTTCCTGTGATTCCTCCCAGGGGGTCTTCCAAAAACAACACGTGGGCCTTAAGCCTCGGAGTAGAGTTTTATATTTACTCTCTTCTGGAATAATGCTGCCCTCTCTGGTTTCTGCACCAGGGAGCAAAAACAGATAAACTACAAACTGAGAAAAACGCAGACAAAATAGAGCACACTCCCTGCAAGTTTCACCCTTTATATCAGTAGATGTCACTGCTGACATCATTAAGGCTTAGAAAAAAGGCACAACCCAATATATACACGTAACTGATGAAAGAGGTTCAGCCTAATGTTTTCTACAGGTAGAGGTTATGTAAGGTTTATGTAGAGGTCACACCATTTGAAACCAGCATTACGCAAATATTAGTATAAAAATGTTACTCTTCTAACGAGGAAATTTGAACAGTAAGAGGGTAGTGCACGTACGTCAGCACATTCATAGATGTATTTTATAAACACAGGAGCTCCACAGTTTATAAAATGCTGTGCTTCTCTGCCCTGAAAGTATCTGCGAATGTTACACTACCTGCACAATTTTTTAATGCATGGAGCCACATACTTTCTACATCTATTTTGTAAAAGTACACATACACACACACAGTTTATGCATGAAATAATTGTAACGTGCACTGTAGTTTATGCATGGGGACAGGTATTTTATAACATATGCCTCCACTTGTGCAGGCACTTTTAATCACCAGTTTACCCACACTTTGACCAGCTGAACTAGACCTTCTACCATTTTGCCCTCACCCCCACCCCACGCAGACAAAAGACAAATGTGATTTCATTCCTGCAATTGAATTAGCAGGTGCAAAAGCATACATATAAGTTTGGTAATATATACACATATATGGCGTGAAAATAGTACTAACTTGTGCCTAAACAACTGAACCCCATCCTGGAGCACTCCTAAACTGTTCCTATTTTTCTTTACACTTATGCATGACACTGCCAGTACACGGCACGCACCCCTCAAGCTTCCACTACATACATGCAACTTACATGAGTAACTTCCACTTTTATGCTGAAGCCTTTTGAAAATTACCCCTAAATCAGCATACTTCCATAAGGTCTAATAATAAGAAGTCTGTTATTAATTATTGCCAAACTGTAAAAGAATTTCCATGCTTATTTTTTTTACCTCTGTTTCCAGCTAAAAGATGAATAGGGCCTGACAGGTAAAAGGAAGAATACTAATTCTTTCTCACCACTCAAGTAATCCAGTGCTCTAGAGCCATACTCAAGATATTTTATACCTCTGAAGCACACGGTGCTCTACTCATGCTTGCAAGAATAATCAGATAGTTCAAAATCCAACCAATCCCCTAATTTGCAAAGGTCCCAAACCTATGGAACTGATTCCCATCCTGAATCAACAAAAAAAAAGAAAACGTAGACGGTAACTTTTAAACAGGCACGTGGGCGCACATGTGCGCATGTTCGTCAGCCCACGCCCAGGGACACAGTCATTTTATAACACACGCACGTATATGCGCTCATGTTATAAAATTGCTTGGACACACGTATTGTCATCAATTTTAAATGGACATGCACATGTGCACATAAATCCCATATCTACCGCTTAATGAGGGGAAAATTTACAAGACATGTGCGCTGACGCCATTCGCTGTTTTTCCCAGTTCATGCCCAGTTCAGAGATAGGGCTTCCAAAGCCCCCTAAATTAATATCCTCCCTTCCCCCTGCTAGCCCCGACCCTTAAAACGCTTAGAACCCTGGTGGCTTGCCTAAAATTTTTTATTTTAAAACTTACACATCATCCATAGCAGAAGTTAAGTTAGGCAGCAGGAGACCCCAGCACGTGTCAGTGCACGCAAGTATTAACATGCTCATCCCTTGGCCAGGCCTCGACATGCCCACGCTTCTCCCCACTCATGCCCATGCCCCGCCCCTTTTGTAAACTTTTTATTTGTGGGCACAGTGGGAGATTGGCGAGTAGATGGGCAGCTTATAAAATCCACTCAACGCCCGCCAACCCAACTCGTGTGCGTATCTCTCGGTCTTGGTGTGTGCCAGGCTTTTAAAATTCACCTATTAGTAAATCAGGTCTTATGAGTGAATATAAAATTGATTATCTGCTGCAAAGGTTCCTCTGCAGTTTCTAATGCTACTTGACCTAAGACACAGAATAAAGCAATCTGAATTATCTTGCTAAGAGCAGAAGTCACTCAGCTCTATAGGGAACAAAAGAAGGATTCTTCTAAGCCATGTTAAGCTGCCTGCAAAGTAAACAAAGTATCACAAGCCAGAAAAAACATCTAGTGCTGGTTATCTCAGCACATAGCAAAAGTAGCAATCACAGTTTTTTGTTTGGCAACTTTAAAGTTCACATATAATATAAAACAGCATGTTCCCTTTTTTTGATTATCAGAAGGTCCAAAGGCTCTTTCTAAGTCTTTCCAGTATTTATGGAGCAGTCTTACTTCTTCTTTCAGAAATAGTCACGCAATAGCTTTGCACTGAAAATCTGTTATGGTTTACATCCCACAGGTGGCTGCCTTCCTGGCTTTGCAATTCCAAAAACAGTGCACTTTACAGGATCAGAAGACCGATAAATCATTAGATATATTTGAAGAAAGTCTTAAGACTATACTATAGAAAACATATCAAACATTAAAATACAAATATAAAATGATCTCTCAACAGAATCTCAAACTACTATGTACAGGATTCCTCCTTAAAAAGTGATAAAAGTTGCTGCCATGTTTTCAATTTCTTTCGAAACCTTAACAGACCCCTTTCCTCTTGAAGCTTAGGAGGGAAATTACTCCATAAGACCAGAACCACAGCTGTAAAGGATCTTTTTTGCAACCTCTGCTGGCAAAATGCTGTTACCTTGGTAGCTGCAACAATTGTTTTCTAGAAGAACGCAAGTTGTTCTCTGCTTTATACTGGTTTAGTTTCCCTTTCAGTTGAGGGATATGAAACCTTGCAGAATTTTAAAAGCCAGAAACAAAACCATAAATTTACATTGTTCCATTATAAGCAACCAGTGTAGTTTATTAGCAAAACAGTGGCTGCAGTCTCCTTAAATTACCAGTCATGATGTGTGCTATAGAATTCTGAATCAATTGTTATTTATGAATCAGTTTCATTGGTAACACTAAATATAAGGTGTTATAATAGTCTACTTGGGAAAATACTAATTCATAAGTCACTGTTTTTAACATGGTTAGATTCAAATAAGGCCTGAGGTACTGTATCATCTTCACCTTAAAATGGGTATTACATGCTACTTGTGCTACATGGCCTTCCATTCTTAAATAGGAATCCATCATTATCTCCAAGTTCTTATTAAATCCTTAGGGACCAGGTCCTTTCCCTGTAGATTTAGCCTTCCTTGAATGTCACCAATTCCCAATCATAAAACCTCTGATTTGTCAGAAGTCAATACCAACTTACTCATCATCAACCATTCAGCCGCTGATTTAAATGTGAATTATTCTTCTCCTGATTTCTTTCTGGAGGTGCCAAGATCTGGACATCATCTGCGTGTATATATGCCTTAAATCTATATTCATGTATGAAGTTGCCTAGCTGAGTCATAAATATGTTAAACAATAATGAGGAAAGAGAGGAACCATAGGGGACCCCAACCCTCATATCAATAGTAGTAGAACTATTCCACTGAAACACTACCAGCTGTTTCCTACCTTACAAACAATTTGTTATCTCAACACTGTGCCTTTCAGCCCCATCAATTCACAGCATTGCAACAATAAATCATTTCCTACAAGGTCCAAAGCACTGGGTAAGTCCAGTGACAATAGCACAATGTTTTCCCTTAGAAGGATATCATCCACCAATTAGATTATCAAGGCCTCTATATTAACACCTTTTCTGACTGAATTTCACTTGAGCAGGATCCAAATTATCTGTGCTTTCTAAGGAGGCAGACACCTGATTGCTAATCAGCTTCATCACCTTTGCCAAAAGCAGTAGATTAGAAATAGGGCGATAATTACTACATAGCCTGGGATCCAGTCCCTCTTTTTTTAAATAAAGGAAAATTATAGCATTCCTACAAAGTGAAGGAACAACTCCATCTTCCAGAGAGCTACTAATCATGCTTAGAAGAAACCTTAACACTTTAACTGAGCAGCATTTTATCAACTAAGATGGACATGGTTTCAAGGGAAAACTCAAGAGTTTAATTTGAACTGGAAACTGTTTTCATTCCACTAAGATAGGATAATCACACACTTCCATACCAGGAATCTCCCGATTCTCCTCTTTTAGTTGTAGCTAGGGGTGTGCATTCGTTTTGAACTTAAATGTAAAACGCAACTTATTTTTTTTTTAATTTAAAAAAGTGATGAGGCGAAAACGATCGGATTTCCAACTTATTCAACATAGCTATGTTGAATACGTTGGAAATTGCGATTGTTGATCCTAAATAAAAATTTAAACCCCTCACCCTCCTTAATCCCCCCCAAGACTTACCAAAACTCCCTGGTGGTACAGCAGGGAGTCAGTACGCCATTTCTGAACTCCTTTGTGAGGAGCACGTGACGTCGGCGTCACGTCGGAGTGACGCAGCGTCACGTGATTCCCCGCGCATTCGCTCCGGGACCCTCGTTGCACCCAAAAGGAACTTTTGGCCAGCTGGCCTGCATATCTCTAGTTGTAGCCCCCACCTTATCACTTTCCATACTCCATTCTAACTTTTCTCCTCCTCATCATCATTTATCCACACCACTAATAGTTTGACTTTCTCTTTAAAAAAACAAGCTCAATGTTTCACAACCTGGAATGCCATCATCAATTATGGAGTTATTAACCTTTCCCTCTACTAGCTTCTTCAATATCTCAAACAGCACTTTGGGGTTTCTACCAGTGGAATTCACAATACCCATATAGTACGCTTTTTACACCAACACAACACCTTTAAAATATTCAGTATTAGCCTTACACCATATAATTCTATCTTCTTCTTTTCCTGAACTCTGCCATTGCTTCTCTAGCTGACAACATCCACTTTTCAGCTCAGCCAACTCCATGGAAAACCAAGGGAACAGCATACTTTAAAAAAAAATCTTTCCTCTCCTTTCCCTTGTTACTCCTATTGATTTTATAGCTTCCATCAAAACTTTATACCAATTCTAACTCATACTCACAAAATTTTCAGTTTCCTCTTCTAAAAAATGATCTATATTCATCCTATTGTTCTCTGCATTTTTCAGGTTCAACACTCCTCCGATTACAATTCATATTGTTCTCAATCCCCTGAGATTGTTTCAGTTTTCTATCCAAAGACCAAAAACTGAATTTAACCAAAAAACGATCCGACCATAAAACTGTCTCTGTTCCCCAAAATTGTAATGTATTCATCTCACAAGTGAGCAGAATAATAAATCCTGCATGTACCGCTTTACATGCAAAGTCAGCATGGCTTTACCCAGGGCAAGTCTTGCCTCACAAATCTGCTTCATTTTTTGAAGGAGTTAATAAACATGTGGATAAAGGTGAACCGGTAGATATAGTATACTTGGATTTTCAGAAGACATTTGACAAAGTTCCTCATGAGAGGCTTCTAGGAAAAGTAAAAAGTCATGGGATAGGTGGCGATGTCCTTTCGTGGATTGCAAACTGGCTAAAAGACAGGAAACAGAGAGTAGGATTAAATGGACAATTTTCTCAGTGGAAGGGAGTGGACAGTGGAGTGCCTCAGGGATCTGTATTGGGACCCTTACTTTTCAATATATTTATAAATGATCTGGAAAGAAATACGACGAGTGAGGTAATCAAATTTGCAGATGACACAAAATTGTTCAGAGTAGTTAAATCACAAGTAGATTGTGATAAATTGCAGGAAAACCTTGTGAGACTGGAAAATTGGGCATCCAAATGGCAGATGAAATTTAATGTGGATAAGTGCAAGGTGATGCATATAGGGAAAAATAACCCTTGCTATAATTACACAATGTTGGGTTCCATATTAGGTGCTACAACCCAAGAAAGAGATCCAGGTATCATAGTGGATAACACATTGAAATTGTCGTTTCAGTGTGCTGCGGCAGTCAAAAAAGCAAACAGAATGTTGGGAATTATTAGAAAAGGAATGGTGAATAAAACGGAAAATGTCATAATGCCTCTGTATCGCTCCATGGTGAGACCGCACCTTGAATACTGTGTACAATTCTGGTCGCCGCATCTCAAAAAAGATATAATTGCGATGGAGAAGGTACAGAGAAGGGCTACCAAAATGATAAGGGGAATGGAACAACTCCCCTATGAGGAAAGACTAAAGAGGTTAGGACTTTTCAGCTTGGAGAAGAGACGACTGAGGGGGGATATGATAGAGATGTTTAAAATCAAGAGAGGTCTAGAACGGGTAGATGTGAATCAGTTATTTACTCTTTCGGATAGTAGAAAGACTAGGGGGCACTCCATGAAGTTAGCATGGGGCACATTTAAAACTAATCAGAGAAAGGTCTTTTTTACTCAACGCACAATTAAACTCTGGAATTTGTTGCCAGAGGATGTGGTTAGTGCAGTTAGTATAGCGGTTTTTAAAAAAGGATTGGATAAGTTCTTGGAGGAGAAGTCCATTACCTGCTATTAATTAAGTTGACTTGGAAAATAGCCACTGCTATTACTAGCAACAGTAGCATGGAATAGACTTAGTTTTTGGGTACTTGCCAGGTTCTTATGGCCTGGATTGGCCACTGTTGGAAACAGGATGCTGGGCTTGATGGACCCTTGGTCTGACCCAGTATGGCATTTTCTTATGTTCTTATGTTCTTATTAGTTGACATAACTCGCATGCCTCCAACATATCAAAAAAGTCAGCCCCTTGATTAAGATGTAAATTAAAATTACTTAAAATTACAAGGTAAGAATAGCTAGCAGCATAAGTTAACAAAACTTCTGTTACTTCTTCCAACTGTGAAACTGCAAGACCATGGGAGAGATCAGGATACCACTATGGGAGTAGCAAAATCCAATTTGATCAAGATGCTTTCGCATCCCTTTACTGCATCTATAAACATCCTTTTAAATGGTAAACTCTTCCTGAAAACAACTGCAACTTTACCCCCCTCCCCCAGATTTATGAAGCCTATCACATGCTGCCATATCAAATCCTCTTGGGCAAATTTGTGACCTTATAAGCTCCTGATGTTTTTTGTTAGCCATGTTACTGTAATAAGAATTAAGTCTAAATTCCTATCACTAATCAGATCATGTAGTCCTAACCAATTTTTCTGATTTGATCTAGCATTAATCAGAATACAAGATAATTCTCCTCCTATCATAGTCTCCCCCACCTTTAAAACCCCATTATTCATCACCCCAGGTACTCATAGCAATCTCCCCTCGCCCTCTTTTCCTCTTCCCTCCTACTAGTCCATATCTACCCCACACTATGTTAATTAGTTCCCCTGTCATACTTTCACTCAGTCTCCCAAAGAGCCTCCCCAAGGGGCGACCCTCTTGGGTTCGCCTCTTTGACGAGCTGCTGCATTGGCATGTCTCAGCTAGTTAAGGGCTCCTGGAGATGACGTGACAGGAGGTAGGCAGATGTTTTCTGCACTGTGTCAAGTCAAGGGAGTGGGCGGGGCTATCAGGTTCAAATTGTCAGGGCTCCTCTCCACCTAGCCTGTCGATGTCGCAAGGCAGCTGGTCGCTCCCATACGCTTACCCTATCATATCTAGGATCCTTGTTTTTCCCATTAAAAAAGCAAAAAGAAGCTAAAGAATTGCACACATTGTTACTTTAAAAAAATGAAGGAAGACTGGCCTGATGATTTAGTGGCAGTGCTCTGTACTAACAAGCAGAAGGTTGCCAGTTTGATCCCCAAGTCATCTCTTCTATTCTCTTTGTTAGCTGGGGAGGGGTCTAGGGCTTTGGATGCTGTGGATGCGGCCTTCACAGTTCCCTAGCAGGAGGGAGTCATTGCCACCACTTCACGGTGACACCTAGTGCCTGGAGTCAGGACCTGTAATTTCAGAGCTCTGGAAGAAGCCCTGGTATGTGGATCCTGGGCCAGAACCTACACTGCAATAACCAGATTGAGTGGGGACTGAGGGGAATATTAAATAGGAGAAACAATCCCCAGGTAGCTGCTGAAGCAGGATCATGGCACCTGATCCCAGCCCCGTTTCCAAATAATCTGGAAGTACAAAGATGCAGGAAGTCAAAAAAGGACAAAGGGATGGGCAAAAAAAAAGCAAAAGAAATAATTTTTTAAAATGATATCCTATTATCTGCTGGCATTTTTTTTTTTTAACAGTAACACAGGGACCAAGATTAGCCTTGTGATATTCTGGAATAGTTTAATCTCAGTCTTCTAAGTGGAAATGTAGTGGCATGCATAGAATGCTGTAGGACCACTGTTCTGTCTTCTGCTCTCATTGTAACTTATAAACAACCCAAGGCAGGAGCAGACTGAAAAGCACCGGAAGTTAAACAAAAAACAAAATCAAATTTATTTTAAAGCATATGCCTAACTTTGTGCCCGGCTTTCCCTATGTCTTTCATTTCAAAAGTGTATTTTAAAAACATTTGAGAGGCAGCCAGATCAGGTCTGTGGCTGTCAGGGATAACCTGCCTCTGAACTTCCCCTCTTTCACAGAATCTCCCTCTAAAGGATGGAGGATGGGACATGGGGGTAGGGAAAAGTGCCACATGGCATCTGGTCCCTACACAGTTTAAAATCCTATGTCAGTGGAATCCTCGTCTATGGTTGGTGGACTTCTGCATGGAAATTAAAGAGAGCGATCTGGCAATAGAAAATAAAATGGAACACCTGTTGCTTTGCCTTGATTGCCTGCAACAATGAACACCTGCCCCAGCCACTCACATGCTTGCTGTTTCTTTTGGTTCATTGGGTACTTTCACATTTATCTCAAAGTTATGTAAGGGGACTAAATGTAGGCAGAATACCCAAGCAATTGCTTGTTCCGGGCAGTGTCGATCCACTTTGCCCAACTGGTAGTTGATAATGCTGGGAGTCCCTGGGGTGTTGTTGATGCAATTGGGGGCTATCATACTGGAAAACTGTGGCATCATTGTGCATGAAAGTAAGTACATCTAATGAGAGCTGCTAACCTGGGATGTGGCAAAAGCCAAGCTGGTAGGGACTGAGCTATCTACCTGAAGCTAAGCTGATCCGAAGGCAGCGGGATCTTGCTGGGACATGGCGCATCAGCCACCCTGGCAACTGTGTGTGAGGCAGAGAGGGGGTGGGGTGTTGGTTTCTTATATTTTATTTAACTCTTTTCTATACCGACATTCATGAAAAAAATCATATCATATCGGTTCATATGGAACAGGGGTAAATATAACAATAACATAAAGAAGAAGAAAGTTACAATACACAGGGGGCTATGGGAACTTGGGTAACTGAAAGAGCAGATGACAGAAATTGAACAATATAAATTTAACCAAATAAATACTGGTTGTGCCATGGATCACATATAGAACTTGATTTGTTGGCTTGGGTCTTATCATAGTATTGTGAATAATGTAGCCGCAGTCCTTAAAAGCCAAAGTAATGTGTTTATACATCTTTGCTGACCGGTTGCATTTTCTCAAGTTATGTGAACAAAAGCGTATATGTGTAAAAGGAAAGTCAGAAAGTCCCAGATGCCCATGTTATTAAAGTCACATTTATAGTTTGAGGAATGTGGATAATATTGTTGCATGTAAGAGAAAATATGGAGACTGAGATCTGAACTCCCCTTGAGGACTCTGCTTCAGTTGCTGCTCTCTGTCATGGAGATTATCATTCTTCTCACATACCTTACTTGTTAGGCTGTAATGGGGGTGTCAGAATGTTACTGTCCCCATCTTGCAGGTTTCAACCCCATCTTCCTCCTCAGTTTCACTGCTTATCTTCCTTTGAAGCCTATACCATCTGCCCATTTACCCCACTATCCCTGACAGCTGAAATTATAGCTCCCTAGTGAAATCCTCCTCCACTATCAACTGCTGTTGTACATGCAGTATATTGTCTACCTCCTACAGGATCAATCCTCCTTCTGAACAGCCATGTCTTGGTCAGAAGTTGTAAATTTACAATTTCTGCCTGAGCCTGTTGCTCAGAAGGGGGAGGATCCTGTATGTATTAGCTGCCTCTACCCCAGCCAAAGCAATCCACAGATCTTGAGATGGATCCAAACCTGAAGGGCTACCCAAGGGTGGATTGGACTATCAGGGCTTCAGATATGCATCAGTAGGACAGTGGGGCCAGTTATGTGGCCAGTATTGATCACAGTGGCTCTATACTTGTGGAACCAGTGGCATACTAAGGGGGGGGGGGGGGGGGGGGTTGGGGGGTGTGGTCTGCCCCAGGTGACAGCTGGGAGGGAGGTGCCAACTGGGAGGTCAGCAGCCATGAGCGGAGCCCATCCCGCTTGCACTAGAAGAAGAGGAAGGCCTCCGAGCTGTGAGCGGTGGAAGTACTGGGCAGCCACCTAGAGCACGACAGGTTTGGAGCCGGCAACTGTATATCCTTTTCTTCTTCCTGCCCCCCACAGTCCGGAAGAGGAAATGGTGGGTCCACATGGGTGGGAAGAAGGAAAGGTCATGCAGTTGCAGCCCAAAGCAGGAAGAAAAGCAACAATGCTACCCCCTATCCTCCCCACCACAGATGCAGGAAGTAGAGCCGCACCAGCCCCTGTGCTACCTCAAGAAAAATGAACAGTCCCGTCTGTCACAGGATTTGAAGGAGGAAGCTGCTGCTGTGCTTCTGATGGGGAGCAGGGTAGGAAGTAAGAGAGTGTTTGTGTCTATGTGTGTGTTAGAACATGTTTGTGTGTGTGTATGGGAGTGAGAGTGCATGTTTGTGTGTGAGAGAGGGAGTTCTGTGAAGGTGTGTGATTGTGAAAGAGAGAGAAATGGAGGGAGCTTGTGTGCAGTGGTGTGTGAAAGTGTGTGCAAAAGAAAGAAGGAGTTTGTGTGAGGGAGAGGGGAACCATAGATTCCTGGAGATGGAGGGACAGAGACATGAACCTGGGAGGGATGCCAAAGCAATTATCCACCCCAAGTGCAAAATACTTTAGGTATGCCACTGTGTGGAAACACTGGGACCAACACCTCATGTCTATGGCAGCCTCCTCACTTGATCCTACTTGCTTTCATTTTCTCCACAGCAGAGGTGGCAATAGGAAATTCCTGGGCCTGCTCTCTTAGACCTCTCCCCACTTTACCAGCTTCAGCCGTGATGGTGAAAAACACTTCCGTTGCCTCTCCTTACACCTGCTCTACCTCTTTTGGTGGGAGAAAGCTAGAAGACCTCCTGCCACTGCCTCAAGGGCCCATACTGTTCTCTTCTGCCTATGGACCCCTTATCCTTGAGCCACAGCAAAAAATATTAAAAAAATGAACCAGTATGGTGGCCTTGCAGCTTTCCCCTTCCCAGTCAAAGAAAATCTCCTCCAGGAGCATTAACTGGAAACCCACACATTCTCCTCAGGCCCTTCTGGATTGGCCAACCATCTCAGGGTGGAGTCCCTCGTGCTTTGGCGTCCTGGGCTGAGGGATTGAAGATAAGTAGAGATTCATGCTATTTCCTTGAGAAGGCACACCTAAAAAGTCCTCTTTCCTGCCAGGCTTTGTGTGGTGATATATAATCCACCCAATTTCCTTGGAGGAAGGAGGGAAAACAGAGATAAAATTAGAAAACCATCCTGTGACAGGATGTTAGTCCCAAAAACTCTGCAAAAAAGAAATGATGCCGTACTAATAGATTTAACTAATTTATTTCATGGAAAAATAAAAGAATTAAAAACTGGCTGACAACAATGATATAGCAAGTACTTTACATTTTAACAGGCATCTTTGAAACAATACATGAGTATATGGGTCGAGCGTGAGCAACTCGTATTTTCAAATCAGTGAATGCAGTACCTGCACATATTTACTTTTGCTCTTGTTCAGGTGTAAGTCTGAAAACAACTAGTTATAGCCAAAAACTGACTGGGTGAGAGTTCTGGGTAAACTGGGGGGAGTACAGGCTGAAGAACCAGAGGGGCCTTGATAACTTAAGAGGTAGACTAGGCAAACTGGTGGACTAAGTGGTCAAACTGGTTATTTCCTTCACGCGGTATGTTTAAAATTTGCTCAATTGCACATGTTAAAGCTGACAAGTCCTAAGGAAAGTACACAAAAAATGTTTACTCGCATAACCACGTAAAATTAGGAGCACACACATGCGGGTTAAGTGTATTAGAAATCATTTTGGGGCACTTGTGCAGATGATTTAAAATTCCAACATATGTGTACTCATATCCGCATATATGCTTATGTGGGCACTTGCGTACTCATTTTTAAAGTAACCATCCCAGATTGTAAACCCTCTGGGGATGTGGAAATACCTACAAATCCTGACTGTAGTCTGCTTTGAAGTACCAAAAGGCAGAATATAAATAAATAAAAATGAAAAACCAGAGTCAGGTATCAAAGGGGGATAGGATGTAGCAATACAAAGTTACAAAGTCAAGTGGGGGGGGGGGGGGGGGCAATGAGATCTTTCTCAAGGGAAAGCCAGGAGGAGCCACTCCCACATTCTTTGAAACAAACCACTAGCACATTTGTCTCAAAATAAAAGCTCAATGGTATAAATAAAAATCTGGAAATCCTATCCTTCCCTTGTCCTTAGGTAATTTAAGCTTTTTACCAGATATACAAGAAGTCTTATCTTTCCTAAGAAAACATACTAGAATACATTCCAATCTCCAATAAAAAGAATCAGTAAACTATATTGGAAGTATACTAAGAATGTAATTGATTTGAGGAGATATAACCATTTTTATAGCCTCAAGGCAACCCCACCAGGAGAGAAACAGGGGAGACCATTGTAGACATGTCTCAAACCATACTGAACATCATATCCATTCTAGCCTCAACAGTCTGTTCCAAAGACGATCTAATTTGAACCCCTAAGTATTTAATCCCCACATCACTCCACCTGAACAAGAAAGCCTCAAAATCTGATCTATGACAACAAAAACATTGAGTGGCATCAACTCAGACTTACTGCACTTGATTTTATAATCCGATAAATGCTCAAACTCCTCAATTAAACACAACAAGAAAAGTCTGAAGATATTCCAAATAGAGAATATCGTTCACATAAAAAGACAATTTATACTGGGACCCAGCATAAGAAATCCAAAAAATACTCTCTTGATCCTGGATAGCAATTACTAGAGATTCAAGCGCTCAGTGATTGGGATAGGCAACAAGCCCGATGGGTCCAATAACGTGTCATTCACAAAAGGTCTAGCCACCGGTGGAGAATATAAAATCTTTACCAAATCAATAAACATATTGCCAAGCCCAAACAATGTCATTGTTTGAAACAAAAAACCCACTCAATGCAATTAAATGTTTATTCTACATCAAGGGATGTATTACTGCAGGATGCCTAGAACAATTAGCCAATTTGAATAAAATAACCCAATAACCTAGCATTGTCAGCGGACAATCTACCTTGGAGAAATCTAGTCTGAGAGAGATGAAGAAGCAACTTCAAAACTTTTGATAACCTAAAAGCAAGGACTTTTGCATAGATTTTACAATCAAAGTTAAGGAGAGATATGGGCCAATTATGAGTGTAGTTGTGAGAGCAGAGGATCCCTACCCATTTTATGTAAAAGAATGATGACAGCCTCAAAAAAGGTACCATGAGGAGCTCAAGTCTGAAAAATACTCTGTTTAAAGTTTACATAGCCAGAATGCCAAGTCTGCAGAGAATGCTTATATAATTTGCCTGTAAACTGATTGCAAAATCAAAGTGCTATATGGCATTTTCACATGCGTTAAGATGTTTTCACATGCGAAAAGCACCTTTAACGCATGCGAAAATGCCTTTAATGCATGCGAAAACACCAGAACGCATGGTGCGATGCAAATTAGGAAAAGGAGAGAAGTTTGGGGCAGGATTTCTTGATGGACTCTCTACCTGGGTAATATCAAGCTAGGTTGAGAGAACTTTGCACAATTCTCATCTTTGGGTGAATTTCCTTACTCCGAAGGTCAACAAATCTTCACAACAGTGCACTGTTCTGTTCGTACGTCGCACTCTGCATATCAAAGTGGCCCCTAACTCCTACACAAATACCTAAACCTCACCTCAAGTAGCTAGGTGGGCATCCTAAAGAGATATAAATACCTACCTAGTATGAGGGCCTTATAGCTAGTCTCTCTCTCTCTCTCTCTCTCTCTCTCTCTCTCTCTCTCTCTCTCTCTCTCTCCCTCTCCCTCTCCCTCTCCCTCTCCCTCCCCCCCCCCCCCAGTGGTTGGAGGTAGGAATTGCAACAATTGTGGTACTTAGTGCAAAAAAGTTATCACAGTGCAGCAGTGATACCTATGCAAAATGCTAAGATAGTGCACTTTGCAATAAACAGCCTATTACCATCAAATACACCCCTTTTCCTATCGCATGCAATATTTAGTGCATTTTAATAAATCCAGGCCTAAGAGACTTAATAGTTACCAAAACCTCCTTTAGGGCAATATGTCTATCCAAACCAGTCACAGTATCCCTAACCAACTGTGGATGCTTAAGTTTATCCAAGACCTGTGAAATCACAAGACCAGAAGATTTATTCTCAGATTCATATAATTGTAATAGTCAAAAAACTGGGCAATAATATTTTCATCCCTTTCTAAGAGTGTAGAATTTCTATAAATCACATGAATTCCAGAAGACCTTCTCTTGGCCCACAAGTAGTTAGCAAGGAATCTACCAGACCTGTAACAGCCAATTTAATAACTAGTATTAGAGAAAAATATGGCAAAACATGCTCGACTCAAAATGATATTATACTGGTATCTAAGATTTTATGACTGCAATAAGAGGTCCCTATTACCAGTATGGATATGCTCCTTCTCTAATGAAGATATTTCTGTTTTCAAATGTTTAACAATCTTTCTCCATTTCTGGAAACAGTAAAACTGATAATTTCCCCCTTAAGAAAATCTTTACAAACATCCCAGACTATATCAAACTGTTGCTCACCCAGACCATTCAACTGAAACCCCCCCCCCCCCCGCCCCCCCACAGATAACTTAGTGATTTTTCTCTTTGAAAGATTTCTCTTTTAAAAGGGCAGAATTAAAAGGCCACCGCCCTCAAGTTTGAGAAGACAGACCCAAATAAAGAGAAATGGAAATACAAGCATAGTTTGATACATTAATGGAATCAAGCTTAGCCTGAAAAATCATAGCAAACAAGGATTCTGAAATAAAAAAATATTCAATGCATGAATAATAATTATGCAGGGAAGAAAAAAGTTATACTCCTGCCCAGTAGGGTACAAAAGTCTCCATGAGACTGTCAGCCCAAAACCCAAAATTGCTTTATATAACACTTTATGTAACAATAACAAAGAACAGAGGTATAGCCACACTGGGTACCAAAATAAACAGAGAAGTACAGAGCAAACTAAGGTCAGCTCTGTAAATCATGCACTGACCATCTAAAAATAATTAACATGCAGCCTTGAAAAATACAGTCCAAGGCATCCAAAAAAGACAACTCCAAAAATGCAGAAAAAAGAAGCAAAACAAGCCCCCAGGCTCTTCAGACATGCACAAAAAACAGGAACACAGTAGTTCGAAGTGTGCTTGCATGAAAAACAAAATAAATGTCCTTAGCCAGGCAAGTCTGTGTCCAATAGGTCAAGAACAATATCCAAGTGCAAAAAACAGAATTGCCAGATCCAAGTAAAGTCCAACAAGAAATACACCAGCAGCGATAGAGGAGAACATGCTAGCTTCTGATATAAAAAGAGAAGAGAGGAGCTTAATTTAATGATTATAGCTCATGCCTATTTTTCCAATAAAAATTTATCTGAGTCCTTAAGATCTGATCACTGTTGAGTATGAGTACTGTAAGTCACCTTCCTGCGCACCAGGAAAAAAAGCCCACAATTTGCTGTTTCCTCCCTCCTATTGTCTCTCCTTCCCTCTTCATTTAATCGTTTTATTTCTTCCTGGGTCTTCCCACATCAGCCCCTCACCAGTCTTCCAGAATCATCTACTTCTCTCTTCCATCCAATATCAGCACTACTCTTCCTTCCTCTTTTCCCTCCCTCTACCAGCTTTCTTTCCTCTTCTCTTTCCACAAATCTCCTTCCCCCTTAACCTCACATATCTTCTCACCTTTTTTCCTCCATGCATCTCCTTTCCTCCTTCTCTCTATATACCATCTCACCTCTCCCCTTTTTCACTCTTTTTCCATGTATTTCCTTTTTGCCCTCTCTCAAGTATGTTTATTTGTCTCATTCCTCCCATGTGTCACTTCTTTCCTCCCCTTCACTCCTTTCTCCACCTTCCCCAGTTCTGTACCTGATCATTTTGCCAGAGCTATGCTGCTCTCTTTATTGTCTCTGAAATGCTAGCATCATGCTTTTTTATTTTTTTTTGCTCACAAAATATTTTACTGCTCAGAAAATCTAGGCTTCACTTACCAGAACAGATAAGAAGCATGTTTCACCAATACTAACACTGATATAACATCCAGTGAGTGTACAATGCAGAAAGAATGAAAGTCTTTAATATTTAAAATGTTATTTTTTTCTTGCTTTCTTTTTCAGCAGGCAGCAGGCAGCATATAAATCGCTACGAATAAATACATGAATGACAGCAAGGCAAAGTGACAGCAAAATCCTTAAGGTGTAAAGTGTGGTTAGGGGTAACAATGCTGAGTGGAAGAAAAGACTCATTAGGTGTAAGATAAGCGGCAAACAACAAGACAGAGAAGCATAGGAGAAGTCTGCCTTCATATTGAAACACTTGCCACATTTCAGATTAAGAGAACGATCTGTCATGAGTATCATTTTTGTCCTAATTAGACTTTGTACCTTGAAAGTCTTGCTGCCACTCTGCTTTGCTGTCATACCCCAACCTCTACACCTTGGGGCATTATAACTAATATAGGGGGCTGCTTTGCACCTCTCTTGGTCCCTTGGTGTGTTGATGCCACTTTTTGTGCTGCTTTGTCCTTTTATCAGAGCCTTGGGGGTTTTCCTGCCACTTTTTCTGCTTTGTTCCCCCTTCTTGGTGTTTTCGGAAGTTGACACCACTTTGTATTTCATGCATTCTTTGAGGGATTGTATCATTGTTCTTGGTGCCCTCTTTTGAACCCTTGGGGGTAGATTTTCAAAAAGCGCGATTTGGCGTACTTTTGTTGGCGCATCAGGCGCAAACAAAAGTACGCTGGATTTTAGTAGATACGCGCGTAGCTGCGTGTATCCGCTAAAATCCTGGATCGGCGCGCGCAAGGCTACCGATTCCGTATAGCCGGCGAGCGCCGAGCCGCGCAGCCTACCTCCGTTCCCTCCGAGGCCGCTCCGAAATCGGAGCGGCCTCGGAGGGAACTTTCTTTTGCCCTCCCCTCACCTTTCCCTCCCTTCCCCTACCTAACCCACTCCCCCGGCCCTGTCTAAACCCCCCCTTACCTTTGTCGGGGGATTTACGCCTCCCGGAGGGAGACGTAAATCCCCGCGCGCCAGCGGGCTGCTAGCGCGCCGGGCCGCGACCTGGGGGCGGGTCCGGAGGGCGCGGCCACGCCCCCGGACCGCCCCAGACCGTAACCACGCCCCCGGACCCGCCCCCACAACGCTACGTCCCGCCCCGAAAACGCCATGCGGATCGGGCCCGCCCCCGACATGCCCCCGACAAGCCCCCCTCGGAAAACCCCGGGACTTACGCGAGTCCCGGGGCTCTGCGCGCGCCGGTTGGCCTATGTAAAATAGGCGCACCGGCGCGCAGGGCCCTGCTCGCGTAAATCCGCCCGGATTTACGCGAGCAGGTCTCTTAAAATCCGCCCCTTGGGTTTTTCTCCCATTCTTTCTGCTTCTTTGCTTCTCTGATGGGCCTTGGAGAATTCCTGCTACCAATGGTACCCCTTTGTGCCTTGGTTGATTACTTTGCACCTTGATACATTAGACTAAGAGCAGGCAACTCCTGTCTTCAGTTTTCAAGATAACCACAATTGATATGCATGGGAAACATTTCTGTGTAATGGAGGCAGTGCATGCAAATGCATCCCATGCATATATACAATGTGAATATCTTGAAAACCTAAGCAGTGTACAGCACTGGTGCTGTCTATTTTCCTGCTTCAGACCCATAATTTTCAAAGCTTTTAAAATCTCCTCCTATTTAGACCCTCCCACTATTAAAATGCTAATTAAATCTCAATGCTGCTGTGCAAATCTGTATCATAACAACACAATGATACATAAGAAGCATAAACATAGGAAATATAAATATTTAAAACATTCTGGGATTATCTGGATCAATGTCATTTTAGGAATGACATTAGATCCAAGGGACAGGAAAATTGCCCTGTTGTGGAATTTAGCTAATACTGCTGTTTCAAGATTACATAGTCTTTGCCTTAACATGGGATATACATAGTTTTTGGGTACTTGTAGCCTGGATTGGCCACTGATGGAAACAGGATGCTGGGCTTGATGGACCCTTGGTCTGACCCAGTATGACAATTTCTTATGTCTGTGGAGTAGATGGCTTGTCGGATAATGCAGTACTATAATATTAGAAGGAACGAGCTCCAACTAATAGCTTTAGTTTATTAACTCTGAAACTGCATGCTTATAGATTTTTCTTTAAAATCATGAGCATGCATTTTCAGAAATAAAAAAGGACTAGAAAAAAGAAAGCAAGTAAAAATAGCATTTTAATTATTAATGTTTTTCCACATTTTTTGCATTGTACACTTACTGGGTGTTGTCAGTGTTAATACTGGTGAAATATGCATCTTACCTGTGCTGGCAAGTAAAAACTAGATTTTTGTGCTACAAAATTGTCTGTAAACAAAAAAAAATTGCATGATTCTAGCAATTCAAAGACAGTAAAAGGAGCAACATTGAACTGGCAAAATCATCAAGCACAGAATCTCCCTGCCAACTACCTTGGCTAGCTTTCCTACCTATAAACAAGCTATAAAAGCTTAGCAATCCATGGTTGAGTCTTCTGATCGCATTGTACTTTTACAGCCCTTCAAGGTCACTGTACTACATTATGCCCAGAAGACCAGACAGAGAATGATTAGTGGGATATCCTAGCTTTGAGGAAAATTATAGTACAACTTCTCTACTCTGTTTGACTTAAATTTGTTTAATTATTGGTAGTACCAACAAATAGCAGAATATTACTGTTTGTGTTAGATGTTACAGAGCCTATTCTGAAGAAACACATACAGTATCTTTCACTTGCCCATGCCAGTGCAGAAGGAACAATTAGGAATCACAATACCTTGTCCCATTATACAAAGTATGATTGAAATTTGAGGCTATATCTCTTCTACACATTCCTTATAACACATACTTATAGGGTCATTTATCAAATCGTGTTATGGTGCTTTCGCATGTAAAAAACATTTTAATGTATGCAATAAGCACCATAATGCATGGTGCAATGCAAATTTTTAAAAGGGGAGGGATTTCCACAAAAGTGGGCTGGCTTTGTGAAGCCATAAAATCACTATATCTTGTTGAGAGAGAGAGAGAGAGACTTCTAGGAGTAGCACCATAGTAAGCAGCTATTTATGCTATTATAGAAGGCCCACTTAGTGACGCAAGGTGAGATTTAGGTGGTAGTGTAGGGGTTAAGGGCCACTTTTACATGCAGAGTGAGACGTATGAACAAAACAGTACACTGTTGTGAAGATTTGATGTCCTTCAGAGTGAGGAAACTCACACAAATATGAGGTTTGTACAATGTTCTCTCAACCTAGCTTGATGGACTCTCTTACTGGGTAACATCAAGTTAGGTTGAGAGAACATTGTACAAATCTCGTCTTTGTGTGAGATTCCTCACTCCAAAGGACATCAAATCTTCACAAGAGTGTACTATTCTGTTCATACATCTCACTCTGCATGTAAAAGTGGCCCCTAACCTCTACACTACTACCTAAACTTCACCTCGAGTTACTAGGTGGGCCTCTTATAGAAATATAAATAACTAACTACTAGAAAAACCTTGCAGATAGTCTGTCTCTCTCAGTTTTTCTCCTGTCTCCCCTAGTGATGAAATAGACAGCTTTCAGGTAGGAAAATGCAATTACGTTGGTATTACCTCCAATGGTTAACACACTTTGTGGAAATACCTATGCAAAGTACTAACATAGCACACATTGTGATAATTAGGCTATTTCCATATACAACACCCCTTTTCCTATCACATGCAATATTTACAGCAGATTGATAAATCTAGGCTATAATCAGAAGAATTAACTGCAAATTTAATATGACTGATGAATTTCAATCATTTGAATCAATCGGGCCAATACAGTACAGTGCGCTCTGGCGGAGCGCACTATTAACCCGCATTTGGACGCGCATTTTCGACACACTAACTTTACCCCTTATTCAGTAAGGGGTAATAGCATGCCAAAAATGCACGTCCAACACTCCCCCCCAAAAAAAACTAATAGTGCCCGCAACATGCAAATGCATGTTGATGGCCCTATTAGTTATCCCTGTGTTTTTTTGTACACCCTCTGACTTAATATCATGGCAATATTAAGTGGAAGGTCCCAAAAGTTACAAATAGTTAAAAATTTAAAAAAAAATGTAAAATGGGCCCACGACTCGCGGGTTGAAAACCGGACGCTCAATTTTGCCAGCATCCGGTTTCCAAACCCATGGCTGTCAGCGGGTTTGAGAACCAATGTCAGCAAAATTGAGTGTCGGCTGTCAAACTCGCTGACAGCTGCCACTCCTGTCCAAAAAGAGGCGCTAGGGGCTCACTAGTGTCCCTAGCGCCTCTTTTTACTGCGGGCCCTAATTTAAATGAATTAATTTACTGAATCATGCACACTGGAGAGTGGCCTGGGCACGCACCAGGAGAGCGGGCACTCGCCCGCTCTCCTGTGATTTTTACTGTATTGGCCTGAATGAAAGGTATCAACAAGAAGAGTTGATTTGTACAAAGCAATCTCTACCTAGCTTGTTTGAAAGTGTAGTTATTTCTGACATTAAATCCTGCATTAGTGTGCGTTACTCTACCACATTCCATGCTAGCAGACCAACATTTCCATTAACACCTCTCCAACTTCTCCCATTTGCATACTAAATGTAAAATGTTCATACTAACATGTGTTGCAATATTTGTCACATATGTTAGGGTCCTAATGCATTTTGATGAATGACCCAGTTTGTGTCTAAGGGAAAATTGCTTATTAACATAGAAAAATCAAACTAACATAAGCGGGCATGATATTCCTAGCACCTCTCCCTCCTTCCAATAATATACAACTACATACAAGAAATGGATTATAAAAAGCTGCAATTTATTATTAACATTAACATCAACAACCCATGTCTAACCTTCACCATTTATACAATACATACCCCCACAGCCCCACCCCGACTTCAACACAGGCTACCAGCACAACCCAGCCATACACAACTAACAGCACTTCAAGGCTTCTGATTCTACTCCATTGGTCAACTGCCACTTGCTAAGCCATCCCTGCGACATCCCAAAAGAAAGGGCCTTACAGCCTGGTTGATGATTCCATCATCCTGATGCTGCCTTGTGTAGTAGTCTGATGGCTACATTCCAAGCATTGATTCCAATTGTGTGCAAAAGAAAAGAAAAGGAACCTAATTTTTTAGACATCTGAATTAACCTGGATGTGGGATACCCTACTACTGTGACAAAATCACAAGTTTACAATTAAAAGAACAAACAGGTGATGGAGGTTGTGGGAGTGATGCCCAAGAGCAGAAGATAAGGGGAGAAGTTAGGAAGAACTTTCCCGTTCAGCTTAAAAGTTGAGGGGGAGCCTGACCCACAATCAATATTCACTGCCAGTTCCAGTCAGCCAGAGGTTGCTCAGACCTCTGTTTGTATACAAAACCCTGTGTGGACAAGAAGGGAGGAGAGGGGAGGAGAGGGGAGGAGGTGGAAGCCATACCTTCACTCAAGAGCTCAGCTTTCAAGGAAGGACAGGTCAGGACTTTGCCCTCTCAGCATTTAGCATATTAACATTTGAGAAGTTTGCATACAATATGCCAGGTGGCCAATGAAATTGGCATGTCACCCCAAAGCATTTATGGGCGACATTGCAGAAGGGACAGAAGGTAATGTTTTTTTTATTTGCGGATGATACTAAGATCTGAAACAGAGTGGATATGCTGGAAGGAGTAGGGAGAATGAAAAGTGATTTAAGAAAGCTTGAATAGTGGTCAAAGACTTGGCAGCTGAGATTCAATGCCAAGAAGTGCAGAGTCATCCAAAAGAGCAGTATGTGATGGGGGGGGGGGGGGGGGGGGTCGAATGGCTATTTATACTGCTTGGGAGAGAGAGCTTGGTGTAATAGTTTCTGGTGATCTGAAGACAGCGAAGAAATGCAACAAGGCAATAGATAAAGCCAAAAGAATGCTGGGCTGCATAGAGAGAAGAATAACTAGCAGGTAAAAGGAAGAGATAATGCCCTTTTACTGCTCCATGGTGAGGCTTTACCTGGAGTACTATGTTCAGATCTGGAGCCCATATCTCAAAAAGAATAAGGACGGGTTGGAGGCAGTCCAGAGAAGGAAGACCAAAATGGTGTGGGGTTTTATTGGAAGACTTATGAGGAGATTCTGAAGGATCTAAACATGTATACCCTGGAAGAGAGGAGGTGCAGGGGAGATATGAACCTGAAAGGTTTTAATGATGCACAATTTTCAAACGTTTTCAACTGGAAAGGAAACTGTAGAACTAGGGATCATGAAATGAAACTCCAAGGGAGAAAGACTCAGAACCAACATCAGGAAATATTTCTTCACGGAGAGGATGGTGAATTCCTGTTACCCTTAACAAAAAGCTTGGGGGTTAACTGCATGGAGTGACAGTTTCTACCCTCAACAGAAACATGGGGAATCTGCACAGAATGGCGGTTCCTACCATAAGAAACTTTCTGGGCAGACTGGATAGATCATCTGTTCTTTTTGTACCATCATTAATATGTTACTATGTTACTATGTATATCAGAATAAAAAGATGGTATATGAGTAAAAAAATATAGAGCAAAGGCTAAGAATATAAGAACATAAGATATGACATACTGGGTCAGACCAAAGGTCCATCATGCCCAGTATGTTTCCAACAGTGGCCAATCCAGGTCAAAAGTTCCTGGTAGGATCCAAAAAGATTGATGGAGTCCATGGTTCTTATCCCAAGGATAAGCAGCATATATCCCTGTCCAGCTTAATAATGGCTTATGGTCTTTTCTTCCTGGAGCTTGTCCAAAGCATTATTAAACACAGCTACATTAACAGACTTTACTACATCTTCTGGTAATGAATTCCAGAGTTTCATTATGTTTTGAGTAAAAAAAAAATTATTTTCTCTTAATTGTTTTAAATGTATTAACTACTAATTGCATTACATGTCCCCTAGTCTTTGTGAGGTCCATATTCAGTCACTGTCTGGATAGCAAAGTTAGCTGGAGAAACTTATCTGCTAACTTTGGAGGTATATTCAATGGTGTAGCTGCACCATTGAATATAGCCAGCTATCAATGTTAGCTGTCTAACTTTATTTATTTTATTTAGATTTTTTATATACCGGCATTCATGAACAGGTCACATCATGCCGGTTTACATAGAAACAAGGGGTGCATCGAACAGTAGAACTAGAACTAGTGCAAGGGGGAAGCAGTTACAAAAAACCAAGGGTAGAATAACTGGGAGAAAGACATTATTATTATTATTATTATTATCCAGCTAACTTTAGCATAGCTCTTTGCCCTGACCATATTTAGCCAGATAAATTACCTGGCTTATTCAATTCCTCCCAGTTATGCCCCCGGAATGCCCCTTATTTATCTGGCTAATTTCTAGCTGGCTAATATATTAACTAGCTAGAATTTAGCCAGATAAGTGCCCAAATCTTCATTCAGCTGGATAACTTTTGAGTTATCTGACTAAATGCTTTTGAATATTAGTCCTGGGGGAATTCTGCACTACTGCAGCACGCAGAATTTGTGCAGAATTCCCCCCTGCACAGAATTGCCAAATTCTGAGCAGAAAATGGCAAAGATGTTGGCGACCCCAGCATGCCGCGAGCAGAACTTGCCCCGCTCACACCAGAGATGAAGGCCCTGGTATGCCGCATGTGGAGCTCATTCCACTAGGGATGTGCAGACAAAAAGTTTATGTTCATAAGTCCATAAGTCGAAGGTGAGGGTCAATTTCGGTCACTATGGACATATGTAGAATTCCATAAATTGAGGCTATGTCCATACGTGCACCGGTTCCCTAAATAAAAATTTAAACCCCTCACCCTCCTTAATCCCCCCCCCCCCCCAAGACTTACCAAAACTCCCTGGTGGTCCAGCGGGGAGTCAGGAAGCCATTCCTGTATTCCTTTGCGAGGAGCACGTCACGTCGGCGTCACGTCGGAGTGACGCGGACGTCACGTGGTCCACCGCGCCTCCGCTCCCGGACCCCTCGTTGGACCCAACCGGAACTTTTGGCCAGCTTGGGGGGGGTCAGGAGGCCCCCCCCAAGCTGGCCAAAAGTTCCATAGTTGTCTTATGATCAACAAACTCGAATGCCCTGTTGTTCAGCATTGTGTTGATTTTGCCTATACATTTCAGAATTAAAATGGAGGGTTTTGGAATGGGTGAAAGATACATCATAAGGGGGAGATCATTTAGCACATTTGAACCTGAGAGCAATATTGGCTATTCATTTAAACACAGTGGGGTAGATTTTTAAAGAAGCACATGTGGGGTACATTTATGCGCACTACCCAACGCGCACAAATGTACTCCCGATTTTATAACATGCGCATGCTCCCGCACGCATGTTATAAAATCTGGGGTCGGCGCCTGCAAGAGGGTGCACACTTGTGCACCTTGCGCACGCTGAGTCCTAGGGGAGCCCCGATGGATTTCCCCGTTCCCTCTGAGGCCGCTCCAAAATTGGAGCGGCCTCGGAGGGAACTTTCCTTCCACTCCCCCCACCTTCCCCTCCCTTTCCCTATCTAACCCACACCCCCCAGCCCTACCTAAATCCCCCCTACCTTTGTTTCAGGAGTTGCGCCTGCCTTTGGCGTAACTCCTGTTACTACCAGTTAGCAATATTGGCAGGTGTAAATTGCGCACGCCGGCCAGCTGCCGGTATGCCATCCCCCAGCACAGCCTCTGTGCAGGAGGCCTCAGTCCCCCAGACCACCCCCAGACCACCCCCGGACAGGCGCCATGCCCACGGCTCCACCCCTTCCTGCCCCTTTTTCAAAGCCCCGGGACATATGCGCGTCCCGGGGATTGCACGCGCTGCCAAGCCTATGCAAAATAGGCTCGGTGTGCGCAGGAGGGTTTTTAAAGGGTTAACTCTTTGAAAATCTACCCCAGTATTCCCAGTAGGTTTAAATGCTGAACTGGATTAGTACTCTTTGATTTAAAATAATGTATCAGATGACAGCATATAAAGGAGAGTTGGTGGGATAAATGGATTATGACATCACTTCCTGCTATTGCACCATGTTAGAGGATCTAAAAACACTGAAAGTATGTAGGTCGTTGAGCTGCTTTGTATATAAAATGATGTGATATATCTATGTTCAAGTTTGTATACTCATCAATTTCTAGACACAAATGGCTGACCACATGCATGAACCTATGGCAACAGATGATATCTCACACACTGAATAGACAGTAGCTGATATTCAAAAGTATACTATATCTTTAGGATTTGAAGGACGCTGGAAGAGTCATGAAGAGAGATAAGTTCTAGAAATTCATACGGACTGATATATGAAATTTATTATATTTTTGTATATATGAACTAAAAAGCAATATCTTAGAAGAGCTGACATTTAATTTTATGTACAAAAAAAGGGGGGCAAACAATTCACTATTTGAACCTCATTGCCCACTGCAGACCTATGATTATATATAAGGCAGATAAAGTTAAGATTTGAGAATATATATCCGATGATGCCTAGTTTGAAGGTCACCATTTTCAATAATAAGCATTTGTGGAACTGATAGAGTGAGGTATATATGTTATGATTAAAAATCTAGCTCTCCAGCTTTTGCTTTGATATTTGCTTATATGGAAGTTTATTTCATATCCAACCTTTTTTTTATAATATTAAAGTTAAAATATTTAGTCAGTACCTGCTAAATACAATGGGCCTGATTCATTAAGGCATTTCTCCTATTCTCTGTCTATGGGAAAATGCCTTGATGAATCAGGCCCAATGATAACTGTGTATAATTCTGTATTCAAATGTTGCAAATATTGCTGATAACATTGATTTTGACCAAACTGAGTCTAAATAGTTATGAATTTTCAGAGATTATCTGAATGCACCTGTTTGGTTTATGCCCGTTGGTCGCAGACGGCTGCGACCACTTATGCTCACCTCTTTCTTTTCTGTCTTCTCATTTTCTGGAAGAGTGGCGGCCTCCACCAACCACCGCCAACCAGCCTGGTGTTCCCGGGACAGCGTGGGCGCTGCCGACCGCCATCTTGAATCAGGAATTACCTAGGTGCGCGCACACATGGGCCACCTTTGTACACGTCATGGCAGGAACCTCGGAGGCGTCTTCTCCAGATGTCATCATCTCCTGCTGTACTTAAGCTGGCTGGCCCTATGCTTCTACCAGTTAGCAAGGAGTTCCTTCGTTGCTGAATTCCACTCCATTTTTGGACTTCGGTTCCAGACTCTACACTTGGTGTGAGATGCTCCGGGTACCCGCTCCTCGGGGGCCCTTCCTTGTCTCCGGCTATCTGCTCCTCAGAGAGCCTTCTGCCTTGGACTTCTTCGATCCTGCCCTGGGATCTCTCCTGGAACTATATACTGTGAGTACCTTCTGCTATGAACTTCATCTATACCCAACCTCCTTGTGGGATCCTCTTCGGTGTGCCCCATGCCTCGGGCCACTACCGCTTCATCCCCAGTAGGAGTCACTCAGGTATACCCTGCACTGCAGACCATTTCTACATCATCACTACAGGATCCTCTTGGGGTCCCTGCACCTCAAACTACCATATCTTCACTACTACTGAGACATCACTTCGGCGTACTCCGCTCTGCGGGCCACTACTGGATCTACACGTCTGAGCTCAGCTTCACTACAGAGAGACTTCCTGGTGTATCCTGCTCTGCGGGCCACTGCCGGATCTTCTCATCGGAGGTATCATCACTGGGGAATCCCTCCCTCTGCTCTGAACTGTACTTACTGCACTTCCACCTCCGAGGGCTGTGCCTTTCTTCTTTTCTTAATAAAGACTCTATTCCACAGCTGTGTCTGATACCACTGAGACCACGCCTTCTGACGGTGAGGCTCACAGGGCTCCTCCCTGTGGGCAGAGACACCTCTCACCTCGGCCCAGGGTTCACATTCTTACAAAGTTATAACAGTTTGACTTCCAGTGGGGTCATGGTGAATGATTTGAACCAACTAAAAATGTTTACATTGTACATCTTTTTGGAAAATTGAAATAAAATGCTTGAGAAGACGAGATTAGGTAGACAGGTTGAGAAAAGAAAACTGGTGGATAGACGAACATAGACTACAGTAGAAATATTCAAAGTGTAAACATTTATTTCAATAATTACAGTACTTTTTTAAATAAGCATTTTATAATGATTAATCTTTCTTATTATGTAATGTACATGTTAAAAATTTAATAATTAGTGATTTGTCTATGAGAAACTGTTCTTCTAAATCTTGGTCTTTTCTGGGGAGGAAAAGAAACCACAAAATTACTCAGCATCTCACAGCATCTAAAAAACTGCAGAGCTTCAAGGGTCCTATGTAACTCCTTATCAATTTCCTTGAAAATATGCACATTCCATTTTATCAACTGCACTCAGAGGACTAAAAATAACCATCTTACTCATTTTAATCAATGTAACTCATTCAATGTAGCTAATTCATATTGCTCATCTAAATCAATGAAACTGTGTTGGATATTTTCCCTTGCACCTCAAGCCCACAATATACTATTTGCAATGCAGAAAACACAGAATGAAGAATGATATAAAATTTAGGAATATGCATCTGGGGGTTTTGTTTTAAGAACTTTATGCATACATATTTTTGAATTGAGAAAATTGTACCTGAGCACATAAAACTGCTTTTATGCAAGCATAACTTTATACACATTTTATGCAATAAAATATGCATACAAAACTAAACAAAGTGATGAAAAAAGACAATGAAATGAAACAAAAAATGGCATCAATAAAATGTTTCCTGTGAATACAAATAATAAAATTCTATGCACATAAAATCCAAATAAGGTAAGTCAAATGTCACTAAAATAACAGAATGATTGGGAGCAGAACTGGCAGGAAGACCTGATAAAGGTCTTAGGGTGGCTTTCTAGCCTGAAATGAGTGAAACAAGATAAAGAAGTGTCTGTAAAAGAAATGTAGATAGAAATGTACTGCATGTAGAGAGGAAGCCATTGATGAAATGACATCAGTTTCCAGGGAGGTTGTATGCTATGGAGGCCTAGTCAAACAAACATACTTTTTGGATTACTTTTGTATCATGACTTTAAGCTATTGAACTTTCAGTATAACTTGCTAAGATGTTGTTGCTTATTCATTATGGGGCAGATTTTTAAAAAGTACGCGCGCATGTAGTTTTGCTCGCACACCCGGCGCAAACAAGAGTACGCTGAATTTTAATAGATATGCGCGTATCTTTTAAAATCCGGGGTTGGCGCGCGCAAGGCTGTGCAAAATCGGAGCGGCCTCGGAGGGAACTTTATTTCCGGTGCCCCCCACCTTCCACTCCCTTCCCCTACCTAACCCACCCCCCAGCCCTATCTAAACCCCCCTACAATTATTATAAAAGTTATGCCTGCCCGAGGCAGGCATAACTTGTGTGCGCCGGCTGGCTGCTGGCGCATGATTCCCTGGCCTGTGAGCAGTTTCGGAGGCCTCGGCCATGCCCCCGAAACACCCCGGGCCGGACCCACGCCCGTGGCCCCGCCCCTGGAACGCCCCCCCTATGACGTGCCACTGCAACATGCCCTGACAAGCCCCCCAGGAAAGCCCCGGAACTTATGAACGTCCCGGGGCTTGCTCGCGCCACTGAGCCTATGTTGCATAGGCTCGGCGCGTGCAGGGGGAGCTTGGGGCAGGTTTTCGGGGGTACGCGCATATCTTATTAAAAAAAAAAAAGGTTCTAAAATCTTATGCGCGTACCCCTTTGAAAATCTGCCCCTATGGTTTTTTTATGGTTTTATTCGTTTTCTATACCATCGCATCAGTTGGGACCATAACAACGGTTTACAATATATAAAATTAGAGAAATACAATATACATTTTCAAAAGTCACATGATTAAAAAAACCGCACTTCAGTGTACAAGATAGCATATAGGCAAGTATGTGCTATTTTAAAAGCCACAACATACATGAGTAAATCAGGGTCTGTGAGTAAATCTGAGCATGTAAAAAAGGGACAGGTCCCGGGGCATTCTGGGGCGGGCCAACATTTACGCGAGTGGGTTGTTATTTTACAACCTGTCGAAGTGACGCACGCAACTCTTACTTGCATATATTTACACCTGGTCATTATCTGACATAAGTGACTGTAAACATCTTAGAAGTAAAACAAATGACTGGGTGGGGGATATGGGTGAAATGGAGGGATTTCAGACTGAAAAGCCAGTAGGGTTTTCATAAGCTGCAGATGGACTGGGTGAACTCACAGACTAATTGATAATCAATCGATAACTTGGTAAAACTGGTTATTTTATTGCCACATGCATGGTAGAAAATTCCCTGATTTATGCATGTAAAAGCTGATTTAGCGGGGGCAAGAGGGGGTAAATGTGTCTAAATAATGAGAATAAAATCTACTCATATATCCCTTTAAATCTGAAGTACAAATACAAGGTTATATCATGTGTGTACATTTATCTGGCTAAATTCTGACCTTTCCGGCTAAGTAGCAACATTTTTGCTGCTTAGGCAGACAAATTAGAACTTATTCAGCTAAGTAGCACTTTTTAAAAATGTATCCGGCTATTTTACATACCCGGCTAAGTCTGAAAAGTGCTACTTAGATGGACAAGTAGCACTTTTCAGACATATCCAGCTAAGTGCTGCTACTTAGCCAGATACAACAGGACTTATCCAGATAACTGCTGCTACTTTTCCCGATAAGTCTGAATATGCAAGGCTCATGGTTTTTATATACACAAGCTTTTCTGTGCACCTATGTTCTGGTATTTTATAACTTGTGCATATTGTATCTACACAGCTTATAAAATAAAGTAACAACTTTGCTTGTGCCCATATACACTCTTAAATAGGCTCATGCGATTAGTTTTGAAAGCTATCCTCCCTATTTTCATTTCTGGCATTTTAGCAGTCAAATAATTTATTTGACTGTAATGTATTTCTTTTATTCTTATGGAGCTTTTTATTTCTGCAAATTATATCCCTGAGGAAAGTGACAAATTAATTTTTAGTAATCAAGTAATTCAAAGGACATATAATAACAGAAATGCTCTTTGTTACAACAACATAACTAGGCCAAATGACATTATATATAGCTGAATTATAGTACATTTATTGTGATTGCAATATAGTATTCTTTATTTATCAGCTTAATTATAACCAAGATTCCTGGATTCCTGAAGTAGCTCAAGGGTGAATCATGTATCAAGCAACAGAAAATTCTGTGACCATGTTTGAGATTCTGAGGCATTTCTGTGGCACATTTGCATACATTTGCATATGATTATACCTTAAGGTCTGATTTTTGAAAGTTTTCACTCAGTTAAAATTGGGTTTTTCATGTGTAAATGCTTTTTACCTGTTTAAGGGGGCTTTTTGAAAATTGCTACAATATATGCCATTGAATCATCCATAGGATATTCAGGTGTAAGTGCACTTTACACGCTTAAACGGCATTTCAAAATTGCTACATCAATATATGACATTTATACGTGTAACTCCTTTTAAAATTACCTTCTTGACATTCAAATAAAAGCCACTTTAATTAAATATTTTTTACTTTTTAAAAATGTTTAAATGAGTTTTTGAACCATTGTAATGTGCATATGAATTTCTTTACTTTTTCATTTGTCTTGCATTTTTTCATTTTTCTACTTTTACTTCATTGTCTGAAATGTTTTCCCCTTTCCATTCTTCTTCCCCTTTTCTCATTCTTCTCTTAGCTGATTCTACATTCCCATTTTTCTTCCTTCTTCTTCCCAAACTTTCCTGGCCTCTTCACTTTCTTCTCCCTCCTTGCCAGTGTAACCTCTGCCCCTTCCAGCCTCTCACTTGATCTTATGCTCTCCCCTCCACTTTCCCTTCATCCTACTTTATCTTCTTTTTCATTTTTCCTTCAACTCTGACACCTACGATCGACCACTGCCACCACTGTCTTCTTCCTCTTAGTTTTATCATGCTGCAGTGACAGGCCAGAGCCACAACAATGGCTGTAACTGTGACTGTGTAAATGTCAGCAGGGGTCACTTTTAGATAGTTGATATAGAAAAAGAGTAGATTTTTACATAAGATTCAAAGACAACTTTCTGTTTTTTCTTTGTGCTGTTTCTATGTGATCTCAAGCTTCCTGTGCCACTACAAAGCAAACTTATAAAATCCACAACTGGATGGGGGGGGGGGAGGGGAGAACACATTTAGAAGTGGAAATAGAGCTGAGTTTATTTGTTTTAGAATGTCATACCCAAGAAAGCAGGATGTGAGTTAACAGAAGGAGGCGCTAACTAAAGAACCTGAGAGCAGAGCTCAGCACATTATGGGGAAAATGTCTCAACAGTTAACCACAGATGTTGACCTTTTCTCTGAATAGGTCATGTTGACCTAATAAATTCTGACACTGAACTGATCCAATGAGAACTTGTCAATGTATTCTGACATAGCCATGTGATCCCCCTTGAGTCAGATGAACAAATCACATATCTGGAAGGCATGGCAATAAAATAGTATGAATTTGCCAGAGCTGCCTAGCAACCAAAAAAGGTAGCCATTCATGAATCAGAGACCTATGATGATAAGCTAAGCTCCACCCATGATGACCACATATAAAACAACCAGCACAGAAACTCAAACCAGGAAGATCACAACAGGAAGTACTGACAACCAGATAGTCCCATCAGCATAGAATCATGCCCTGCTAATGACTTCTTCAATTGGCCAAAGGCTTCTAAAACAACTAAGCTTCAGGTGATTTAAATCTTAAATGAAAATTAGTTTTTCTGTTTTGGGTTCTCACCAGCTTCATAGGCAAAGTAATGAATGTGGTAAACATGTATAATAAACCTTACATGATTCCATTATTGTCTTCTAATCATTTCACAACTGATAAAGTGGGGCCCAGGATTGAGGGCACCATCCCCTAGAGGCCACAGTTTAAAGCCCCAGACCCCAGAAGGAATAATCTGTATCAGCTGCCTGAGAATGTGGAGAAGGAGGCAGCAACATTCCAATCCCACAGGACAAATGAAGCAGTTGTTAAGTGCAATGGGAAGCAACATTGGTGACAACGTGGCATAATAGAGAGTGTCAGTGGTGGCCCAGCGCTGTAGGCAACATTGGCAGTACTTGGAGGAAGAGAGGTAATTTGATGCATTTGTTTGCTAAAGGAAAAATTCTCCCAAAGTTGCCAGATCACTAAATCCAACTACGGGCCTTGATTATAAGGCATACAATTTAATTATCAAAGCTGTTTTCCTCTTTTGTCTACAAATAACATGTGAAATTCCTTTTTAGCACTTTTCCAAAGTGCGTTGCAGTAGCAGAAGAATGCATTTGCTTAGCTTTTTCCCCCATAGACACAGAATGGAAGAAAAGCTTAAAAATCTGGCCCGTTGACTATGCTGCAGCAATATCATTAATTTTAATTTGAAGTTTTATAATCCAACTGATATCCTAAAATGTTTTAAATTCATAGTACATGTGAATCTAGAGTAATTTCTGTGGTGGATTTCACAGAGCATTTTTTAAATTGTAATTGTATTATTTTACACCATGTGAAGTGAGAAGAATATATGTCAAAGTTAGCTTTGAAGTAGTTGTCTACAATATACATTTATATTGCTTGACTATATAATACCCATGGTTCTTACCTGGCGAGCTTCTTTTATCATCTTTCTGACAGTTTCTTTTATTGTATATGGATGCCCTCGTGGTGGATGAAAATACAGATCAATGTGTGTGCCACCAGAATGCCCAGGCATTGAGTGAGGCCATCCTAGATCCAGATTTGGAGCCTCCACATCAGATTCAATAGGCCAGTAAGTTCCAGAAGAAGAACCATCATCACTAGATTCATTACATCTATACTCAGTATTTTCTGGAATTTTTTGAACATTACTGACAATATAGCTCAGCTCTTCTTCTGCTAGAAACTCTGTAACCTGTTCTGTATTAAGAAATTCTTGATACGCTGTGATACCGCCTTCTATCAAAGCATCAATGGCGACACGGTACCATTCTTTGTAATGAGGTTCAATTTGGTTTTCTGATTTGCACTCATCATGCAAGGAAGAAAGGAGAGATAATGATTCCATTTTAAAGGTAATTACAGTAAATCACTTTAAATGTTCATTCAAGCAAGTCCCATATAGATCTGGAAAGAAAAAGAAATGAGATTATTTTAAATACTCTGTAGTCAACGGCACTATTATAATACATAACAACATAACTATTTAGTTTGAAACACTGATTTCATTCATATAGATTCCATAGCACTAAATAATTATATTAATTGCTTTCATTTTGGTTTATCTGATCATCTTGACTTAGGAAACCTTTTTATCACTACAATTATATAATTGTAGTAGTAATGAGCTGAGTAGTTGGATTAATTATTAGTTTTTCCAAAACATAATTATGCCCAGAAATATACATCAAATCAGGCTGCTATTTATTAGCCTTTTTGTGAAAACTTTTCAAATAACTATCCAAAACCATATTCCCTTTTCTTCTATTGTATAAAAACAAATATTTTCTGTGAATGGCAAAGACTTTCTTAAAAATGAATAAAATTATGAAATGGATATATTGAAATAAGTGATTATGAGCAATCAGCTTTATGCCTAGATAGCTATAAGGATAACTTTCAAAACTACTCAGGCCCAGCCATTTATGCTTGTATATGGGTACACAAAAAGTTGCTACTCTATTTTATAACCTAAGAGGAAAGAATATATGAGTATTTATGCATGCATAAATGCCTGCGTATGTAAAAACAACAAGCTGCGCAAGTTCGGACTTATCAAGATGAACACCAATTTATCTGGCTAAATAACAGCATGTAGTCAGATAAGTTCGAAAAGCACTACTTAGACAGACAAGTAGCACTTATCAGATTTCTCTGGCTATGTAGACCTGCTGCTGTTTAGCTGGATATATCAGAATATAGGGCATTATTTACCAAGGCTATCGCAGGCCTGCGATTGCCTGCGAAGGTAGCGCACACCTGCGCTACCTAAATCGGGGCGGAGTCGGCCCTGGGAGAGGAGGAGTTGGGGCGTCACTGGGGCTGACTTCGAGAAGACGCCGTGGACGGCGAAAAGGTAAGGGCCTTTTCATGTCCTACTTCGCGCCCAATAGCTACACCTTCTATAGTGGCACTATTGATGCGAAACCGGCAGCGATCGCACCGCGGCAGTGCGATCGCTGCCGGCTAGCACAGGACCGCCCCCTGCTTCGACCCCCGCCCCCCATTAGCACAGTTTTCTAAAATGAGGCCCATAGATAGATAAGTGCCGCTATTTATCTGAATAAGTTCAAATTTGTCCAAGTAGCGAGAAAGGTACTACTTCAAATAAGTTGGAAATTGGCTAGATAAGTGTGCACAAATCATATACCCACATCTTTGTACTTTCAATTTTAAAACATGAGGATTTTAATCCTGTTTATTTGACACTTTTACCCCGCATAAATTGGCTTTTACACACGTTAGTCAAAGTATTTTATATCATGTGCATAGCAATGAAATAACCAGTTTTAACAATTAGTCTACCAATTTGCCCAGTCCATCTACAATTCATGAAGACCCTTCTGGCTGTGCATCACTGTGGCAAATTTTAAAATAGCAACTTATCGGACAGATTTTCAAAGCTCTTCGCACGCAAATTCCAGACTTTATGCACGTGGCCGGGCCTTGCGAGCACTGGGTGAATTTTCGAAGTGGCCCAGCCATGTGCGTAAAGGCCGGTATGTGAATAAGTGCCGGGACTCTTAAGGGGTGGAGAGGGGTAGGGCATGGGGTGGGCCAGGACAGCGCCATTGATTGCTGTCCCGAAGACCTGGCTGCAAGCACGTGCAACTTACTTTAGCTCGGGAGCTGAAGTAAGTTGTGAAATGAAGAAAAAAAAAGAAAAAGGTAGGGTTTAGGGGGTGGGGAGAAGAGGGGAAGGGGAAGGGAGGTTAGGTAGGGGGATAGGGAAGTTCCCTCCCAGTCCACTCCTTAATTGGAGCTGGGGAAGGCCAGAATGTGTCGCCGTGTGTAAATTGCAAAGGTCCACTCCCCCTTGAGCACACTGCCTGCACATACGCACGCAGATTATAAAATCTGGCGCACATGTGCGGGCAGCCCACAGATTTTTTAACATGCATGCACCAGCATGTGCATGTTAGAAAATTGGCGCGTCCATGTGTGCACACCAGGAAGCGCATGCACATGGACGTTCAAAAATCTACCCCTATTTGCGTAAATGTTGGCCCCACCCTGGAACACCCCTGACACGCCCCTTTCTTATACATGCAAAGTTACTTTCCATCCCCGATTTATATGTCTAGGATGCAGTTTTGAAAATAGCATGTATTCACCAGTGTGCTATTTTATGCACACAAATGTTAATTTTTATGCACACAATGTTTGAAAATTCATCTGTATGTATGTAAGGCAGGAGCAAACTTTGATACAATAATAGCTACATAAATAAATATGCCAAGTATACAGACAATTCTTAAGAATAAAACTAGGGACCTATGTACTAATGGTTTTCTACTATTTTGTGTCTATGGGATAATGCTTAGTACATAGAGCTCCTAGTGCTAGGCTAATTAAAGCAGTGATATTTAATCTCATTTTACTGTTTTCTCTTTTAAAACATAAGAGTGTATATTTACTACGTATTATTGCTGTTGCTAAAGGGTTAAGACAGTCTTTAACTCTGTCATCTTGTTTACAAACCAGCACTGATACCTTTAGCATGAAACAGCATTCTAGATTTTAGATGGGTTCCTTGAATTCTATGTGTTTTAATCTCCATATGAAAATGAATGTGCATTGTATTGTAATGGAATGAAAATGAATGGCAAGGTGAGGGTACTAACACAGCATAGTAGATGCTCATGCCAGGACTCTTCATAGTGTCAACATAGGACCCAGCTCTTTTTAAACAAGACATTAATTGTTCTGTGATTCATTATCGTACCACTGGATTATAAATACTTCTGGTGGTAAGATCTGTATTCCAATGTAGCACTGGGCAATTTATCCCAGTTACTACTATGAACAGCATTCCAGTTTGTAAATGAGTCCTAAAAACACTACACTGTAAATATTTTGAGAGAAGCACTCATTTGTAGAGAATGTAACAAAATCTAAGAATATGGACAGGATTATTTTGCCATATTTCAAGTTGATTACTATAATATTTTCAATAAAGTTAATGTTTTAAATATATATAGAGAGAGAATAAAAAAAGAATAAACTATGTTATAGAATCATAGCAAAGCAGCACTGAAAAGAATTCAAGAAGTCATCTAAAGCATACCATTTTTTTCAAAAGTGTCTCCTGTTCCTAAACTATCCAAGAAACATGTTTATTTAAACTATACTTGTAAAGGACAATTTTTAAAGTGATTTTCTGGATAAAATTAGGGCTGTGCATGTACCTACATTACCTGAATGTAATCCGCTTTGAAATGCTGAAAAAAGTGCAATAAGCAGAATATAAAAATCTAAATAAATAAAAGTAAATAAATATGTATAATTTTGTTTTGCATTTTCTGTTTATTTTAAAATCCTTTTTTCACTTCATTTGATATTTATTACAATGTAACTGACCATAATCATTTTGAAAATAGCACTGGCTGCCCCTGAAGATCCTAACAGGTGAAGGATGGCCAGGAAAGATTGTAGTGCCAAGGATTTTGCTACTGTTACTACTATTGCTGCCCAGATGGATATCCTGATCCATGGTGAGGAACCAATGCAATGTGAAAGATGTCTGCAGATCAATTCCCTCAGGAAACAGGTAATGGAGCTCAGAGAGAGGTGACAAGACTGAGAAGCATTTGGGAGAGTGAAGACTTCATTGATAAAATGCTTATGGATGTGTCAAAGATGGAAAATTAAAGCAGAAAGGAAGGTGGAACTGGACCACAAGATAACTGCTGGATCCAGATTACTACAGCCACTAGATCGTACACCCCAACTCTGATTTCCCTTGAGCAGAAGAACTGGTATGCACCCCTGGAAGTGGAGGAGGAGAAATCATCTCAGGATAAAGAAGAACCAAAACTTCCAAACCCTAAACCTGTGAGCTCAACAACCACTGTACCCAGGAGGGGAATGGTGGCATCAATCTGTCATCCAGACATGTTGTCCCAGTAATTATGCTGTCTTCTGGGTGCCAGAATCTGAGACATTATGGAGTGATTTCCAAAAATTGTCAAGCCTACTGACTACTTTCCAATGTTGCTTATCTATATTGGCAAGGATGATAGTGTTAAGTACCAGGCAGAGCATATCAAAAGTGACGTCATGGCTCTAAGAGAGATGATAAAGAAGACTGGTGATATTCTAAATCCTTCCAGTCAAGGATAAATGCCCAGGGAGCGAAAGTCACTCTGAAGATGAATGAGTGACTGGGTAGATAGTATCGACGAAAGCATTTCAGCTGTCTGGAATATGGAATGATATTTCAAGGACTACTGAGCAGAGATGGGGGTCTACCTGTTGAAAGAGGGAATGCAGTGTTTTCCAAAACAGTCTCAAATTTGCGGCAATGTTCTCTCAACCTGTCACTGCAGCTCCCTCTAGAATTTGGTACATATTCATCCTAAGTTCAGCCAATTGGTGTCACCCTTGTGAAATAGCTGACACTTCCTCCCCCGTAACCCTGCCCCACCACACCACTCCCAGAAGTAATGTGCACTGCCTCTCAGCATCATCAGCCAAGGGAGCAGAAGTGAGATTCAAGACTTAAATGCAGGTCTTCCACACAGCAGTGCCCAACACTGCTGCTGAGCCACTGGGCTGTCCAAAATATAGGACATTTAAGGGAGTAAGGAGTTGTAATTAGTTTCAGAGCCCTCATAGGAACTATATATGTGATTGACTTCATTGAATAATTAGTTGCATGTCACATCTGACATGCCAAATAATATCTATAAATATACGTATATAAAAAGCCCTTGTCTGAGTCAATTTGTGTATTTATAAACTGCAATACATACACAATAAATTAATACAGATCAATAAGCAATTTTTAATATTGGTAAGTGCTTGAAAAAATCTATTGTTATACTCTTTATTTACAATAATTTTTTAGCAATTTAAGTCAAAACTAACATTTACAAAGTATTGAACAACTGTGTAACAGGAAACCAGTTATAAAAGAAAAAAATGTTTTACAAAGACGTAATCTAAATGAGGCCTCAAATTGGAGACAATAATAAACATAAAAAGATAATAAGAAAAAAAAAAGCTCCCAATTAATAAATGCAAACCAGTATATCATAGACACAATATAGGAGTGCTAATGAAAGAGGGAATAGACAAGGGTCTCCTCTCTACTCTGCAAGAAACCTTCTAGCTGATCAGGATTGAAGAAAATATACTTAAGTGTACCTACAAGGAAACTGAAGAAGAAATGATGTACCAATATCAACCACACATTGTTTTTGGAGCAAAAAGGCTTTCTGCCTCAGCTGTGTCGCCTTAGCAACAACAGGGAATAATGCTAGCTGCTGGCTGAAAAAAACTTTTATCAGACGCTTGAAAAAACATTTTCATAGTCCAAATTCTATCAAGCTCTAGAACACATACAACAAGTAGAGTAGCAGAACCCTGGATTTCAATCTGAGAATCTTGAAGCATAGCTGTTAAATTATCTATTGCATTAGATTGTATACAAGGACCACTTGATGAACAAGCAGCCTGTCTAGAGGGTATGTAGAAGGCTTTAGTAATAGGTGGAATTGAATCCTGAGGTACTTTAAGAATCTCAATATAAAATGTCTTAAGCAATTCAATTGCAGAAATACTAGCTGACTTAGGAAAATTAAATATTCTCAAATTTAATTTCCTGGAATTATTTTCAAAAGCTTCTAATCTTCATTGGATAAATTCCTGACCCTTAATCAAAACTACATCACATTTACCCAATGACTCACACTGTTTCTCCACATGGGAGATATGGTCTGAATTTCCCTTTATCACTAAATCTTGCCCCATGACCTGAGTTTGAATTTGGCCAACAACTGCAGTCACATTTTCAAATTTGGAGCCTAAAAATTCTTCCAGTCTGCTGACAGCAGTCCAAAGTGTCTCCATGGTAATCTGTGCAGGTCTCTCAGAAAGGCTAAATGATGGTAGAGAACCAGAAGCTAGTGTCACCAAAGGATCATTAGTAATCCCAAAAGGTACCTGAGAGGCCATCAAAACGGGAGAGACCCCCCAAAGCACCCAGAGGCTGAACCAGAATCTCCTGAGAATCAGATGATAACACAGAGTCCAATCCAGGTGGTAAGATCAGGGCTGAGGAAGATGGAATTCCCAGAAGAAGCAGCAGGGATCCCCCATGCCAAGCCGAGGCAGCCCTGAAGGAATACTGGAGCTCAAAGGCTGCATAAACCCATTAATGGTCAACTGAAACATAGAAGAGGGAAATGCAGGATTGGGAGGGGGAAAGCAAACAATTCATTTTTCTCTTCTTCCCCATAAGACCAGAGAATGGGAAACAAAGCAAGAAATTATCCAGAGAAGAAAAGACTGACTTGCAGAGACTTTCTAAAAATACAGTGGGCTGATGAACAAGAGCTTCAGCAAAGCTATGCGCCCCTTTGGTGCTGCGCGCCGCTGTAGGTCAAATTAAATAGGCCCCTTTTGGCATCCCGGGTTGATGACATCAGGGCACCCGGGATGGCCAGGGACAAAGAAGCAAAAAACACTCCCGGGAGGCTCAGGGCTCCTGCAGCAAGTTGGTAGATCAGCTCTCCTCTGTAGTCCCGCTGAAACAATCTATTTCAAAGCATCACTCATGATGCATGATGGCTGTTGCAGACTACAAAGAAATCTATTGTCAGGTGCACTCTAAGGCATTATTTATTGATAAGAGTACAACTAGTAAGGCTCAAACCTATATGCTTACTGCTGTGCCTACCCGTGTTAACCTTGGGCCCCCCAAAAAAAATTCAATTCTGGCTATGCCACTGTTTCATATTAATCTCTTTTCCATAAATGTTGTCATCTCCAACACCCATTGTTAAATGAGGTGAAAGCTTAAACCCATGTCACTAATAGGGTTTTGGTTTTTTCTTTCGGTACTTGATAGTAATTCGTACCAGCATCTTTTTTTTTTCCATCAGCCCCTGGGAAATGACAAGGGGAAGGGACTGGATTGGCAAGCAGAGTAGCACTTTTCTGCTCTGTTCTGTCTGCTCCAGTCTCCCTTCCCTTCTCACCCACCTCTTGATCTCTGCATCTGAGAGGGTAAGAGCTGGAGGAGGCAGGAAATGAAGGCTATTATCTGCAGGGCATTGGACAATAGAATTGGGGTATCAGACTTGTATGTCTTGACCAGGGATACTATAGAATAGAATGACACCAGACCCGATAATTGCCCATACTATTAACCATTTTGTACCATGAAATTTAATTACTCTCTGCGATTGAATTATAGGGAGCAGGGCAACTTTGGGATGCTGAACCACTGACCCGTTTTCCCCCTCCTTGCCCCACCCACACCCCACAAGGATGGCCCTGCATCAGAGACTGGCAACTTTCTTTCTAGGAAAAAATAATAGGTCAATAGATTGTGCTTTCTGCTCTCACCACTTTTAGCAACTAAGAGTCCTCTTTGCTTCTTCCATGTAGTCTTAAATTCCATTAGAATTTTAGCTGCTACCATCTATCCCGGGAAGGCATTCCACACTTTACCATCCTTTCCATGGAATAAGATTTCCTGATGTTTCTCCTTAGTCATCTCCCCTTGGAGCCTTGCATCATGATCTCTTATTTTAGGATATTCTTTCTGTTGAAACAGGATTGCTTCTCATACCTTATTAATAACTTCCAGATATTTGAATGTCTCAATCATATCTCTTCTGTCTTACCTCTTCTCTCTGACATACATATTTAAATGTCTAATTCTCTTCTCATAGGGTTTCTGATGCAGGCATTATACCACTTTGGTAACTCTTATTCTGAGCCCTCAAAATCTATCAAACTGTTCTGTTCTAGAACTGCCTTTTTGGCCAGGTTAATCTCTAGAAAAGAAGAATATCTTCATAAAAAGTAACAGTATTCATTTCTCTGCTAACTATACAGATTTCTTCAAAGTTTTGCAATTATATTAATTATACAACTGGAAGATCCAGAGAACGGATAAATAAAAAGGGAGAAAAGGGGCAGCCATTATTAGTGCCCTAATAATGTAGAAAGGCTGTTGATCCATCACTTTTGTTAAAATGATGGCAGTGGGGATCTAACATAGTAATCTTATTCTTTCTAAATATGTCCCAAGAAACTGAATGTCATCAAAACCCAAAACAGATATTCCTTGATGCTTTGTCAATACTTATTTCTGTATCAAGTCTGATTACCAAGGCATTGGTATTTGAATGTCACACCACCTGTATTTTCTGCTTTTCATGACAGAATGCTTGCCAAAGACATAAACAATATGGACTCATCTCACCAGATCTTGGACAACTTGTTTCATATTCTCCCTTAAAAGTTTAATCTGAAGCATAATATTCTGATTATTTATGGAAATTGGATTTAATATACTTGGTTATATTAGGTCAGGAGTAGCCAATTCTGGTCCTTGAGAGACATAGACAGGTCAGGTTTTCAAGATATTCATAATGAATATGCATGAGATAGATTTGCATGCACTGCCTCTGTTGAATGCAAATCTATCTCATGTCTATAGAATTTTTGGTAAAAATGAATTTCTTTAGACATATGCACTGTCTCACCCTTGGAATCCTAGATAAAATAAATAAAGGACCTGATTTACACATTCTGTGCCTTTGGGAAAAATAATTAGTAAATTAGGCTCAAAGTCTTCACATACCAAGCAAACATGTCCCAATTTATAGAACCTGTATGTCTGAGAAACTACAGCAATTGCTCTTTTCTATGTAGAGGCAACTTAGGTGATGTGACACATCTAAACTTTGCTTATTTTTTTTTTTAATTAAAAAGTTTACACATAAATGTATGCATACGTAGAACAAACATTATGCAGATTAACCTAGGAAATAAAATAAGAAAAGGGAATATTAATCCATCTTTGCTTAATTTAAGGTTCTATGTTTCACATGTTCATATTTAGTTTATGAAGAAATTTATACAGCCTCAACATTGCCACATTCTTTTCTTTTTACATTTTGGCTATATAAGAAATAACACACAGCATTGTCTTGAATGTTTCCCAAGAAAGACAGGGTCATCATATGATCGGAGTTGTCCTCACAAAAAGTAAATGGTGATATTATAAATAAATGCAAAATAATTTGTCATTATAAAGTTATAGGTTTAATCTCCATCTATGCTTAATAAAATCTACAATGGGAAAATAAAATGCCACACAAATTAGGGCATAGTCCCTACAAGATGCCACACTTAGGGGGTCATTTTTCAAAATGTGATAAGGTGTTTTTGCATGTGAAAAGCCCTGTTAATGCATGCAATAGGCCCTTACTGCATGTGAAAATGTGTTTACTGCATGTGATTGTACCATATTGTATGGTGTGATGCAAATTCTGAAAATAGGAGGAGTTAGGGGCAAGGAGTGGGCTGGGTTAGCCTGTCTGTGAAGAGCTATTGCACAGCTGTAATGCTGATTTTAACTATGCCTCTTTTGATTGTGTTAGGCTGTGTGATAGGTTCAGGGCCTAGGGGGGGAGAGAGAGTGAGAGAGTGCCTGGCCATAATATCATGGCCCATAGGTAGGTATTTGTATCCCTATGGTAGGCCCACCTAGTAACTCGCGGTGGGGATTAGGTAAGAGTGTAGGGGGTTAGGGGCCACTTTGACATTCTACGTGATACCTACGAACAGAACAGTGGTCTCTTGTGAAGATTTGCTGTCCTTCGGAGTGAGGAAACTCACTCCAAGATGAGATTTGGGCAAGGTTCTCTCAACCTAGCTTGATGGACTCTCTACCTGGGTAACATCAAGCTAGGTTGAGAGAGCATTGCCCAAATCTCATCTTGGAGTGAGTTTCCTCACTCCGAAGGCCAGCAAATCTTCACAAGAGACCACTGTTCTGTTCGTAGGTATCACGTAGAATGTCAAAGTGGCCCCTAACCCCCTACATTCTTACCTAATCCCCACCTCGAGTTACTAGGTGGGCCTACCATAGGGATACAAATACCTACCTATGGGCCATGATATTATTCATTCTCTCTCTTTCTCTCTCTCTCTCTCCACTTCATGAATTGTAAATAAAGGGTGGGGGTTTAGGAACATTTGGGTCCTGTAGCACTTGCAAAAATAATGTATCACACATTAGTGCCAGAAATAGCTATTTGATTAGCACTATGTGGGCAAAGCAGCCAGCTGCTCACTATTGCCCCATGTTCCTTTTTAATAGCTCATCATGAATCCAGGGGTTTGTTTGATATTTGACTAGGAAAACAGACCCAGATTTAAAAATAATCTATTAGAATACTTCTGATGGAATGAGTAGTTGTATCACAAAATTATCTCCAATAGTATCATATACTTTCTTGGTTTTGTACATTGAAACTACCAATATTTGGATCAGCTACTTGATATAAATCATACCCAAATATAATATGTTTTGTAAATTTTACCAGTATAGAAATCAACTGTGAGAAAATCAAATGGTGCATGGAGTTACATAAAAAGCAAAAATTCTCAGGATGTAGGCAACCTTCAACTCTAACATACAGTATATTCATCCAAGAGCATTTATAATTTAATTAACCTAGTGGTAATGATTTATGGATCAATATTATGATCCTTGTCTTTTGATCACAGTACGACTTAACTGTTTCCCCCCACAACCTAGCTAATCTCTAAGTAATTTTTCCTGATCTTTATAATCAAGGCAGGTTTAGTGTAAAAAATAAACAAGCATGTAAGTTTAATATTTTCAATATGCTTAGCATTTTTCCTTTTAATGTGGGAGTATCTTCTGTCAATATTATATGAGTAAATATTTAAATTAGACAATATAATTATTCAACCTCATAGTACATACATGAGTTGCCTCTCCTAGTCAGGTAACCTGCTCTAAACTCATATCTATTTCTTTCCTTGATCCCACATACATACGTGTTCCAATATTCATACCTCCCTCACATTTCCATATAGGGCATAGTTTTCAAACTGTGTGCATTGGGGGTAAAGTCTGCATGTATGTTTTTACCAGCATGGTAAAGGGAATGCATGCCTGTAAATTCACTTTGCAAATTGGCACAGGAACAAAGTTCACTTGAAGCTGCTTATTTCGTGGGTGAATTTTGGCTGAAAAAGTACATGCAAAGATTTGAAATTTCCATCTATCTGCATGCTGTTCCTCCCCAACCTTGGGAATGCTTCATTGTGGAGTGGACTTTTAACAGAATTGAGGGAAGTGATTTTTATGCAACCTATTGAGTACAGTGCTTTTTACCTGCATAAATCACTGAATATTAGCCTTTTGGGTGTAATTTTCAAAGCTGATTATGCACATAAGAACATAAGAAAATGCCATACTGGGTCAGACCAAGGGTCCATCAAGCCTAGCATCCTGTTTCCAACAGTGGCCAATCCAGGCCATAAGAACCTGGTAAGTACCCAAAAACTAAGTCTATTCCATATTACCACTGCTAATGGCAGTGGCTTGTTGTTAAAATGCGGTAAAAATATGCATGAAATGCTATTTTACCCACACCGAACAGAGGCATTACAGGGGATGGAGACTGGGCAGGGGTAGTGTTTACACACATTCTTTTCTATTTTGAAAAGTATGCACATGCATTTTCTTGGAAACCCCCTCCCCCTGTGCAACTTGTGCAGAGAGTTTGGCCAGGATAATTTTCAAAGCAAATGTATGCACATTTGCTTTAGAAATTGGTGCAACTTCTACACCTCACAGCCTGCACCTTTCTACAGGCTGTTAGAAAGTTACCTTCTTAATGCATGCCTAGTTGTGTGCTAAAAAATTCTAATTTCCAATTAACTTAGCCTGCCTTTAAGCTAAACTATGTAAATCAACAGATTTCTCTGCTGTCTCACTTCCTCCACTGAAAGACCTTCCACTCCAGCAAAATTCCAAAATGATAGTTACTGCTGAGCTAAAACTAGTGGATAAAGTATTTTCCCCCAACCCACTGCATCTGTCTTGCTTATTGCTGTAGAACAACTGCATTTCCAACAGTTATAACTAATGATAATAAATCCAGAGTCCTAATGTCTCTGTCAGCCCCAGAAAAGATTATGTGGGCATCTTCTTTGATGATCCAGCCAATGTTTTTAGAACAGAAAGGATATGATGCTTTGGCTTTCCTTTCCAGCTCTGACTGTTTTTGTGCATGTTATTCTCTGTATGTGTTAATGGGTTTGAGTGTTTTTTTTAGTTCTACCCCTCCCCTAACCTTTGGGTGGGTGAGGGTCATACTTTTAAAAAAATAAATAAAATAAAGCATAAATGTAATATGGTACACCAGCAGTAAATTTCAACATACCTTAGATCCTGCTAGATATTATTTGATATACCTTTTAATTTTGCTAAGGTTTGAGTGTTTTTTCTTCTGCTGAATCCACAAGAGAATGGACCATGAGATAGCAGAATGTACTCCTTGACTATATAGTTTTAATTTGTCGATATATGTGTTACATAATCTTGAAATATTAAGTTTTTATCTGTTATGCTCAGGGATTCCAGTGCTCGAAATGCAGACAGGCTTTTCATTTATTGTCAGAATTCAGAACCCTAACCACAGTGGTGTAGATCTTCCATTCTTGCCCTTAAATACTCCAAGCCTGCGTGCCGTCATCAATTTAATCTGTAAGGCCTCCACATTGATACCCAGTTTGTGCAAGAAAACTCAAGAAAGGGTAGAATATGGTGATTACCTTGTTAGCCCACATGACCTGATGAAGGAAGGATCACTCTCAGAAGCTGGTCTAATAAAAAAGTATCAGCAGCTACATTTGTGTGTTGACCTTTATTTCTACATCACATAGGGCAGTAAATAAATAACTTGTATCGTTTATGGTAATCCAGGTTACTGAAATGGCCTCTCTCTTGTAAGACTTCCATTTTATCTTCAAATGGGCCATTTTGCTTGGGAAGCATTTTAATCTGCCCTTTCAGTGTTATTCTTCTGTGTTCATAATCTGACACGCTGTGAGCTATATCATTATTACTCGGTCTTCCAACATGTCCATTACAACCGTTACAAATATTACAAAGTGCCTCAGCTAGGCTTTTGTTAGGAACTAGGAAATTTGATCACATCATACCATCGCTGATCTCTCTGCACTGGCTGCCAGTACAACCTCAAATGCACTTTAAGGTATTGAAGCTAATATTCAAAATCATGAATTCCAGTAACACCGGTATGATAGGGATGTCAATACAATCATACACACCTCAGCGAACACTAAGATCTCAAAATAAAGGGCTATTGACTGTCCTCACAATACGGAGCATATATCTGACACAAGTAAGAGATCGTGTATTTTCTATAGCGGGTCCAAAGCTATGGAACACCCTACCTGAGATGCTAAGGTTAATAAAAGACAGAAAGATTTAAATGTGATACTAAAAACATGGCTTTTCAAAAATGCCTTTAACCTGACTTAAAACACCTCAATGTAGAAAGAAACAATAACAAGAAGGTTGAAAGCTACTAACTGAAGCACGAAGAGAATGAAAGAATCGATACAACATAATAACTAAATGTGAAATTGTTATATTATTTTATTTTATTCTTTTTAAATTTCTTTACTCTTGACGATATCTTACACCTTTGTAATCTTTTATATGGAACGATGTTATATAAAATGTCTAAATAAATAAATTAAATAAATATATAAATTAGTGCTAATTCAGGGTGGTTTTTACCTCATCTAAAGGGGGGGGGGGGGCGGGTATGAATTTTGCCCAATTTTGTATTGCAGAAATGCAGTTTGAGACCTCATACGATCTCCTTCAGATGAGTCATGGTAGGCTTTTCTGCTTCAGCCACCAATATGGCCCCACTGTTTTACTCTTCAATTTCTTTTGGTTAAAGAAACTTTTCTGGGAAGAGCTTGAAGACAAATCTGTCCTTAAATCACTCATCCTCTTCATTTTTAGTTTCACTTGTGTTTACAATGATGAACAATGATTATGATTTTATGAGCTTCTAGAGAGCAGACATGGAGGCATGCTATTGGGCATCCTCTCAATCGAACTTCAATGCACAGTCCCAGGTACAATATTTTCTAAACAAGTTTACTATTTGCACAAAATGACAGAAGGATTTTATTACGGGCTCTAATATACTTAGCAGAGTTTAAAATAATATATAGGCAATGAACAATATGTAATGTGGTTCATAAAGACGTTTTGAAAAAATGTCATATAATTCATATGTTAAAAAACTCACAGACCCATATGAGGAAAATAAGTTAACATTAAAATAATATGAGATATTATCTATGCTAGGCCTATAAAAATATTTTGATCCTATTCTTGAATGTGCAAATTTAGTAGTACCTTCTATAAACTGTCCCACTGGCCAGGGCCTGCTCTTCAGGAGACCTTTGTGGCATGCAGGATATATGCAAACTAGCTGCTGTCTGTGTCCATCTGCTAAAAAGTCATCACTAAGATGGAGGAAGAAGGGACTTAACTGAGGAACAACCCTCCAGCAGGTGTGACTGAAAGTACATGGTGCTTTAGCTTTGGAGCCCTTTCCCATTTGTAAGTAGAAGGGCAGGTTCTGAGTAGGCTGAAAGCTCACACGTAGCAGCAGTGTTTATAATAAAAATAATAAAGATGCACAATTATGTGTGTTTTAGAAAACTAATTCAAAACTATATTTTCATGGCATGAAGAATGTGAAAAACAAGTGCTAAAAAGTGTAATATTAATATTATAATATACAGAGCAGATATTCTGTTACATATACTATGCATTCTAATGCAGATACAATACATTTTCATTCAAGGATAACATCAATCTTTGTAGTCTAATGCAGTGGTTCTCAACCAGTGTGTCGCCAAGCACCCGCAGGTGTGTCACTACACTTCCTGGCCCCCCGCTGAACCTGCTGCTTCCCCTATCCAAGCAAAATAGGTCTTCCACCCAGGTTTAAAATGCTGATAGCCCAGACAGAACACGGCAGGACAGCTTAAGTCAGTGGCACTGGTATGCTCTCTCCCCCCATCCCCCGCTGCCCAGAAGAGGAAATGGTGAGCAGCGGGTGTGTGCGCGGGAAGAAGAGACCATGCTAGTGCAGGCAGCGTCGGCCCAAAGAAGAGAAGAGAGGCACAGCCTGAGGAATGAGCAGCGCAGTTCGGGGAAAAATGAACGTCAACCTCCACAGCCAATGGGACTCCTTTCTCCACGAGGGCTGAAAGTGAAGGAGGCTGCTGCTTCCTTTAGGGTTGGAAGTGGAGGAGGCCTGCTGCTGTCACTACTTTGGGGGGGGGGGGAAGTGAGTGAATGAGCAAGCATATGTGTTTGATGTGTTGTGTGTGTGTGTGTGTGTATGAGTGAGACAGCATGTATGTGAATGATTGAGGCCTGTATATGTCAAAGAGAGTATGTGTGTGATTGAGAGCCTGTGTGTGAGAGATAGCATGAATGGAAGTGTATGACTGAGAACCTGTATGTGTAAGTTTGTGATTGAAAACCTGTTTGTGTGAAAGAGTATGTGTGTGTGATTGAGATCCTTTGTGTGTGAGAGAGATCATGTGTATGTATGATTAAGAGCCTGCATATATAAGTAAAAGAGAGTCAATGTGTGTCTGTGTGTAACTGAGAGCTGATTTAGGTGAGGGAGCTAGTGAGTATCTGATTGAGAGCCTGTGTGTAAATGAGAGAAAGAGAGAGCACATGTGTGTAAGAATGTTAATGAGTCTGTGTGTGAGAGAAAAAGACAGCATGTATGTGTGCGATTGAAAGCCTGTGGGCCGGATTTTAAAAGGGTTACATGCTTAAGTTAAGATTGTAACCCTTAAAAAAAAACCCTGCTTGCGCCGAGCCTATTTTGCATAGGCTCGGTGGCGCGTGCAAGCCCCGGGACGCGCGTAAGTCCCGGGGCTTGCAAAAAGGGGGGGTCGGGGGCGTGGTATTGGTTCAGGGGCGTGTTCGGGGGCATGGCCGAGTGCCCCGACACAGTGGCCTGTGTTGGGGCCTGCTGCGTCAGAAGACAGCTGGTGCGCGTAAGTTACTACTGCCTGGAGGCCGACCCCAGATTTTATAAGATAAGCGCGGCTACGCGCGTATCTTATAAAATCTGGCGTACTTTTGTTCGCGTCTGGTGAGCGAACAAAAGTACACGCGCTCGCTCTTTTTTAAAATGTACCCCAGCATGTGTAAGCATGAAAAGACAGCATGTGTGTAAATGTGGAATTAAAAGCCTATATAAGTGAGAGAGAAAAAGCATATGTATATGTGAGTGATTGAGAGCCAGTGTGAGAGAGAGAGAGGAGAAAGTTGCAAGCAAACCATCCCTCCTCCTGCTAATTCAAAATAATCTCAGGGTACCTGGATATCAAACGTTCCCAGGTATGCAGAGCAAAACATTTTTTGTAACCTTATTATTTTTCATTATTGGGCCTTTGTGTCCACTATTTTGAAATATTTTATTGGTATCTAGAAATTTTTTGATTTGTTTTTAATTATTGGATATTCCATTCATCAGCTGTTTCGAAATAATCTGTTCTTTTTGTTAGTAAGGTTTTGCTGCTATTGATTTTATATTTCTTGATTTGTTTTATAAGCATGGGTGATGTTTCTTTTTTTCCTTTGTTACACTGCATACAGAGACCCTCGCTTGTTGCAGTTTCCAATTCAGTTTTTGTCTGCATGCTTCTAGTTATGCGTTTTGGTCTCTTTATTATTTGTTAGGTGAGAGTCTGCAAGTGTGACTGAGGTGAACCATTCTGCTGGTGTGCAGTTTCTCTGTATGGCTCTATAGTAGCTTGACTTGTTCTGTTTTCCTAATAGGAGATGTATTGGTGTCTTAAGGCCTGGTGTAATATTTTCAGTGTCGCCTTTTCTTAAGTAAGATGTTTACTGTTTGAATACTGGAAATTGGTGCAGTTTTGATGTAGGATGTTTACTATTTATGTAATTTCTGTTCAGACAGTATATGTATCTTTCTCTTGTGTCATTCTTAACAATAAAAATTATACTGGGCCTTTAATTTTTATTTCCCCCGTGAATTGTAATGAGCAGTGTGTCACACATGTGAGCATGGTCTGTCAGGTGTGTCACGATGGGAAAAAGGTTGAGAACCACTGGTCTAATGAACCCCCACATAAAGTTTATTTTTAGGGAAAGCTTTAATATTAAAACATAAGAATTGTCATACTGGGTCAGATGAAGGGTCCATTAAGCCCAGTATCCCATTTCCAACAGCGGCCAACCCAGTCATAAGTAACTGGCAGGATCCTAAACAATAGCTAGATCCCATGCTGCTATCAGTCAGAGATATGTAGTAACTTTCCCCAAGTCTATCTGGATAATAACAGGAACTTGTCCAAACTTTTTTTTAAACCCCGGTATGCTTACTGCCTTTACCACATCCTCCAGCAATGTATTCCAGAATTTAATTGCATGTTGAGTAAAAAACAATTTTCTCCAATTTGTTTTAAATGAGTTACTTACTAACTCTATGGAGTGTCCCATAGTCTTTGTATTTTTTAAAAAAAGTAAATAATCGATTCACATTTACCCATTCCACTCCAATCATTATTTTATAGAGCTCTGAATATCCCCCCTCAGCCATCTCTATTCCAAATTGAACAGCCCTAAACTCTTTAGTCTTTCTTCACAGCAGAGCCCACATCATCTTCTTTATCATTTCAGTTGCCCTCCTCTATACCTTTTGCAGTTCAACAATATCTTTATCAAGATGTGATGACCAGAATTGCACTCAGCACCCTAGGTGTAGTCATACCATGAAATGATACAGAGTTATCCATTTTATTCTCCATTCCTTTCCTAACAATTTCTAACATTCTGTTTGCTTTTTTTGTCTATGTTTGCTTTTTTTGTTTGCTTTTTTTGTCTATATTTTAACCCTCCTATATATCAGAATCTCCCCCTCCCCACCCCTATATATCATAATCTCCCCCTCCCCACCCCCGTTTAGATAACCTCTTTCATGTATCACACTTTTATAATTTTACTTATATAATCTAATCTGTTATTTGTATGCTCTGAATGTTCCTTATTTAATTATCTAATTACGCAAAAATTGTAAAGCCTGTTGCTCAGTTCTGTTATATATAAACCGACGAGATGTTCCCAACGTTCGTCGGTATATAAAAGTTACTAAATAAATAAAAATAAATAAATGCTGGCTTCATCCCATTAAACAATGTCTTTCTATATGTTATGTGATTTTCTCTTTAAAATAAATTCTATGACTTTTTTCTAGCACTGAAGTCAGACTCACTACTCTAGTTTCCCTGATCACCCCTTTTAAAGATCATCATTACATTGGCCACCTACCAATCTTCATATACACAAGACAATTTTAATGATAGGTTGCAAATTACTAGTAATTGATCTACAATTTCATTTTTGAGTCATTTCAGAAATCTGCAGTTTAAACCATTTGGTTCAGGCGATTTGCTATTCTTTAGTATGTCAATCTTCCCTATTACATCATTCAGAATTACTGTGATTTGTTTCAGTTTTCTGAAATCATCACTATTAAATACTATTTATGGAACAGGTATCTTCCCAACGTTCTCTTCAGCAAGCACCAAAGTAAAGAATTTGCTTTTCTTCTATGTCTTTGATGTCCCCAAGCACCCCTTTATCCCCTTGATCTTCTAATCATTTAATGGTTCAATTGACTCCCTCACAGGCTTCCTGCATTGGACATATTTTTAAAAGTTTTTATTATGATTTTTTGCCTCTTTGGCCAGCTAGTTTTCAAATTCTCTTTTTGCCTGTTATATCAATATTTACCTCTAAATTGCCATGTTTCTGCTGTTTCCTATTTTTTCAGTTGTATCCTGTTTCCACTTTTTGAAGGAAGTTTTTTTTTAAATAAAATAGCCTCTTTCACTCATCTTTTATAATCATGCTGGAAGTTGTTTATCCTTCCTTCCACCTTTTTTAATGTGAGGAACACATCTGGTTTGGGCTTCCAAGATGGTATTTTTAAACAATTTCCACATCTAATATAAAATCTTAACCTTTGTGGTTGTACCATTTTAGTTTTTTCTAACTATTTTCCTCATTTTCTCAAAGTCTCCCTTTTGAAAATTAAATGTTAGAGCAGTAGATTTACTTAATGTCCTCCCTGAAATCATTGGATTATGATCACTGTTGCAAAAAGACCCCTACTACCATTAATTCTTGCACCAAATCCTGCAGACCACTAAGAGTTAAACCTAAAACAGCTCCCCTATCATCAGTTCCCAGACTAACTGCACCATAAAGCAAGCATTTATTACACTAGATACCTTACTTCCCTAGAATGACATGATATGACATTTACCCAGTCAGTACTGGAGTAATTGAAAGCTTTCATTATTTTTATGCTACCAAATTTATTATCTTCCATAATTTCTGTTAACATTTCATTTTCTGTTGTTTTCATTTTGGCCAGATAGACTGTAGAAGACCCCCACTGCTCTATTCTTCCCCATCAAACATGGAATTTCTACCCATAAATATGCACTGCAATTAGTCTCCTAACATAGAGTGCCCCCCCCCCAAAAAAAACAAAAAAACAAACAAACCAAGTTGATCCATCTTTTCATTGCAATATAGATTGTACCCTGGTATAGCATTGCCTCATTGCTCATTGGTTATTCTCCTTCCACCAGGTCTCTGAGATGCCAATTATTTCTTTCTCTTCATTCGATTCTATACATTTTAACTCTCCCATGTTACATTTTAGACCACATGCATTAGCATTTAGACATTTTAAGGTATGTTTTTTATTTCTATATACTATTTTCCTAGCAGTTAACAAGGATAATGTGGAATCTTTTAATTCAATCTATTCTTTAATATGGGCACATCAGTTACTTTATTATGCGATATGATGGTTGATATGATGTTGCTTTATTATATAAATCCAATAAAAATGCATATGTAGATTACATGCTAATTATTCTAGTTCATTCATTCTAGAGTAATTTTAGAACAGGTGTCAAGCATTTGCAGGCTATTATGTGCCCACTTTATGCCAATTTTCAAAGCAAACTTAGGTTTATAAGATCATTTTATACATTTTTCCAGCAAACTATGCACACACATTTAGACCTACTATTTAGTAAGTATAGGTTTGTCGAGAGAATTTACCTGCATACTCTTAAAATCAAAATGTATGTGTGCAAATACTACCCCTGGTTAGATACTACATCTTGGAGCACCTCTCCCCTATGTAAATAAAAAATACATGTGTGGGGTGTATATGTATGCAATTTTATGCATGTATAAGTCACTTAGGGCCTCATTTTCTAAAGTATTGCAAGCCTGCGATACTTTAGAAAATTGTGCTAATGGGGGTGGGGGGTCAAAGCGGGGTGCGGTCCTGCGCTAGCCGGCAGCGATCGCACCGCCGTGGTGCGATCGCTGCCAGTTTTGCAGCCAATAGCACCACCATAGAAGGTGCAGCTATTGGGCACGAAGTAGGACGCGAAAAGGCCCTTACCTTTTCGCCGTCCGAGGCGTCTTCGCGGAGTAGGACCTGGTGACGTCCCGACTCCTCCTTGGAAAATAAGGCACTTAGTTTTCTAAAAGGGTCATTTTCAAACAGCAGACATGAAGTTATGTGGTAGGGTACCCCAGTGCACGTTTACGCATGTATTTACATGCTGGTTTCATTGAGAAATCAGGAATGCTCATTTTCAGGAATTGAAAACTTGTCACAGACCACACCCACACCCCACCCCTTTTTAGAAAAAAAATTGTGTGTCCAGTGGGAGATACATGCATACAAGGGCAGCTTTTAAAATCTGCTCAGCATGCACCATCCTGACATATATGCGCATCTCCCAATTTTGGCATGCACCGGGCTTTTAAAATTCACCTTTATGTGCATCCAGTTTGGGCTATTTTCAAAGGTACCAATTATGCTGGTAAAATACTGTTTTACCCGCATTAATGCTTTTGAGAATTGCCCATCCCATGTGCTAAATGATATTGTATTAAAATGTAAATTGGCATGTGGCATTTTTTAAGTTACTGTGTGTTATTGAAGAAGCTCTTTTAGGATATTTTATAATATTTATCAATGACCCTATGTTTGCAAAATTATTGATATCACAGAAGCATTTATTTTTTATAAACTCAGACAAAATAAGGAAAAAAAAAAAAAAGTTTAAAAGAAATCTGCATTCCATTTGCTTTTAAAATCCTGAAGCAGCACATAGAGCCTTTTACCAAAGGGATTAAATTCTTGCAACTTTTGAAAGGAAAAATATCCAGAGATTAAAAAAAAATCTGTGTCAGCAAACGTTCTGCAGAAAGTGCCCACACAGCAATACAGTTTGTATCAGGCTTCTATGAAGAGGAAGCAAGGTCAGCCAACATGAAATTACAAGGAGGCTCTGATGTATTTTTAGGCAGGGAAACAGGACAGACTGGGTGGGCCAAATGTTCCTTTTTCTGCCTGTGTTGAGTATATTACTATTCTACTGTGAAATTTTTTATTATTGAAAGTGCTAGATTTAAAGCATGTTCTTCTGGAGTAAGATTTTTTTTTTTTTTTTTTTTTGCATAGTTGTTTTTGTGACAAGTTTTCAATTCCAGAACTTGCACAAAATTAAATCCTTAGGAAAAAGTGGTATTGTAAAAATTTTCAGACTAGCTAAATAATAGCATTTAGGGTGCTCCCCATCCCGCCTCCTTCTTTTTGACCTAACCTTAAATTTCGAACTAACTGTATCCATTTATTACTTCATAGCAACAAATCCCGCCATTTTATTTTGATGCCAGATTAATGTAGGATGCACTTTTGCTTCTGGTTATATTTTAATCCATAAGAAGAAAATCATTGCAAAACAAAAAATGAAATGTATAAATTTCTTTTCAACAGCCTTATCCTTTGTTGAATGTTTTGCTTCTTGACATATAGATAATGATTAAAACTTAATTTAATAAACCTCAAAGTTTGTTTATAATGACAAAATTTGAAAAAATACTTGATGACTATTGCCTGAACACTGTATACACCAACAATTTCATTTATTTATTTTTAAGTCATTTTGTTTCAGTGCACACTAATTCAATTTAGTATACACTAAAATAATGCATGCACACTAATCAAAATGAAACAAATGAAAACACATCCCTATTACCAAATACTTGTATACTATTTAAACAAATTAGTGGTATAATAATGAACAAATCCCTTCACATGTTAAATTTCACTTAACATTTTGAATGGTAACAGAACATATGCCACCCATAACAGAAAGAACCAATTTGCTTTATTCATATATAAAATAATAAAATTTAAAAAACAAAACAAATTTCTCAAGAAAGAAAGAAAGAAGTAGGTCTCTCGCTCTCTTTCTTCCTGTCTTTGTTTCTCTTTCTCTCTCTCTCCGTAAAACAAAGGATACAATCTTTATGTGCTTCTTACCGGAATTGTTATGCTTTTAGATCATGAGTTCTCAGCAAGGATTACAAACAGGTCTGGCTATCATGATATCCACAATGAATATCCATCAGAAGTATTTGCATATGGTCTATAAAAAAGGATAATTTGTGTAGCACAGTGACCCTGAAAATGGGACCTTTTTGTGGTCCTCTGGGACTGGACTTGAGCACCCTTATTTTAGAGTTACTGACCTATTTCTTTTCATTCAGTAATAAGCCACTCTGAAAACATAAACAGCACTGGTGGCTACTTTTTGGTTTCCTACTCGAGAAAACGAAACTGCTGTACAAACTGGGGAAAAAAAATCTAGCTAGAGTAAGAACACTTTTTTTTAACTTCCTCAGATTCTTTCACCAGCAGACTATACTAAAGTTTCTTCAAAAGTTTAATCATTCTCTCAGAATAAAGATAAATATTTTTACTTACTGTATAAATATTCTGCGATGTGAAATACTCTTGAACTGAGTCTGAATCTCCAGCTCTACAGCTTTGCTCTGTACAAGATCCAAATGTTAGACTAAAGACAAAGCTAATCAGCTAACCGTCAAAAATAAGCTAATTATTCCAGGTATTTCACGTCACTTGAGGAGAGTGCTCCAGGCAGACGGGTGTGTAAACCAGTCACAGCATGCAAACAGGTGTCACACGAAACCTTTCTACAGCCAAGCATGCTGTACAGAACCTGTTTAAACCTAAGACCCCGCCCTGTCAGAGCAAAGTACAAAGCCATTGAATTGTGCAAATCTACATTCAACGGCTGGCAGAAGCGCTGTGGAGAGAAGAAGAAGAATGTTTTGATAACTGACACTGCTTTATCTAATGTTATTGCGGATTCCACGGAACTGAGAGATTAGTGAGCAGGAATGGACTGATTTGAAATTACCTCATGAACGCGGATCAATGTGCAGAAGATGCAGTTACAAATCAGCTTTTAACTATTTAAATCGAAGCAGGTTATGGTCCCCTCTATTATCCAGCTAAAATCTATGGGCACAAAAATTTCTATACGCACAGATTTAACTGAGCAGGTTGATGTGTGCCCAGGTAAAGGTTTTTGAATTTAAGTTGTTAGCATGATATGATATTCAGTGCTAACCAGCAAAGTAGTGATAACTGGTCATTTTAACACAGGTTATATCCCATGTAGTTTACTAAATTGTGGCATGTAAGTATTTGTTTTAGTAAATCCCACATTCCCAGAATGCAAAGATGCTACTTATGGCAGTAAGGACTGTAGATTCCTGGCCACTTTCCACAGGCCACAATCCTTAAAGAGGCAGCTTAGTCCTTAGTTCTGATCCCTCTGGCAGAAAAATCCCTCTAAGAAAAGATCCCTCCTCCTATCCCCTCACCCTGTCATAATCTCCCTATCCTCTTACCCCTAAAGGAGAATATAAGGTAGCCCTGTCCCCTTGAAACAAATGCCATCATGTACCCAACTTCCAGAAAAGAGGGTGTCCTTGAGGATTTTCTGTATTGGAGGGAGGTGGGGATTAGCGGGGTTATGCTGGGGTTATGCTGGGGCAATTGTGGGGGCAGAAGGGGTGATTTTCTGCTGGAGGACTCAAAACCTAGGGTATTTGCACCTTTAAGAATTCCAGGCCTAAATCTACCTTCTCAGATTTATCTGGATATTTAGATTTACCTTTTTATTCTCCCTGCTCTAAAGATTTTTTAAAAAACAACCCCTAAACTAAACATTTGTTAAAATGAAATTATTCATTCTGATTCAAATGATCTTTAAAATGTATACAATAAAGCCATAAATCATAAGTCTTGTGCAATAAAACCATGCTGCATTGAGTGAAGCAATGCAGGGTATATAGTCATGTACTAGAAGTGACATCCCTTTATTTTTCATTCTCTCATCACAAACATTGGCCTTTTCACTAATCCACGTGAAAATCAGTCATCAGTGTCTGATTTGAACATGAACATTGAACAACAAGCATGAGCACCACTATTTTAATCTCTGATTTACTAAGGGGTGTTAAAATTAGGTAAATCCATCAGCAAAACCAGAATTTGCATAGATAGGTTACCTCTGCCCTGAATCATTAAGTAATCCTTCCTGGATCTTCCTCTGAACCCCATCCTTAAGTCAAGCAACTTTATTCAGGCCCACCCTTCCCAAGTCAGTAAGTAGACAACTTGGCCAGCCACTTAGGGAGTGTTGCCTACTGGTTAGAGCAATGGGCTGATAATCAGGAAAGCCAGGGTTCAAATCTAACTTCTCCCACCAATACTTCTTGTGACTTTGGGCAAGTTGCTTTAGCTCCCATTGTCTCAGGTATTGGTAGCTCTTTGGGGCATTGATTTATTATAACTCAATAATGATCACCATTGTTCAGCACTATGTAAATCCAGTAGCACTATAATAATAAGTATTATTATTATTATTATTATTATTATACCCCCCCCCCCTCCCTGGTTAGCAAGCCAGACCTCTATATTTGCAAGCAAACCACACTGGTCCCTGTCCCCAGGTTACCCCCTCATGTTTCTGCGACACTAGCCCTTTATTAGAGCTTTGACAAATTTTGAATGATGTCACTCAACCTCAATTTTGTGGTTATGGTAATTTATTTATTTAAAAATCTGTATTCCACCTCATTCAATAGTAATTGTTCTAGGTAGATAACATGAGGTTACATAAACAATCAGTTAATATATCAAATGCTAAAATGAATTAAAACATGACCCACATTACATTTAAAATAGTGAACTAAAACTAAACTAAAACTAAAATTAAACAGCACCCTAACAACAGCCATCGGCACTTAGGAAGGCCATGCTCCACCACAGCCGGGCACCCTAAAATGACATTGCTGCCATGAAAAAAAGAAAAATGAGAAGGGCTGAGACTTCATCTAAAATTGAGAGGGTAGTGCAAGGAGAGAGTCCCGAATGCAAGACATGCCCCCTGACGTCGAGGATGATGTGTACGGTCCGTTAAACGGCACCCTAACAACAGGCGTTGTGCGCCGTGCGTCGCGCTCCGAAGGGGCGCGACAAAGGGGCACTCCCCTTTGTGCACCCCTTTGTGTAATCCATAGTACTGGGTATATTTAACATCAAAATTAATCTTTGTGAATGGATGTCTCTATTAATATCAATATGCATGTAACCTTTACCATCTTTACCATGTTTGTAAACCGTTATGATGGCTTTATTATTAAGTCGAATGACGGTATATAAAACCTGATAAATAAATAAAAATAAATAAATAAAAACTGTATCTAGTCACAAATTGCACAACTGAACTATAACCCCCTAAGTTAGCCTACATATGATCTTCAATTCAAAGAGTCATAGGAAAGGCTTGATGAAATAAGTTGGACTTCTCATTCTTTTTAAATAAGCTAAGATCTGTCACACATTTTAATTCCATAGGTTATTCTTTTCTCAGAGGAGGACCATGACTGAGAAAGCTCTCCTGCTGGTGAATTGGAATCTAGCATTCTTGACAGTAGGAAATGTCAGAAGCAGATTCTCTGACAAACGATGACTTAACGGTGAAAGAGATTTTGCAAATAAGATGGCCTAATACCTTAAAATTGTTTGTGAATAAATAATAAAAGCTTAAACCATACTCTGTGCACCACTGGGAACCAAAGTAGATCCCTCTTATAGGACATGATATGCTCAAGCAATAGGCATCCAGAAATTGATCTTGGAGCTGCATTAAGGATAAGGTTTATAGAAGGGATTGGTATGATTCTTTAAGAAAGTCCAGAGGTGAAGTGAAGCTAGGGTGGGGGAAATCTCTCTCTCCTACCCTGCAGTCCAACTGGTCATTGTCCAGCAAGGCCTTATTTTCAGAATTGTTTGATTAGAGGCCTGTGCAGTGCCACCAAGCTACCTAGCAGGAACCATGGACTACCAGGTTTCTTGGGTCAACTCCTTTACCTGGGAAGAATTCTATAGAAGGGTAGGAGTGGAGTAGGGTGGCATGGAGGAGTGACCTAGTGGTTAGAGCAGCAGGTTACAAACCAGGAGACCAGCCTTCAAGTCCCACTGTCACACTTGTGACCTTGGGCAAGTCACTTTACTCTCCATTCTTTCAGGTACAAATTTAGGGGGTTATGTTCTAAATGTTTATTGCATGCGATAGGGCCTTATCGTACACGGTAAGTCCCTAAAGCATGTGATAAACCCCTATCGCACGCGAAAAGGGCTTTTCGCGTGCGATAGGATGTTAATTAGTTGGAGGGGAGGAGTTGGGGTGGGGTGGGGAAGGGAGGAGTCAGGGTGGGGAGGGGGAGGAATCAGCTGTGGCTCTGCTGCTGGCAATAATGTTAGGAACATTATCACTGGCAGTAGCGCGGTGAATAACACCACCTTTCACGGTGGTGCTATTTGCATGAAAGGCTACAGGTGACCGCACTGCGGCCAGTGAAATCGCACTGCCATAGTGCGAACGGTTGCAGCCATTCGCAGGTCCGCCCCCCCTTCGCCCCCCCACCCCCTTTTTCGCTGGATTCATCATTCTGCGAAGAATGATGAATCCAGTCTTTGGATTGTAAGGCCTCTGGGGATAGGGAAATACCTGAATGTAATCCACTTTGAAGCGCTGAAAAAAGTGCAAAAAGCAGAATATAAAAATCCAAAGAAAAGTGCTAAACAACATACTTTTTGTAAAAGCAAGAGTAAACTGTTGCCCACTGTGTTAGAGAAGGACTTTTAAATTTTTGAGACGATTTGGAGGAACAGTGTTTTGTTGTTGTTGTTGATGTTGCTGCTGTCTGCTGTGTGAGTCTGTGATCCTATAAGTATCAGAGATTTTGAAGAATTTAATTTTTTTGACTGGTAGAAGTCAGATTGTAAGAAATAAAAGGTTGGGTTTTTTTTTTAATTGCTGAAGATACTTTTTGAGTAAGACTTTTCTTAATCCCAGGGAATGGGTTCATGAGTAGAGTCTGTCTTTCAAAGAAGGACTGGATTTGAATGGCTGCAGTTAGATGAGTCACATAGGGGAAAGAAGTGTTAGGCAGGCCTGGATTTGTCAATAGGCACACTTGGTCTGTGCCTAGGACAGCAGAAATCTTGGGGGGGGGGGGGGGGGGAGGAGGCAGCTGGCTAGCTGGAGATTTGCTGCCTTCCAATAAAATAATATAAATTATATTAATAAATATAGTGCAAAACTACTTTAGTTTCATAATGTAATATAAAAGATGAAAATGTTTGCCAATTTGCTTTAGAATTTTTAAGGTTTTACCACAGGATTTACCCCTGAGCTGCCACAGGAAATTGGGCGGGGGAGGGGGGGTCACTGTGCCTTAGACCTTCTACCCCTTGTTGTCTAACCTTGGGGGGGAGAGGGAAGAGGGGAGTTGACAGAGGGCAACAGCACCAACAGTGCTTAGGGGTGTCAGAATCATAAATCTGTTACTGGTGTTAAAGTGTTGCTTTCCCTGGCCAGCATGAGAAACACAGTCATTGCCTTTCAGCCAGGTGCACTGGACCATCTGCTTCATCATTTTTGTCTAATTTGAACCCACAGAGGCTGAAGCACAGCTCAGAATCATATATCAGAACCTCTGTCATTTTATGTGGCAAGGAAAGGGTTACTTGTCTTTGAAGGGAATAAAGGAGTTAAAAACAGAGCATTTCGTTCATCCTGTCCCTCTGGAACTGGTTTGTAATGGTACCATATGATCTCATATACTCCTGAGCTCCACACACGCGAGGAAACAGTCTATGAGGTCATTGGGCACCATGGCACCGTTTGCACCAGTGATTTCTCCTGAACCTAATGTTCCTTTCAAAGAGCTCTGAAGGACTGGGAAGTAGCCATATAATGACTTAGGGGTGGGGAGGCTACGAGGTATCCCCTTGCTGAATCGGGAGGGGTTGGAAATTGCAGCCCACAGGAGGCTAATTATACCTCTCAAGGCAGAACAAGGGGAGGCCAGTGCTGACTTGAAGTGATGGAGAAAGTGGATATAAGGTGGGATGGGGCCTGGATTATATAGCAGCCTGACATTCAGCAAGGGGCAAGATAAAAAAAAAACACCTAAAAGAATGGGGAAATGACAAGGTGCAAGACAGGGCGAGGCACATCCTTCTCCTCTATTTATCTGCATTGCAATCACTCGGAGAGAAGAGGGTGATGGGGAAGAAAGATTCCTTCCTGGTCCACTCTAGCTGTAAAATTCTGCTTCCCTCAATGGAATAAGTAACTGTAATATCCAACGGGGCAAGTGAGGAGAAGCTGCAGTCTGGATCTGCTGCAACATTTTGCAATATTCTGAACTTTGCTGCTCCCAGAATTTTGCAGCTTTAGACCTGTCTTCAAGAAATTATTTTCCTGGGAATGAAATTGGAATTCAAAAAATGATATTGTTTCTGCCTACAGGCATGTTGTTTCGATAGAGAGAGATATGGTGTCCAGGCTAAACTTTTAAAAAAAGGTTGGCCTTGAGAAGTCCCAACCTTTAACTGGGCAACTGAATTTTGCATGTGTGGTCTTTCCATTATAATGATAATTCATTCAAAGGATAATATCAGAGACAGATGTTATCAGATATAGAAACAGAGAAACGTGACAGTAGAAAAAGACCTTTTGGAGCTATCAGCGAGGGGGTGATGTGGTCAAATCTCCTTGTCCCTAATAAAAGTCTTGCTGAGGCATTTTGTAATAATTGTAGTGGTTTTAATATTCCTGAAGGTAGGCCCAGTAATAGGGAATTGCAGTAATCTATTGTTGAAAATATTATAAAACAGTGTGGAACTCCTGTAATGTTAGTAGTGGTTTCAACCGCTGTAATATTCTAAGCTTGGAGTATCCTGTTTTAATTAATTTGCTTATGTGTTTTTTCATTGTAATGTTCTCATCAATCTGTAGGTCCTGTACTTGATCTGAGGGTGTGATGTTAAAATTATCCATGTGTAGAGGTAGTGGTTTGACTATATAGGAGTTTCTCCTTAACCACACAATTTCAGGTTTTTTTGTGCTTAGAGTTAGTTTCAGCTGAGAGAGTTCTTGTTGTATTGCCTTCATGTATGTTGTGTTGACGTAGTTTTTTCAAAGGATTTGGTGAATGGAAAGTAGAACTATATGTCATCTGCGTATAAGAAGTTCCGCTAGTAATGTACAGAGAGGCAGCTTATACATTTTGCATAGTGTTGCTGAGAGTGCTGAACCCTGGGGGACATCTGTATCGATTGTGAAGGTGTCAGATATGAAGTTGCCCAGTTTGACTTGGAATGTGCTATCTGCTAGGAAGGAAGAGAACCACCTATTCCAATTTTCTCAAATGATGGCATATTAGGGTAGCCTGGTGGTTAGAGCAGTAGATTACCACCAATGGAAACCAGCATTCAAATCTAACTGCTGCTCCTTATAACCTTGGGCAAGTCACTTTACTTTCTATTGCTTCAAGCACAAAATTAGATTATAAGCCCTGTGGGGATAGAGAAATACCTCTAGTACCTGAATGTAATCTGCTTTGATGTGCCAAAAAATGGAATATAAAAATCTAAATAAATAAATTTGATTTATCTAGTCTGCCCACTCACTTTACAATTCCTGTTACTTTCTCAAATATCTCATTATGCTTTCGTGAATACATATAGGGGTAGATTTTCAAAGGGGTACGTGCGTACGATACGCACGTACCCCCCGAAAACCTACCCAAACCCCCCCTGCGCGCACCGAGCCTATTTTGCATAGGCTCGGTGGCGAGCGCAAGCCCCAGGACACGCGTAAGTCCCGGGGCTTGCATGGAGGGGCATGTCGGGGGTGTTTCGGGGGCGGGCCGCGAGTGACACGGTGTTTCGGGGGCGGGCCCGGGGGCGTGGTCGAGGCCTCCGAACCAGCCCCTGGGTCAGGTGATGGCGCGCCAGCAGCCTGCTGGTGCGCGCAGATTTACGCCTGCTTTCCACAGGCGTAAATCTGCCAACAAAGGTAGGGGGGGGCAGGTTTAGATAGGGCCGGGGGGGTGGGTTAGGTAGGGGAAAGGAGGGGAAGGTGAGGGGAAGGTGAGGGGAGGCAGAAGGAAAGTTCCCTCCAAGGCCGCTCCGATTTTGGAGCTGCCTTGGAGGGAACAGGCAGCGCGCGCTGGGCTCGGCGCGCGTAGGTTGCACAAATGTGCACCCCCTTGCGCGCGCCGACCCCGGATTTTATAAGATACACGCGGCTATGCGTGTATCTTATAAAATCCAGTGTACTTTTGTTCGTGCCTGGTGCACGAACAAAAGTACGCCCGTGCGTACATTTATAAATCTACCCCAGCTTTTTTTTGTCTCCACCACCTCCAGTGGGAGGCTGTTTCAAACATTTATTACCCTCTCTGTAAAGAAATATTTCCTAAGATTACTCCTGAGTTTACCCATTTTTACCCTCATCCCATGGTCTCTCTTTGTAGAGCTTTCTGTTAAAAGAGGCTCGCCTCCTGTGCATGGAAACCTTAGAGATATTTGAATGTGTCAATCATATCTCCTCTATCACACTGTTCCTCTAGGATACACCGATTTAGATCTTTAAGTCTGTCTCCATATATTTTAGAAAAAGACTAATGACCATTTTAGTAGCCACCATCTGGATCCACTCCAACTGGTTTATATCCTTTTGAAGGTGCGATCTTGAGATTTGTACAAAATATTCCAAATGAGGTCTCACCAGCGACCTACACGGGGCAAAATGACCTCCCTTTTTCTTCCAATCATTTCTCTCCCTATCAAAATCTAGACCCTTACCTTTCAGCTACTTCTTTAGAAAATCACAGCAGCTTCTTTATCTCTTTCTTTTATTTACTTTCCTAAGAAAAAGGTTAGTTGCCCTTACAATATCTCCTTCCGCTAGATTTTCCCATCCAGCTAACAACTCCTGAGTTACTCCTCCATTTTTCACAAAGTTAATTTTTCTGAAGCCTAGGACCCTCACCTTGGAATGGACCTTCATCTTCTGTTCTAATACTGAACCACATTATCCAGGGATCACTGAATCCCAGATAATCTCCACTACAACATCAGAGGTGCTGCCCCCTTTAGTAGCACTAGGTCCAGTATCGCCCCCCTCCTATGTGGGTTCCATTTCCAATTGGCAGAACAGATATGAGTCACAATTTATCAGAGCTTCCTTTTTATCACAGTTTTCTACCATCTGTTACATTCATTTGTCATACCTCACACTTGCACTCCATGGGGCCGATGCAATAAAGAAGCGTAGAAAGCGGGCACTGAACAGTCAGGCCCATTCCACTCTCTTAGCGCGTGCATGGTTCCTACAAGGGGGGGCCATGCAATATTTAAATTAAGGGGTCGCGAACCCAATCGTTTTTCTTGACCGATGTACGTCGGTCATGAAAACTGGCGCCGAGTTTATCAACATTGGTTTTCCTTACCGGCGGACAGCCAGGAAAACCAAAGCCAATAAACCCAGCATCGGTTTTCCTGGCGGTCCGCGGGAAGAAAACCGATGCCGATAAACCCGGCGTTGGTTTTTGTGACTACCGTTCACCGGAAAACTAACACTGAGTTTATCGGCGTCGGTTTTCATGGCTATCCGCCAGTAAGGAAAACCGACGCCAATAAACTCGGTGTTGGTTTTTAGCGGTGAACGGTATTCACGAAAACCAATGCCAGGTTTATTGGCGTCGGTTTTCCTTACCGGCAGACAGCCACAAAAACCGACGCCGATAAACTTCCATATGCCGATCACAAAAACTGATGCAGGGTTTATCGGCATCGGTTTTCCTGGCTGTCCGCCGGTAAGGAAAACCGACACCGATAAACTCGGCATCAGTTTTTGTGATGGGTACGACTGTCAAGCATTTTCTTTTTGTTTTATTTCTTTTGTTTTTCATCTTTTTTTGATACGCACAGCTATTAATGCCTGCTCTTGGAAGGCACTCATAGATGACAGTTAAATGTGTGTCTGAGACACACATTTTTTTTTTTTGCATCAGGAGTGAATGCCTAATAGCCTTATTCCCATGCTTTTGATTGTGATGTGTGCTATTAGATTCCCTCTGCGTTGGACGTGCGTTGAATATGCGCTAATCCCCTTATTGCATTAGGGGATTGATTAGTGCCTATTCTACCCGCATCTGACTACAGGTTAACAGTGCGCTTGGCTCAGCACACCGTATTGCATCAATGGCCATGTATTTTACTAGTAAATGCAAACCCTTTTTACACATGTTTATTCCGATTCTCAAACACATTGTATGCCGCAGTACTATGGATTAGAGATGTGCTTCATTTTTTATCCCGGGTCGGGCTACGGGTCAGCCAACCAGTGGAAAACTTCATTTTCCATTGGGTCATTTTTTTTTCTCGCCAATTTTTTCTGAAAAAAAAAAAACCAAAAAACACCCAACCCTTAAAATTAGTTATTTACAAACCCCCACCCTCCGTACCCCCCAAAACTTGCCTAAAATCCGTGGTGGTCCATTGGGGATCCCAGGAGCGATCTCCCAGTCTCGGGCCGTTGGCAGCCAGTAAACAAAATGGCGCCAGTGGCCCTTTGTCCTTACCATGTGACAGGGGCTACCATACCATTAGTCAGCCCCTGTCACATGGTAGGAGCAATGGATGGCCAGTGCCATCTTAGAAAATGGTGTGGGCCATCCATTGCTCCTTCCATGTGATAGGGGCTGACCAATGGCACTGGTTGCCCCTGTCATGTGGTAAGGGCAAAGGGTTACTGGTGCCATTTTGTTTACTGGCTGCTGACGGCCCGAGAGTGGGAGATCTCTCCCGGGTCCCCCGCTGGACCACCATGGATTTTAGGCAAGTTTTGGGGGGGTCCGGAGGGTGGGGGTTTATAAATAACTAAATTTGAAGGGTTGGGTGGGTTTTTTGTTTTTTTTTTTAAATAAAGGTACCCCACTCCCCCACGCTAACCCAAACAATGAATTTTCCCTGAATTTTGGGGAAAATCCGTCTCGGGATTCGGGTCCTCCGACCCATGTCGAATTGGACTATTTCTTTGAAATAGTCCAATTCGGCAAAAAGGATTGCACATCACTGCTATGGATCCCGAGGACAATAGATAGATAAAAACAAAATGACCCTAGGGGAATACAGCAAAGCTACATTACATGCATGATTCACTCTCAGTGACTACTCAAAGCAGCACTTACCAATACTATGTAGAGATACATTTATTAAACAAGGCTATGTTCACTGACATCTTCCACACCTCTCCACGCTAGACATAAAACTCAAATTATATTTGTCCACCCATTTTTATGTCACAAAACACAACAGAAAACAGGTCATGCAGGAGCTGACACCATGTACAAGGCATGCAAATAATATGAAACTGTTTTGTTTACAAGAAAATAAAGATAATTTTAAAAAAAAAACTCATCTGTTTCTGAAGCTGTGGAGGTTGGGGTCCCCCTGTCTTCCTTTTCATAAAGGCACAAAAGAAGCATGTCATGTGGCTGCAAAGGATTATGAAACATAAGAAAGTAAATATATTCTGTAGTCACAGCTTATACTTTGTATATTTTTCTTACACTGCCACCCTGTGACCTGTGGTTGCATTGATTAACTTAGTCACACTGCAAGGTCTTGCAGCTTTTGATCCAATAGGTCATGAGAGCTGCCTTGTGACTAATCTCTCACTTCTGAGTGGACATTTCCTGTTTTCCATTTCCTGGCTCAGAGTGTAATCTTTTTCCCAATTGGTATCCTGGACAGTTGTTTCTCAGACAGATAATAATTCTCCTTCTAGACAAAATGCTATGCACTAAGTCTGCAACTCTATCCCTCTCTCTCTAAGATCTCTCTCTCTCTCTCTCTCTCTTTCTCTCCCTCCCCCTCCTTCTCCATCATTCTCATCTTTGACTTCACTATAACGTCTCTATACATATCCACATTCCACAACACTGCTGAAATGTGTTGTTTCTTTCTCTGTAACATCACCAATATCCATCTCTTCCTTTCGAAACACACTACCAAAACCCTTATTTATTCTTTCATCATCTACCACTTGGACGACTGTAAACTGTGCTTCACAGTCTCTCAGTGAACTATGTCCACTACAATCTGTTCAAAATTCAGCTGCATCACATCTTTCATCAGTCACTACACCCATATAATCCCTCTACTCAGTCCCTACATTGGCTCCCTATCTATGTCCACATACAGTGCAGCTCCTCTTTCTCATCTACAAGAGCCTTCTCTTATCTCTCTCTATAACCCCCCTTTGTGAACTCTGCTCAGAAAATTCACTCTTAGCAATGCCCTTCTGCTTTATTGCCAGCTCTTGATTATGTGCTGTCCACCTTGCTACACCATATGCTGTATCATTCTCCCTCTCTGGCTTTATTCAAATCCTGAAACCGCCCTCCTTTTTGAGGCTGCTTTTAAATTTGAACCCTGATTATCCCACTCATAGCCTTCTTGATTTTAATCATTTTCTTAATAAATGAAATTTCCAATTTTGCCCTATATGCTTGTCTTGATTAGACTGTAAGTTCTACAAAGAAGGTACCTTCTCATGTGTTTTTGTACCGCACTGCCTACGTTAAAGCTATAGAAGTGATTATTATCAGTAATAACCGTAATAAAAAAAAAGTTTTAGTCTTTTACCAGCTGAATTCAGCCAAAGTATTTCTGAAAAATTAAGTGCAGCTGTAACAATTCAGAATATCTGTACAGTTATTCTTAATTCCATTTCATCTCACAGTATGTTCTATGTTTTATTCAATTGTTCTGAAATAAATGTTTTGGAAGTTAAGAAGCGAGCCAATCTGAATATTTAAACTGGATCAGAGGATAACTAGTCTAGCAAAACAGTGAAAATGTGAAGTGAAGACAGAACAAAGTATGTTACCCTTTTTTATATATTTTTATATATTACATTTTTTTAAATGACAAATTTTGAAAATTCAAGAAAACTGCTTGATAAAGAAAACATTATAAAAGGTGAAAAAAGGTGGACTCTCTACCTGGGTAACATCAAGCTAGGTTGAGAGAAGATTGCACAAATCTCATCTTTGGTTGAGTATCCTCACTCCGAAGGTCATCAAATCTTCACAAGAGAACACTGTTCTGTTCGTACGTCTCACACTGAATGTCAAAGTGGCCCCTAACCCCTACAGTTCTACATAAACCTCACCTCAAGTAACTAGGTGGGCGTCATACAGAGGGATAAATACCTATCTCACATATCTAGTATGTGAGCCTCATCTCTCTCTCTCTCTCTCTCTCTCTCTCTCTCTCTCTCTCTCTCTCACTCATCCACAGCATAGTTGTAGGTAGGAATTACAACAATGTGGGTACTTACTGCAAAGTGTGAAAAAGTTATTGCAGTAATACCTATGCTAAGATAGCACACTTTGCAATAAACAGCCTATTACCATAAAACACACCACTTTTCCTATCACATGTGCTATTTTGTGCATTTTGATAAATCCAGGCCATAGATGGACTTAGTCATCCTAATAGCTGTCCTGAATTTTATCAGAATAACCTTATCTAATTAACTTTAAGATAGCCAGGAATATTCAGTAGTATACATGTGCTGTTGAATATCCCTGCAAATTTAACCAGATATGTTTATTCAGCAAGCTATGCTATCTGGCCAGCAACTGCATATGGACTTTACTTGGAATTATATGCGAATATTTTATAGTAAGAAGACAGCATGACATAATAAAAGGTCTTCTATTTTATGGCTGATCTGCCTTAAAATGGGTGCAATAAATTTTAGCATATTGTAGTGGTGCTACCTTGAGAATGGAAAATGATATTATAGTTAATGTTAATTTAGGGGATTTTTCTGTTTTTCTGGAAATAGTGTGCATTATTTCCAAATGGTATACTCTATTTGCAATTAGTGTGCACTATTAGGAAATAGTGTGTGTTATAGGGAAATAGGCACATTATTCAGAAATTGTGAAGGTAACCTTTTAACAGGCTCGAGGCTGCACATGTGCATTTGCTAACTCGCACCTATAGAAACATAGAAAATGACATCAGAAAAGGACCAAACAGTCCATCCAGTCTGCCCAGCAATCTTGTGGTAGTATCTGTTGTGCCATACATATCACCCCCTTATTAAATTTCCCAAATCGTTAATGTCAGGGCCCTTGTTGGTTACTGTCTGAGTCCAATTCCCTGTTACCTCTTGCTGTTGAAGCAGAGAGCATTGTTGGAGTTGTATCCATAATATCAGGCTTATTGGTTAAGGGAAGTAACAGCCTTGACAGCAAGTTACCCCCATGCTTATTTGTTTTCCCAGACTGTAAAATCCAATGTCCTTGTTGGTTGCTATCTGATTATAATTCCCCTTTTCCTCTTTTCCCCCTGCCATTAAATCAGAGAGCAATAATGGAGTTGTATCAACAGTATAAAGACTTATTGGTTAAGGGTAGTAACTGCCACACCAGCAAGTTACCCCCATGCACTCTTTTCTTCATTTCCATCTTCTACCTTTTAGGGATCCACAGTGTTTATCCCCATACCCCTTTGAAATCTTTCACCATTTTTGTCTTCACCACCTCCTGTCCTCCAGGGTATATATATTTAGGTCCTTTAACCTCTCCTCATAAGTCACTTGATGGAGACTCCCACCATTTTTGTCACCCTTCTCTGGACCTCCATCCTGCATCTGTCCCTTTTGAGACACAGTCTCCAGAGCTGAACACAATACTCCAGGTGAGGCCTAAGCAAGGACCTGTACAAGGGAATTATCACTTCCTTTTTCTTACTGGTTATTCTTCTCTCTATGCAGCTCAGCATTCTTCTGGCTTTAGCTATCAACTTGTCACATTGATTCGCTGTCTTCAGATCGCCAGACACTAGCACGCTAAAGTATCTCTCTTGTTCTGTGAAAAACAGTCCTTTAACCCCCATGACATACAGCTCTTTTGGATTACCAAACCCCAGATGCATGATTCTACACTTCTTGGCATTGAATCCCAACTGACATATCTTCAACCACTGTTCAAGCTTCCTTAAATCATGTCTCATTCTCTCTACTCCTTCCGGCATGTCCACTCTGTTGCAGATCTTAGTATCATCCGCAAAAAGACAAACTTTACCTTCTATCCCTTCTGCAATGTCGCTCACAAAGATATTGAACAGGACCAGACCCAACACCGATCCTTGCGGCACTCCACTTAACACCACTCTCTCTTTAGAGTAGGTTCCATTTACCATCACACACTGTTGTCTATCTGTCATCCAGTTTATAATCAAGGCCACCACCTTGGCACTCACTCCCAAGCTTCTCATTATATTCACAAGCCTTCTATGTGGGACCATATCAAAAGCTTTGCTGAAATCCAAATAGATGACACTGAGCGCTCTTTCTTGATCCAACTCCTTAGTTACCCAATCAAAAAAGTCAATCAGATTTGTCTGACAGGACCTTCTTCTGGTGAATCCATGCTGCCTCTGGTCCAGAAATTCTTCTGACTGCAGATAGTTCACTGTTCGTTCCTTCAGCAGCATCTCCATTACTTTTCCTACCACTGAGGTGAGGCTAACAGGCCTGTAGTTTTCAGCTACCTCTCTGCTCCCACTCTTGTGTAGCGGGACCACCACAACTCTTCTCCACTCGGCACCACTCCCACTTCGAGGATGTATTGGACAAATCATGCAGTATCTCTGAGATCCCTCAGTATCCTGGGAGGAACCTCATCAGCCCCCATGGCTTTGTCCACTTTCAGTTTTTCTAGCTCTTCCCATACATTCTCTTCTGTAAGTTCTGGAGTTTCATCTACTCCACCCCCCCCCCCCCCTCCATTTTCTTGTTAACTAGCGATGGTTCTTCTCCAGGATCTTCTTTAGTGAACACTGAACTGAAGTATTTGTTTAATATTTCTGTCATTTCTTCATCTCTCTCTACAGATTGATCCTTTTCATCTTTCAGTTTCACTATACTACTTTCTCTGATATATCTGAAAAATGTTTTGTCACCTTGCTTTACCTCTTTGGCAATCCTTTCTTCCACTTGACTTTTTGCTTTCTTAATTACTTTTTTCATCTCCCTCAGTTTCACCCTTTCAGTGTTCCTCTCTTTGGGATCCTTTATATTTCTTGTACGCTGTTCTTTTTCCCTTTATTTTATAAGCTTCCTCCTTTGAGAACCAGATGGGTTTCATATTTCTCTTGCTTTTATTTACTTTTATAACATATAGGTTAGTTGCCTTTGTAATTGCTCCTTTTAGTTTGGCCCACTGTTGTTCCACCTCTCTCATTTTCTCTAGATCTCCCTCCTGGTACTTCCCCATTTCAAGAAAGTCCATATTTTTGAAATGCAAAACTCGGGTCTTTGTATGACTTCTCTGTATCCTATTTGCAATATCAAACCATACCATTTGAAGATCACTAGTGCTGAGGTGGGCATCCAACCAGACATTAGAGACATTATCCCCATTAGTGAGCACTAAATCGAGTATAGCTCCCTCCCTCATGGGTTCCATTTCCATTTGAACAGCGCTCCTTGCAGGGCATCCACTATCTCTCTACTTCTGTTAGATTCTACAGAAAGGATTATCCAGTCTACGCAGGCAAGTTAAAATCTCCAACAATCACCTCTTCTCCCTTCTTTCCCATCTTTTGGATGTCTTCAACCAGATCTCTGTCTAGTTCTTCCATTTGATTCAGAGGCCTGTAAACCACTCCAGTAAAAATGGATGCACCATCATCTTTTTTTTAGGATAGCCCATAATGCTTCTTCTTTACCCCATCTTCCTTGCAGTTCAGTTGCTTGGATATTGTTTTTCTTACTATACTCTTGAAACTGCACGGTCAATGTATCTCATAACACATAGATATATAACATTATCAACAATCGGGAAAACAATTTTTTTTTTTGGGGAAATGCTGTGAACATAAGAAGAGTGATAGCGCAGAAAAGCAAATTAAAATTGAAACTTTGCCCCTGACGAAGCTACTAAGAAACATGAGCCGTGACGGGCATACTGATAGACGATCACTCCTTCAGTGTTCTTCTCAGCGTTAAAACGATAAGTGTTGTTCACTATATAATTTTAAAAAAATGGTAACCAGAACCAATGATTATACAAGTTGAATAACCACATAAGAATTTATAGATGTGGTAAAAGGAATAATGGGGATCTTTTCCAAAGATTTAAAAATTTCACCGTATAATATATGAGGTCTGGTTACATAAAATAAAAAAAAAATTGTTTTCCCGATTGTTGGTAATGTTATATATCTATGTGTATGGATATTGTTTTTGACATAAAGAGCTGCTCCTCCCCCTTTTCTGTCCTCTGTCCTTCTTTAACAAGTTATAGCCCGGTATGACCATATCCCAATCATGAGATTCATAAACCATGTCTCCATGACAGCAACAATGTCCAAGACCACCTCCACCATTAGGGCTTACAGGTCTTGGATATTATAAATGGCACCAGACATGCTGTACAAACATGCCCTATATGTCCGGGAAACTGCAGACCTAAGTCCTGTGGGAGGACTCTTCTTAGGTCTCACTGCACCCTCTCCTCCACTTTCTCTTCCTGTATCTTTAATCTGCAGACCTCTAGAACTTCAGACCCTTGCCTTAGTGGATTCTGGGGCAGGAGGAAATTTCATTTTGAAACGTCTAGTGGAACATTTGCGGATCCTCACCACTACCATGATGTCTCCGCTACATTTGTCTTCTATCCATAGGGAGCCCTTACCGGGTGAAGTAACCCTGCTCCCAGAACCAGTGAGCTTACGTACCGGTGCTCTTCATACAGAGACTATTTCCTTCTTTGTGCTAGAGAAGGCCATGCACCCCTTAGTGCTTGGGCTACTGTGGCTGCAGAAACATATGCCACAATTCAACTGGGCCACTTTGGAGCTTTCATGTTGGGGTCCAGATTGCCATGGGGAGTGCCTGATGGAAGTTTCTCCAATACCGTGTATGCCAACTACCCCATTACTGCCTGGGTTGCCACCTCAATATGCATCTTTTCAAGATGTATTTTCCAAAGAAGCTGCTGATGTATTGCCTCCACACAGATCATATGACTGCACCTAACACAGAACCACCCAAAGGGGTTCCGGACCGCCGCTGAACGACCTCCTGCAGTCGATCTCCTGCCGGCGCCATTTTCCGTATGGAAAACGATTCGCGGCAAGAAATCGCTTCCTGAACCCCGATGGACTCCCAGAAACTTTTGGCCAGCTTGGGGGGGCCTCCTGACCCCCACAAGACTTGCCAAAAGTACAGCGGGGGTCCGGAATGACCTCCTGTGTCAAATCGTTTTTGTCTATGGCCGCCGCCATTTTGCGGCGGCCATTTTGCAAAATGGCGCTGGCTGAAGACAAAAGGATTCAATTGAGGGGGCCGTTCCGGACCGCCGCCGTTCTGGACCACCGCTGGATCCCCAGGTAATTTAAAGCATTGGGGGGGGGGTTCGGGAGGGTGGGGGATTTAATTTAAAGGGTCGGGGTTGGGTTTTAGGGGGTTTTAGTGTGCCGGTTTTCCTGCCCTCCCCCTTCCCCCGATTTACGATTTTTTAACGATAAATTGGGGGAATTGGTATTGTATCGTGGCCCTAACGATTTTTGACGATTTAAAATATATCGGACAATATTTTAAATCGTCAAAAAACGATTCACATCCCTACTGCTAACATCTACCATTGTGAGACAGGTCTCCTCTGCCGAGGGTCCCTGGACTGCTACTATTGGATCACCTCACTACTGCCACTTCTGGTGGTATCATCCAGCTGTATAATAAAAGACAAATCTCTGTGTTTGTGTGTCTAGTCTAGTATTGCGGTTTATCACGGGGCTCCTCCCCGTGGGAATGGCCATCACCGCAGTACCCAAGAATCCATTCAAACTCCTCAAAACCATAACAGTCACTAGCTTGCAGTGTATATAAGGCAGGGCTCATTCCCTTGATCCCTGCCTTGGCAATCAGGTCGACACCGTGAGTGTTTCTTGTTTGCATCTGTGTTCCAGTCTGTGTTTCAGTCTCTTTACAGCCTTTGTTCCAGTCTCGTTCCAGTCCTGTTCCAGCATCCTTCTGTTCCAGCTTCCTTCTGTTCCAGCATCCCTTGTCTCCTCGTTTCCTCAGGTAGTACCTTCGGACTGTCTTCTCGGTACTGACCTCGGCTTTCCTTGACTAAGTTTGACTGCTGCTTGCCTCTGACCTTCTGCCTGATTCTGCGACCATGTCTGACCACTGCCTGCCTCTGACCTTGTGCCTGCTTCCACGACCACGTCTGCATGTGGCCTGGAACTGACCTCTGCCTGACCTCGACCATGTGTGACTGCCTCCTGGAACTTGACCCCTGCTTTGGCTGACTATGCACAAACTGACTACTGGTAACTGACCTCTGCTTTGCCTGACTATCCATGGACTGATTATTGGCATTGACCCTTGCATTGGCTACCCACTCTTCCTTGAACCTGGCCTTGATCCTTGCTATACATTCAGAGACACTCTTCTGGCCTTCTCAGGCGCCCAGTACTTTCGACCTATGGGTCAACTGTGCACCCTTGATTGAGGTGGGCACACCCCTTAACTTCCTATCAAGGAGATTCTGCAAGACCCACCTAAGACCAGGTGGCCCAGGTACCCAAGAGTTCAACCCGGAAGTACCTAGGGTTGCTAGTGGCGAAGCTCCAGCTAGCCTCTGTCTCCTCCTGTGCTCTGCCTCCTGGTGGCAGGCGCTCTCTGGGTCCTCCCATGGAGCCTACCAATCTTGCACTAGGCCAAGGGCCCACCTCCCAGCACAACAATTTGTGCATGAAGTGGGAAATTTGCATGTAGACAGGTAGTGTTGTGGAGCGCTAGGAGAGCAGTCCCACTTACCAAGAGGAGTGTGTTCTTGGTCTACGGCTCGACCCCAGAGGAACTCCGAAGAGGTGCCGCGGTAGGCGAGGGCACTGAAGACTGCACATCCTTCTGCACATCCTTAAGAACATAAGAACATAAGAAAATGCCATACTGGGTCAGACCAAGGGTCCATCAAGCCCAGCATCCTGTTTCCAACAGTGGCCAATCCAGGCCATAAGAACCTGGCAAGTACCCAAAAACTAAGTCTATTCCATGTAACCATTGCTAATGGCAGTGGCTATTCTCTAAGTGAACTTAATAGCAGGTAATGGACTTCTCCTCCAAGAACTTATCCAATCCTTTTTTAAACACAGCTATACTAACTGCACGAACCACATTCTCTGGCAACAAATTCCAGAGTTTAATTGTGCGTTGAGTAAAAAAGAACTTTCTCCGATTAGTTTTAAATGTGCCCCATGCTAACTTCATGGAGTGCCCCCTAGTCTTTCTACTATCCGAAAGAGTAAATAACCGATTCACATCTACCCGTTCTAGACCTCTCATGATTTTAAACATCTCTATCATATCCCCCCTCAGTCGTCTCTTCTCCAAGCTGAAAAGTCCTAACCTCTTTAGTCTTTCCTCATAGGGGAGTTGTTTCATTCCCCTTATCATTTTGGTAGCCCTTCTCTGTACCTTCTCCATCGCAATTATATCTTTTTTGAGATGTGGCGACCAGAATTGTACACTGCACATCCCTACTACTATCAGTAGTAGGGATGTGCAGAAGGAAAAAAAATAATTTCATTTCGTTTTTCGTAATGCCAGCACCCAAATTTGCTTCATTAGTTTCATAGGGAAAAACACCAATTTGTTCATTAGTTTCCTTCATTTTTTGCTTCCCATTAAAGTCAATGGGGGAAGTATTTGCAGCCTATTTTTGGCTTCAGAATTGGGGTTTTCTTATCAATTCTGATGAAACTTCTGGGGAGCAATCATCAGAATGAGAAAAGAGCTCCAAGGTACTTAGATTGTAGCAAAGTGGCACCAAAGTGGCATGAATAGCCTAAGGCACTGTAAAGGGGCAAAGGGGTACCAGGAGTGGCAAGAGTGTTTTAACAGAGGTGCAAAGCAGCAGTGAGAGTGTCAAAAACACACCACAGCTTCAAAAGAGAGCAGCGATAACAGTTGCATGAACCATCGAAGGCAGCATGACAGGCAAATTGGCAAGACAAGTGGCATCAACAACCTACAGCACAATGAAGGGGGAACATAGCAAGCAGAAAGAATGTCAGAAAAAGCCACAAGGCGCCGATAAATGGACAAAGCAGCAGAAAGACTAGCACCAACCCATTGAGGAACCATGATAGTGGCAAGAACACCACAAGACCTTGCCTCAATGCCACCCGGTGCGAGCGCGGGTTGCGAGAGAGGGAGTCCACTGTCCTCGCATTTCCACGGCACCAGGATGATCCCACACTGGCGTCCTCCATGTGCCTCCAGACACATAGCGCATTCGACTGGTGGGCCCGCCTCTTCCTTTTCTCATCCTGCTGGGGAGCCAGGAGCCGAGGGAATGCCAGCTTCCCCGAAAGTGAGAAAGAGGGCGGGCGGGTCGCCCGGCACCTGGACGGATCGACGTCCCTAGGGTGGGGAAATTGGCAGGCAGGCACTGCCTTCCTCCCTGCCCCACCACACAGGATGTGGAGCCGTCCGGCAGAGCACCCTTCCCTCCATGAGTTCCAGGTACCTAGCACCTTTCCCCGCGCCCGCTCTATGACAGGGCTGTGAGGTCACTTATGACTCATAGGAAAGGGCTGGTTATTGCTATGGATACTCCCACATGACCTTCTCCTATTTCAAACAGCCACTGAGAAAGCACTGCGAACCAAAAGAATGAAACTAATATGATAAGTTTCATTCATAGGTGATCGCCATGTGTTTCGCGAACCCACGAGTCAAACGAACAGGGACCTATTTGTTGCGGATTGCACATTCATTGAAAACAAATGTACATCCCTAATCAGTAGTGTCCATGATTGCAGATCTTAGTTTCACCAGTAAAAGATAAACCTTCATAACCTCTCTGCAATATTATTTGGCCATAGGACCCATCTCTTAGGGTCTCCACTGATAATCCCTTATTCCTTGGAATGAAATTAATTTACCACTTCCTTCTGCTGCCTATCATTCAACCAGTCAGCCACCTTGGGACTCTCTGCTAATAAGCTCAGTGAACTTATGAGTTTCCTGTGTGAGAGTACATCAAAAAGCCTTTTTGAAAACTAAGTACAGTTCCTCCATTAAATGTTCCTATTCAAATTTGTTGGTTATTCAGTCAATGAAATTGATCAGATTTCTTTGGTATGATAAAAAACTTATTGCCAGATTTAAAATACTCTACTAATCCACTTTCAGTTATCTTCTTTTCACTCAGTTACTGAATGAGCAATATATCCCTCTGTTTGAGCCTTTGCCAACCTAACTGCCCTTCCTCCCTGTTTCCCTCTTTGTTTTTCCCAGTGCTTGATTTATATCTATTAACACCTAAAAAAGTCTTGGATTCTGTTAAAGTGCATAGAACTGAGATTTCTATGAAAGTAAAATGTTTGTGAAAATGTATGCAAACAAGTAAATCTCCATGAGCCAGAGCAAAATATCATAGCAGTCACCTGAATATCTTTTCTGAAGCATAGGACAAAATACTATGAGGCAAATATTTCCAGATGTTTGTCCATCTACCAGTAGTTTTGCAGATCTGAGGACAGTATATTATTTGATGAAATAGCCTTTGCTAGGCACTTCCTGATGTTATTGAAATATAAACAAGTATGAATGTCTAGAAAAACTCCAAAGAGTAGAGACTATCCATTATGTATCTGTATAGTGCTATGTATATCTGGTATGTGCTATAGAAATGATGCTAATAATTTAATATATTTTACAATATCTATATCTATAGATATAGATGTAGATATAGATATAGATAGATCATTTTTCTCTTGTACAGAAAGAAGTTAGTTAACATTTTTGCTGTGAAATATGAGTAACATTCCAGAAAGTTCTTTCAAAACCATGTTATTCCACTGAATACAGTGTAATAATTTATTTGCATGTGTATTGTAGAGTATATCGGTGACATGCATTCAGATAATCTATAGGTGAAATTTAATCAGAATGATTTAATCTTCAGTTTGGGCTATCCAAACTGAATATGTTCAGTCCACCAAAATGTGGACTCCTTTTTGGCTCATTTGGTTCAGCCCATTTAAAATATATGATGGAGGCAGTTGGGAATGGGACAAGGAAGGAGCAGGACCAATCATGTTTTAGCATTTCTTCAACCAGCCTATCTCAACTGGCAGCTGCATGGATTGACGTTATCATTTTTTAAAATTGAAAGTAAAACTAAAAGCACTTTGAATAGCCAGTGACAATTGTTTTCTCCTTCCTTCCTTGGCATCCCTCTGTTAGATCTCAGAGGGAGAATGCAGAGAACTGGAAGTTCCTTGTTTCAAAGCTCCAAAGTTAAAAAAAGATAAAACATAAAACATTGTAGTTAGAGGAAAATTCAAGGTGTACTCGTAAAGTCATTGTCATTGCATCCTAGCTGTGCTGTTAGGAGCAGGAGAAATTATAATCTCGTTTTCAGAAAGTTACAGGATAAGACTCACTTTTCTTCTACAGCCAGTGTATAGGATATGTCAGTAAGAAATCACAAAAAAGAGATTGGATTTTCTCTTGCAGTCTGTGCAGAGAGTCCAGTGATTGTAATAGAGAACAGTTTGCTTTTTCTGTGTAAAAGAGTCAGTGACACTACTAATTCTGTGTGTGATTCCAGTACTAAGTTTTAGTGTACATAGCAAGATTGCCTTGGGGTGTTGTTGCCACTGTGCATGATGCCATACCTCTCTCTCTCTCTATGCCTTAGAGTCTTCATGCCTTTTAGTGCCTGGAAGTGTTGATTCCTTTTAGTGCCTGGAAGTATTGATTCCACTGTTTTTTCTGTTTTTTCCCTCTTTCCCTCTTTGTGTTTTCATACCACTTTCGGAACTTTGTGCTGTTTTGCTCCTCTAATTGTGGCTTGAGCTATTACTGCCACTGCTCTTTGCCCCCTTTTTGGTGCTGTGGGGTTTCATGCCACTCATGGAGTCTTGGGGGGCTCTTGCCTCTGCTGCTGATGCCTATAAACTAATTTCATAAAATATGGATGGAAAAACCCAAAGTTAGAATCAAAAAAACAGGATGCGTTGCTTCTTTCTTTGACTTTAATGGAAACAAATGAAACAAATGACCCAAATGACATGAATGGCATTCTGATCTGAATCATGTTCTTAAGTGAATGAAACAGGAAACCAAACACAAATTTTTCATACGCGTCCCTGCAGTGTATATGAAATCTGCACAGTTAGACCAATTATCTATTTATAAAGACTAGATATGTATAACCCAGTCATCATCTTAAATGATTTAATAAAAGTGCCAACTATAACCTATATCAGATTCATGTAACATTAGGTTAATATGCAGTGTGGGGTGTGTAGTTTCTCTCAGATCAACCTTATGACAATATTTGCATTTAGTAGTAAGCAGTGATTATTTAAACAAATCTATCAAACAGAAGATGGCAGATATGTTAAAGCTTCCAGTAATTGCATGTTACTAAATTATTACACTATGAAGGTAATGTTCAATAGTCTGCCCAAGTTAGCCCACATGAATGTTGGTCAGTACATCTACAACAGAATTTTATAAATCATGTGGTGGGAGACATTTAATTATTTAGTTATGTATTTATTTATTTTTATATACCAACATTCGATCTGAGATATCACATCGGTTTTCATTCAGGTACTGTAGGTATTTCCCTATCCCCAGAGGGCTTACAATCTAAGTTTTGTACCTGAGGCAATGGAGGGTAAAGTGACTATCACTTATCTCTCTCCTGAAAACACATATGCATATTTGTAATGCAGGAAAATGCACACTTTCTCTACCCATTTTATAAATCTACGTGCATATGTGGTAAAATGAGTACATAATAACCCAGAGTTAAACATGGAGGGGGGAATTTTATAAAGTGGCATACACTCTGCTTATGAAAGTACTTACTTGTGCACATACTTGAAATTACCAGTTTGCCAACATCTCTATCAGTTCATCCAGGCCTTCTAGCACTTCACTCTAACCACTCACCACATAACACGACCTCGCACCCAAAACTGCAGAGAAAAGACAAAAGCAAATTTATTTCCATGTCTTAATTAGCAGGTGTAAAAGTGCAGGGACAAGTTCAATAATATATGCACAAATACTGTCTGCTAACAATAGAAACTTGTGCCTGAACTTCTGAACATCCTGGAAAGCCTCTAAATTGCCTTTATTTTTCCCTGTCAACATTTACTAGTGACACCACAAGCAAACACATACTCACAAGGCTACTTGCATGTCTATATGCCAGTTTTATGCAAGGAAACTTTTGGAAAATTAAACCCTGTAAATTGAAAAATTATTTTAATAAGTTAAGAAAATCAGTTCAGTCTATTATATCTTATTAGTTTGATGTCATACACAAGCTTTGTATTAGCATTATGATTCTGCAATTGCTTAAAAGAGTTGCAAGGTTTCTATAACATCCATAGCAAAAATTATTTAGTGGAATTTAAGTTTAGTTTGCAATTCAAAATACCTGTTCCCTGTTACTGCTGAGTTTAAACTTTGGACTTGCCTCATGCACACTTGCTCTTCCTGCCATCTCTCCCAAGCAAGCTAAAAAATTTTTCATCCTATATTTAAATATGTATATTGGCTGATACTGATCATATTATAATGACTGAATGAAGCAACTACAGAAAGAACATCACCACTGGCAAACAGAAATGAGAAATTAGGCCACACAGCTTGATGACATTAGCAAGATTTCTAATAATCAGCATGTATGACTTTTGATCCTGAGATTTCATTCCACTCATATCTGGATGCTTAATTTATAATTCATGCTAAGATTGGACCAGTTTTAAAAAATAATAGCTTCTAAGTAGAGGCCAGTTTTCATCACTACACAGTAGTTAAATGCAACAATATTAATGGGATTCTCCAAATCTGTAATTTTGGTCTTTTTTTCCTCTTTTGCTCTTACTCCTAGCCTAACTAGAGTTATCACCAAACTAAGATATTTTTTATTCTTTCAAGTTTATATGAATAAACGAATTGTAATGTGTACTGCCCTCAGCTCTTGTTCCTTAGCTTGAGTTCCTATGCAGTCAGTTAAACTTTATTCCCAGCTTCAAATACTAGATAAAACTTAGTCCTTGAATACCAAATAACATTTATTACAATGATGAACAGTTTAACACTCATGGAATGAGTAGGCATAAAAATAGTAGATGCACAGAAAGGATAGACTGCCACAACTGTGATAAGTTCTGTCTAGAAGCTCAGTAGTATGAAGGAGCCAACTGGAGCTGAAATAGAAGATGTAGAATGTGAATGGTAAAAGGTAATGCTTCTGCGGAGCTTGAGGCAGATTTAGGAGGAGCTGCTAGCCTGCAGAAAGCCAAGTTCCAACTGAAGAAAATTATAGGAAGCAAATTGTACCAGGAATTCCTAGTAGGAAGGGACTGATGAGAGCAGGCAAGAGAAAACAGAGAGATAAAACAAAACAGGAAAGATCCAATAAGGAGATCAGAATGATTCAAAGATAACCAATCAGGTGGAAGAGCTCTACAACACATAGGAAACTCAAAGGGTTGGATTTTCAAATGCCTACACATGTAAATCCTGGGAATTTACATGTGTAGGTAGCCTTACGCACTCCGGGCCTATTTTAAAAGGCCCGGCCCCGCGCGTAAAGCCCCAGGATGCGTGTAAGTCCTGGGGCTTCAAGAAAGGGGTGGGGAGGGGGCAGAGCAGGGCAGTCCGGGGGTGGGGCAGTCTGGGGGGGGGGGCGAGGTGGGATGGGGCTAAAGGCCCCGGCACAGCAGCCATTTGCCTCTGTGCAAGGGGATCGTGTGCCAGCAGGGTGCCGGTGCGTGCAACCTGCGCCTGCCCCAAGGCAGGTGCAACAGGTAAAATAAAAATTTTGGGGGGGCTAGCTTAGGGCTGGGGGGGTAGGATAGGCGAAGGGGAAGGAAAAATAGTGTAGGGTGTGGGAAGTTCCCACCCAATCTGCCTCAAAATTGGAGCAGCCTGTGAGAGTCCGCAAGCATCAGCACTTGCAGGGTGCACAAGTGTGCACTCCTCCTGTGTGTGCTGACCCCCAATTTTATAACATGCGCATACCTGCGCCGGGTAGCGCGCGCACATGGCCGACATGCGCAAGTTTATAAAATCTACCCCAAACTGTGCAGCATCAATGAGATGACACAGGATGGTGGCATAATAAGGAAACATATATACATATTTTTAAATAAATTGCGAAGGCAGAACAAATGGTGAATATTATAGGCAGGATTTTAATACCTATACGTGGGCGTACATTTGTGCCTGCAACCCAGCGGGCACAAATGTACGCCCCATTTTATAACATGCGCACTCATCTATGCACATGTTATAAAATCTGGGGTTGATGCACGCAAGGGTGTGCACATTAGTGCACCTTGCACGTGCCGAGCCCTTGGGGAGCCCTGCTGGCTTTCCCCGTTCCCTCCAAGGGCACTCCGAAATCAGAGCAGACTCGGAGGGAACTTTTCTACAGACCCCCCACCTTCCCCTCCCTTCACCTACCTAACCCGCCCCCCCCCAACCTTTATTTTATAAGTTGCGCCTGCCTCCGGGCAGACTTAGGTTGCGCGTGCCAGCCGACAGTTGGCCCGCGATCCCGGGTACAGCGCCAAACGGCCGCTGTGCCTAGAAGCTCCTGCCCCGCCCCACCCACACCTCGCCCATTCCCCGCTCCTTTTTTCAAGCCCCAGGACTTACACGTGTCCCGGGGCTTTACGCGCGCAGCCGGGCCTTTTGAAAATAGGCCCGGCGCGCATTACTCCCCTAAGCGCGTAAATCCACCTGGATTTACGTGTGTAGGCTTTTAAAATCTGCCCCTATATGCACTCAAAATTATTCTGAAAGTGTGATGAAGTTCAGCTGAGTATGCTGCCTAATAAGGAACTCAGAAATACTTGTGAATTATTATATTTCCTTAATATTATTAGTCACTTGTCTCCTGGAGTACTGATTAGCCTGATTTATAGTGCTTTTAACTCAGTGTGCTTGAGAAAGCATTTTCAGACAGAGTCAGTCATGCTGAGTAGACTGATTTTCTGGTTTGTGGTTGTAAGAAAAAAAATCCTAAGAATATGTTAGCAACTTAGAAAGATTATTTCATCACAAAGATTCTTCATTCAGAGAGATTGCATCTTCACTAGTTTCTGATAAAAAGGTTGCTCATTTAATTTCATTTCAAGGGGACACTGGAGTATATATAGGTGGTGGGAAAATGTAGAAGGCCTATATTCAGCCGCTATCCAGCTGAGCAAGTTAGCTGGCTAAAAGCATCAGGATAACTTGGGCAATATATGCAGTGGTGCAGTTGAACTGCTGAATTTACTCAGCTATCTTTTAGTTAGCCAGATAGCTGTCCTAGACATCTATTTAATTAAGCTGGATAAGGCTGAACATTAGCACTTATTTGGCTAAGAGAGCTGGATAAGTATCTCCTTCCTGGAATATCCCTGTCCCTCCCATCACTTCTTCAGCTGTTCAGCTGGCTAAACAGCTGGCTAAGAGGCAGCCAGTCAATATGGCTGAATTTTCAGCAGCACCTCTTAGCCAGTTAAGTTAGAACTTAATAGGCTAAGTGGTGCTGAATATCAACCTCTATAATTTCAGCAGGCTGATACAAACAAAACAGCTTAAAACTCATTAGTAATAATTAATACACCACATTTCTTCCCTTAATTGAAGTGATATATTAAAATTCTGAGACAGATGTCTAGGTAACATTGAAAAATGGCCTGTTTTGGGTCCTGGATTGCAAGCTGGCTATGTTTACATAAGATACATTTTCAAGATTTTTTTCTAAACAATTTGTGCATCTATATGTTTGAGCTTTATCATAAGGTAAAAAAATGATTTCAAACTAATAATGATAAGTGTAAATCAAAAACAAATACAAATGGAGAACTACATAGGTTCAGTTGAAAATAATAAGAAAACAATTGAGGATTGTCTATGAACTGATCAATGATTAAAACAATATGGGATATATATATATATACAGAGGAGAGGCGGAGTGAACAGCACACACATATAGGAAAATCACAACAAAAAAGTGTATGGCATACAATATACTGGACAATAATAATATAACAACCAAACAATTGTTTATTTTACATTTGCACACTAGGGAATGTGCAGAGTATTTAACATATGGTTTATAGTGTTGTAAGAGTGACAGGGCCCCGAATTGGCTGAGTTTGCTACCAGCTGCGTCAGGGGGACCAGAGTTTGTCAAAATGTCTATGTGTTTTGTATAGAAGATGATTTTAATTGTTGGAGAACCCGCTGATTCAGCTTACGGGATAACTTGAGAAAGAACTCAAGTTGTTGTGGTTGGGTCATAAATCCGAGCTCAGATTGCTGGAGACATCGCGGCTGGAATAGGTGATAAACTCCAGAGAGGTCAGCAGAACCACAGATATTGGGAGAATTGCAGAAGTGATAGTTTTGTGCAATTGCCGAGTGGACAGAACTTTTCCTCTGTAGTTTTGGCATCCAATATCAAGCGGGCTAGAGCGGTGTATTATGTGTTTCCAAATTATTAAAGATGGGCCTGTCCAGCCTCCAAATAGCGAAAACAAACTGATATCATGCGGCTAAAGCGGTGTATTATGTATTTCCAAATTATTGAAGATGGGCCGGTCCGGCCTCCAAATAGCGAAAACAAAGATCCAGAGAGAAGTGCACTTTGCTGGACCAGCCCATCTTTAATAATTTGGAAATACATAATACTCCGCTTTAGCCCACATGATTTCGGTTTGTTTTCGCTATTTGGATAAAAATAAAATAAACAAAAATAAAAACGACATGTCAGGACAAATATTACATAATAAAACTAAAAACAAAACCAGTCTGCCATTTTCTGCAACTTTCTTCATGGCGATGAGTAAAAATAGCCCTGTATTTTCAGCTTATTCAAAATGCTTTTTGAAAAAAAAACAAACCACCTTTTTTTCTTTATTCTGAACATGGGGTAATACTAATCATAAATATCTCAGATTTCCTTAGGGATAGCATACCATAATAAAGGTCCCAAAACTGAAAATACCCACAATATTGTTAGAAGGAACTACCTGAACTTTTTTCTGTTAAATGCAACATACTTATGGACATGTATTTTGTTGAAATCTTTGGTCAATCTAGCCAAAACACATCCAAAACCCATAAATGTTCAAGAAAAGCCCAGACATATCCACTTTTGAAAACAAATCAAATATCAACTCTCCAACACACAACACACCCAAAAAAAGGTCAAACAAATGCTACTATAAAACCTTGAAATCAAACCTACAAACACCCTGCAAAGCAAACCACAAACGATTCAAAACAATGGGCCGGATTTGTGTGCAACCCAGCACACAAAAATGTACGCCCGATTTTATAACATGCACGTGCAGCCGCGCGCATGTTTTAAAATCCGGGGTCGGTGCGCGCAAGGGGATGCACCCTAGTGCACCTTGCACATGCCGAGCCCTAGGGGGAGCCCAGATGGCTTTCCCCATTCCCTCCAAGGCCGCTCCGAAATCAGAGCGGCCTTGGAGGGAACTTTCCTTCCGCTTCCCGACCTTCCCCAACCTTCCCCTCCCTTTCCCTACTTAACCCGCCCCCCCCAGTCCTACCTAAACCCCCCTAACCTTTATTTTGCAAGTTGCGCCTGCCTTTGGGCAGGCGTAGGTTGTGCGCACCAGCCGAGTGCCGGCGCGCAATCCCCCGGCCTAGCAGCCCCACGGAGGCCTCTGGCCGCGCCCTGCCCTGCCCCGGACTGCCCATGCCCCACCCCTTTTTTCAAGCCCCGGGACATACGCATGTCCCGGGGCTTTGCACGAGTCACCAGTCCTATGCAAAATAGGCTCAGCATGCGTAACCCCCCTACGCGTGTAAATCCAGCTGGATTTACGCATGTAGGGCATTTAAAATCTGCTCCAATATGTGTAACTGCCTTATGCTGGTCAATCATAAATCCTTTGTCTAATCACCGCGCCCCCCCAAAAAAAATCCATTTAACCTCAGAACTGTCAGTAACTGTCAGTAATTGGGGTAATCTTGTGCTTTAGAAGAAACAAAAACTTTGATATGGATGTAACCTTAGTAGAATGAGAATTCCCCGGCTAGCTACTGGGCTTCAGAAATGAATCCCAGCATGGACTCATCTGCTACCCGACTATCGGACCAAACCCTTGATTCCAAGTATCTGCAGAAAATGAGATGAATAAATAAACTTCTACCCTATTAAATCCTGTTGGAAGGGGGTCTATGCTGAGTCTGTACTGGACAGGCCAATGTGCTTGGGTTAAAAGGACTGCAATGGCTGGTGAGGAGGCAAATTCCGGAGCTATGGGGAGGGGAACTATGTTGGGTGGGGGAAGAGTACTTGGAATATTCATGGCTGTAAAATGAAGAAGCAGTATGCTGGAAATACCAGGGGCTGAACTAGGTGGCGAGAGTGCTGGTATGGGGGCTGTGCTGCATGGGGTTAGAGTGCTTGGTCTGTGGGGGGATTTGATAATGGAGAGAAACATGCTGGAGTTGTTGGGGATTGTGCTGGGAAGGGTAAGATTGCTTTGGCTGTAGGGTCAGTTGTTGAGAGTGGCTAGAGTGCTGGAGCTACGGGAGAAACCATTGTAAGTAGCTCTTCTGATAATATATTTTGTAAATACATATTATCATTTTTGAAATGACTGAAAAAAACCATAACCAAATAAATGTGATAATGTGAAAACATTGATAAATACAGATTTTAAGCATCTTCAAAAAACCCTAAATTAGCTAAAAAAAATAGAAACACAGAAACATGATGGCAGAAAAAGGCCATATGGCCTATCTAATCTGGACAACTAAATTCCATCACTACTTTAGAGATCCCCTGGATTTATCCCATGCTTTCTTGAATTCAGATAATATTTTCGTCTCTACCATCTCCACTGGGAGGCCATCCCATGAATCCACCATCTTCTCTGTAAAGAATTATTTCTCAAGATTACTCCTGAGTCTACCCCTTTTCATCCCTATCCTATGAGTCTTCTAGATCCTCCTTTCCATTAAAGGAGGCACACATCTCATACATGGAAATCCTTGATAATGTTAGACCTGTCCATTACACTAGGGTTTTCCCTCCTCCATGGCTGACA